>NC_092810.1:140745359-141096209 GCF_040954645.1 Diabrotica undecimpunctata | reverse complement strand
TTTCTTTTTTAGTAATTATTTGACTATGTTTTAGTCCATGTTGTGAGACCGCTTTAGTAGGAAAAACGTTTCTGATTTGGTTTCTTTGAGAATTCTTTTTTAAAAATGCCTTTTATAAACAAATCTGAAGGGTACGGTGGAAATTTTTGGGCAGAAATTGTTTAAACAATTTTTTTAAACAAATTCCAAAAATCAACTTTTTTTTGCTTGGAAAAATACTTTTTTAAGTTTTTTGTATCGTGTTAAACAAAAAAAGTTATTTTGTCATTTTTCTTTAAAGTTCAAAGTTTCCGAGTTATACGCGAATTAAAATCAGAAATACATTAAAACAATTTGCAAAAATCGCAAACAAAGTGTCTTTCTCAACTACTAAACCCACAAATTACACGTAAGGCATTACATAAATCTTAACTCTTCTTTTCTGTTTGCTTGAAATCGTCCTTAAAAAATATTCGATTTGAATCTTGGTCGTCTATTATGTCTTGCCCAACTCTTTAAGATCAACAACATCGTCAGATGGGAAAATTTTATCAAATGCTGTGGAACTGCCTTCACCTTTGATTTCATTTTTGATTTCTTATAAATTTTTATTTTTTTTTAGAAATGTTTAACCTTCATTTCCTGAATTTTCAGATGCTTTTCTTTTTTACACTAACAAGTCTATTAATGCTTGAAGTTTTAACGAGAGAATCTTGTTAGTCAATTTTTTGGTGAGAAAAGGTTATTATTTGTGATTTGGAACATTGTTGTTCACAATTGGATTATTTTTTTTTTAATTTATATAGGTGATATTTCAGAATTGTACTCCAATCTTGGAAAAATATTTCTGGATCATGAAGTCGATGGTTCTATGGACTTTTTGTCAATGAATTTGGTGTAGGCAGGTTGTGATTTTATCAGTTTCTCCTGCAGAAAACCAGAAGCTACTCAATCAGTCAAAGATATGTAGGTTTCCACATCGAAGGACAATCAATCAGCTTTTACATTTAAACGATAAAACAGTCATAGAATGACTTATTAATTATTAAAATACCGCAGTAAACGTAGAAAGCCGATATCGTTTAAGGACAGTTTAAGGACAGTGCGTTTTTGCAGGAGAAACTGATGGAATCACAACATACCTGCTCCAAATTCATTGACAAAGAGTCCATAGAACCATCGACTTTATAAGATATATCCTAAGATTGGTCAGAGACGAAAAAGAAAACCCAGAACAAGGTTCCTTGATAACATCGATGAAAACATGAGAAATGTGGGAATACGTGCTTGACGGAGAAAGGCGATGGACAGGAACAACTAAGGAGAAATTATTTGGGAGGCTAAGGTCCACAGAGAACTCTAAATTCTATCATTCAAGTACCCTAGCAAAATAAAATATTTTATGTTATGTTACACAAACATTCATCTACGCTTTTGCTTCTACACCATATAATTCACCAGGTTGTAAAGTAGTTATAATCTTAGTTTGGTTAAGCTATAACTTCGTGACTATACTTTTACTACAGTAAATACACTACATTAATTTATATAAGAAGATCAAAGAGGTAACTTCTTCTAAGAGTGCCGTCTCCCTACGGGGGTTGGCAATCATAATAGCTATTTTTTTTATTTTTGAACTTGCTGCTCTAAACAAATCAATCGATCTACATTGATACCAATCACGTAGAGTCTTCAACCGTGAGTTCTGCCTTCGGCCAACAGATCTTTTTCCTTGAATCTTTCCCTGTATTATGAGTCTCAAAATTTCATATTTTGGTTCCCTCATCACGTGGCCTAGGTATTCCAGTTTGCTGGTTTGTATAGAGGTAACACATACGTATAAACACAAAACGCAAAATTTATCGACTAAAACAGCAGATTGATAATAGATAAACAAAAAGAAGTAGAAAGATGGCAAACCTACATATCCGAAAGTTTTGCGGATGATCGAAAAAAATTGAATAATCAAATGGCAAGTTAGACAACCTGACATACTTAAGGAAGAATTAATTAAAGCTTTGAAAGAAAATAAAAATTAAAAGTCATTGGTCCAGATAATTTAAGTGTTGAAGTTCTAAAACTATTGGACCAGGAAAGAATAAATCTTGTACTTACCTTCTTTAACAAAATATATAATACAGGAAAGATATCCAGACAATGGCCCCAATCTATATTTCTCACGCTACCTAAAAAATCCAACTTATTGCAACAAAATTGTAATAAGCACCGTTTAATAAATCTTATGTGTCATTTCTTCCTGTATTTCCACCATAGCCTTATTTTGGCTAGATCTTTATAAACGATAAGTATGGTTTTCTGCAGTTGATCGTTGAAGGAAAGATTGCAGCTCTTGGCTGTAAAACTTATGCCAATGGCTTGATATCACGGAGGCAAACACAGTTATACGATGAGTACAAGATGGCGAAGAATTTCAGTTGTTGGTCGGCAACCTTAAATATGGAGAAGGCACGTGAAGAAGAAGAAGAAGAAAACATTACTTCAACGATTTAGCAGAGCAACTTTCTTTTATTTTATTTATTTACAGTTAAACCATTAAATTTTAAATTAAGAATTACCCGATTCAGTATTTTCACTCTTTATCTCAATTAAACGAAAAGGTAAAAAAATAAAGTACATATTGTATAACAGTGGCAATGGTGCATTCAAAATTCTGACTGCTGATAAACAGTTGCTTGAATAATCTTCCAGCTCATTCATTATTAATGGCTAATCTTAGTTAGCTAAACTGCAAAAACTTCTATGCCTTTAAACAGACATCAAAGCAAGTTACAAGATCAATTACTAAGTTGTTATATGGGTTTATGGTCCGCAGAGATTGCGTTACATGAATATTGGTGGGTTGGCAACAGCTCCCGTTTTATTTCTTTTCCATCTAAATGAATTGTGTTTAAGACGTTAAAATCTACTTAAAATGAATTGAATTTAAAACAAATTTATAAACCTGATCCAACAACGAATATTAAGAACAATTACTTGTGTTAAAAGTGCAGTTGTATAGTTACTAAAATCCTTACAAACGAATTTTTATAACTCTCCTCCTCCTCCTAAGTGCCTTCTCTGTTGAGGTTGGCAATCAATATGGCAAATTTCTCTCTATTCTGGGCTTGATGAATTAATTCATTTCGTTTTGTGTGGGTCCAATCTCTGATGTTTCGTAGCCAAGATTTTTTCTTTCGTCCTATGCCCCTTTTACCTTCAATCTTGCCTTCTAATATTACCTGGAGCTACTCAAATTCCCTATGGCGCATTATGTGTCCTAGATATGAAGTCTTTCTAATTTTGATAGTTTTGACCAGATAAGGGCGTGTGTTAATTGTAACTCCTACAATGTACATTGAATTGTATAACACTTCCAACTTCACCACATGAAAAGAAACTCATTGTTTGAAATATACCTGCGCTCCAAAATTAACGCATAATTTTAAAATTCTTATCTTGAGTTGTAATGAAAAAATTTATTTTTTAGAAAGGGTACAGGTACTAGAGAAGCAATTAAGGGATTGACACTGATGGCAGAAAGGTATCTTGAGGTTCAAAAACGGCTGTATGTGTACTTTGTCGATTATAGAAAGGCCTTTGACTGCATCAAACACGGAAAATTGATCGAGGTGCTAAAAGAAGTAGGGTCGGACGGACACGACATAGCTATCATAAGTAATACATACTGGAACCACGCAGGATGCGCTCGAACAGAGAACGGAAACGCCAAGCACATCAACATAGAACGAGGAGTGCGTCAAGGGTGCATTTTATCACCCTATTATTTAATGTATATGTCGAACATATAATTAGAGCTTCTCTTGAAGATCGCCCTGAAGGTGCCAGAGCCAATGGAATCATCATTAACAATATAAGATATGCCGATGACACCGTAGTATTAGCAGAAACAGAACTTATTATCAGAAGAAAGTCACAGGCTGGGCTTGGACATTAACTTTTCCAAAACCAAAATTCTGGTATTCCACAAAAACCCCATGGACAAGTTACACCTAACATACAAATAAATCGTATCACCCTTCAGAGTTCCCAAAGCTTTATATACCTGAACAGAGAACTAAATAGTCAACTAGACCACTCAAAAGAAATTAGAAGACGCATTGAAATAGCAAGATCTGGTTTCATGAATATGCGTAAAATGCTCTGTAACCCCAAGCTATCAGTCTCAATAAGATTGAGAACACTAAAGTGTTATGTGTGGTCTCTATTACTATATGGCTTTGAGACATGGACATTAAAACAGTATGACGTCAACAAATTAAATTCATTTGAAATGTGAATGTACCCCCGAATGCTAAGAATAAGCTGGACCAGCAGAACTACGAATGAAGAAGTACTCAGAGCAATGAATACACGCCCTTATCTGGTCAATTGAGAATTAAAAAGAAATAAAGCACCGGGTAGTGATGGAATTCTGGCAGAAATGTTGAAAGAAGGCGGAGAAGTAGTCATCAGGTACCTAAAAATACTTTTTAATAAATGCCTATTTGAAGGAAACATACCAAAGGAATGGAATACTGCTAACACAATATTAATACACAAAAAAGAGGACAATACAGATCTAAAAATTATCGTCCAATATCACTACTATCACAACTTTATAAAACATTCACAAAAATAATTACAAATAGATTGACAACAAAGTTCGATGTATATCAACCAGTAGAGCAAGCCGGATTTAGAAAAGGGTTCAGTACATGTGACCATCTTCACACATTAAGGTCCTAATAGAAAAAGTTAACGAATACAATTTACCAATCTGTTTAGCATTTATAGACTACGAGAAAGCTTTTGACAGCATAGAATTATGGGCTATTGAGGAAGCACTGGTCAACAGCAGAATAGATTCTAGATATAGGATATTAATACATAATATATATCAACACGCTGAAATGGTAGTCACGATGGATAACGGAATGAAAACGAGGCCAATAAAAATCAACCGAGGAGTAAGACAGGGAGACACTATATCTCCAAAACTATTTACTGCCGCACTTGAAGACATCTTTAAATCACTAAATTGGGAAACGAAGGGACTATCGATAAACGGAAAGTATTTAAACCATCTAAGATATGCAGATGACGTAGTACTAATAGCCGACAGCTGGAAAGAACTGAAGACGATGATCGATGAGCTTCATACGGAATCCATAAAAAAAGAACTGAAAATGAATCTGAGTAAAACTAAGCTAATGTCGAATAAAGATGATCAACCGACGATAACCATCCAAGGAACAAAAGTGGAACATGTAGAAGAATACATATATCTGGGTCAGAATATCAAGGTAAACAAAGAAAACCAAACTACCGAAATAAGCAGACGAGTAAGAATGGGACGGGCCGCATTTGGAAAACTCTCATACATACTGAAAGACAAAAAGATACCCCAAAACCTTCGAACAAAAGTGTTCGATTCTTGTATCCTTCCCGTTCTCACTTACGGAGCTCAAACCTGGACATTCACAAAAAAGAACATGGACAAGATTCGAAAAACTCAGCGAGCCATGGAACGACAGATGCTTGGTATCTCACTAATAGATCGGCAAACGAACGAAGCAATCCGGAACAGAACAAAAATAAAGGACGCCGCGAAACAAGCAGCTAAATTAAAATGGAAATGGGCTGGACACAACGAACGTCTCGAAGATGGTAGATGGAACAAAGAAGTCGGAAACTGGCGACCGTACGATGCGAAGAGACCAAGAGGAAGACCTCAAATGCGCTGGAGCGACGATATCAAAAGAGTCGCAGGACCAATGTGGAAACGCCCAGCACACAACAGGGATGAATGGCGAGAAATGGGAGAGGCCTTTATTCGACAATTCGGATAGAAAAAGGGCTATAAAAAAAAAAGGAAAAAAATCTGGTCAATACTATCAAAATTAGAAAACGTCATATCTAGGTCACATACTGCGCCATAGGGAATTAGAGCAGCTTCAGGTAATATTAGAAGGCAAGATTGAAGGTAAAAGGGGCATAGGACGAAAGAAAAAATCTTGGCTACGAAACATCAGAGATTGGACCTACACAAAAGAAAATGAATTAATTCATCAAGCCCAGAATAGAGAGAAATTTGCCATATTGATCGCCAACCTCAACAGAGAAGGCACTTAGGAGGAGGAGGACGTTTAATAAATTTTCAAATTCCCATTGATCAAAAATTTTAAGTGGATTTAGACATTCTTTTAAATATTGATATAAATTACAATAATCAAATAGTTCCTACTTAATTTACTTACCATAAAAATAGTAGTATATAAATACATTCATCTTCCATCTTAAATACTTTTTATGGCTCATTTCGCGTTCAACTTTTCCATTTATTTTTTTCATAACCTGCGTTAGGGTCGAGAATATTAAGACCCTAAACCTCAAAAATACGTCAAATAAGATGAAATTGAGAATATCGCCGCGGGTAATGTACAAAACGACACACATATGAACTCTGAGCGGAAAAAGATTTCGGAGATAACCGTTTTCTTATGCGTTTACAGAAAATTGTGGAAAACATGAACATTCATTCATATTCCGGTTATATTGACTTTTTATTCTAGCGTTTAATAAAAACAAAATCCCTGAAGAGTGTATAAATTTTACCTATATCAGAAGGGCTTTATAAGGTTTAATATTCGAATCATGATTTCCTGTGAATTGATTGCTCGTTAGTTCGCTTCTTAGAGACCTTTTTAATTGTCGACAGCAATTGCTTTTTATCCTTTTTATCCAAATTTAATCGTACTAATTTATTTACATCCATTGTTTATAGTCATAAAAAAGATGTTTTTCTGCAAAATATTTCATGAAGTAATCTAAAGAATAAATTTCATTGTGGGTTGTTTTTAGAGGTGTTCATGCGATCATTGATTTCGTATTCTTTATATTTTATTATTTGGAATTAACATTGGTATTTTGATTAACTGTAGATATGATATGATAAGATTCAGCATTAGACACTAGACTGCTGGCGGCTTCTTTGCATTGGGTGAACTTTTCTAATATCTTTGACTCGTTATGTGGTAGAATTGGGCATACTGCAGCTAAATGACGTAATTGTTTACAAGAAAAACATTTAAAGTTTTCGGTTGGTAAGAAAATTCTGTATGATGTATTGTCGAAATTTATTATAAAAGAAGCTGGTAATTTTATTAATTAATTACATTGTTTTCTAAAGGAGTAATATACGTTTGTCGGAGAAACTGAGAAAACGACTAAATTCTGGGCGAGACGCGTTTATTTTAAGAAAGTTGATAGGAAATAATAGATTTAGACCTAGCTTCATTAGCTCTGCTTCTAATAGTATGTGGTCTACTGGAGCATACATTGAATAAAATAGTTCTTTTACTTGGAGTGATTATTTCCGGGCAGTGAGAATTTGATTGTTGACTTTAATAATTGAACCCTAATTTTTTAAAAAGTTATCTACCAGTTCTTTAAAAAGAAGTAATTGCGTATTCTATTTTACCAAATTCGATAGGCGAAAATAATATATTTAGGACGTACAATACTGCCCAAAGCTATTAGATAATCTTCTTCAAGATAGAGGTTTAGAAGGTGTATTATTTTCAGTTTTTATTACCAATTACTTATTGCTATTGTCGGTATTATATTATCATTATGGATTATCAGATTTTCGGACTTTTGAACATATTCAGACATTATTTATCGTATTTCGCTTATTACCAAAAATTTATTATACACATGTTTTATATATATATATATATATATATATATATATATATATATATATATATATATATGTAATAATTAAAATAAAATCAAATCATAAAAATAAATGTATTTTTTAATTTAAGCGGCCTCGCAGGGATTCATCAGTGGCGCCCTCTCAGGATGGACGTCCCCATTTATGGTAAAAATAGTTGAAGATAAAGTACATTATAACATTAGAGAAGATCAAGCAGCACTATTTGCTGTAGTAAACATAATTGGTCTAATAATCCTTTCGCCATTCTTAGAGCCATTTTTATTGACATTATTGGAAGGAAAAAGGCAATTATTTTAACATCTGTACCGTACATGATATCTTGGTTAACAAAAGCGTTGTTTACTAATTTATGGGCTTTGTATTTTGCAAGGGTATTAGTCGGATTGGGAGATGCTTTGATTATGTGCGTGATTCCCATATATATTGGAGAAGTTGCTACACCAAAAGTGCGTGGAATTTGGGGAAATGCTTTCTTTATTTTAGTGATATTTGGGACTTTTATTATAAATGTTATTGGAATATACTGCAGTGTTAAAGTAACATCTTACCTTTTTCTAATATTGCAAGTAATAGTTTTATTTTTATCTGCATTCATTCCCGAGTCACCATCTTTTTATATAGCAAAAAATCAACTTTCTGAGAAAGAAGATAAAAGATCAAGCGAAAGGTTTTAACCTGATTGTGCTTCCAAGAACTAACTTCTGGCATTGATTATAAACCAATCATGGGTGGTTTATAATCAATGCTTCTGGTTTGAAACTTGACATATTGCGTCCATATGATTTCATTTGTTTGCGATATCGGCACATTTTGTTAAGTATGTTCGTAATCACAATTTGGAGTCGGATGCTCCTCATCATTCTTCTAAATGTGCATATCTTCTAGAGATGACTCAGTCCACTTCCTAAGATTAGCCAGCTAGGATATATGCCTATATCTAGGGCCTCCCTTACCCTCAATCTTGCCTTGTAGAATCAAATGTAATGCCTTGTAAAAGTCGGTATTTATTATTACGCATGATATGGCCGAAGTAAGCCAATTTTCTGTTATTTAAGGTGTTAACAATTTCTTTTCTGTTCTTAGCCTCTGGATAATAGTTATGTTACTTGTGTGGTGTATATATGAGACCATCAACATACGTCGGTAGCACCACATTTCAAATGCCTCTAATCGTTTTATTGCATCTTCTGTAAGGCTCCAGCTTTTACTCCATAGAGGAGGACACTAAAGACCTAACATCTAAGAATTCTTATGCGTATATTGATACTTAAAAATAGGTTGCAGATAATCTTCCTAAGGCTGTTGAAAGAGCTTCTGGCTTTTTCAATACGAGTTTTTATTTCGTAGCCGTGATCCCAAGTATCTTTAATATTGCAGCCCAAATAGCATATTTTTTTCACTCTTTCTAACCGTGTATCGTCTATTGTAATTTGGGCGTATATATTGGTGTTCTTACTAATGATCATTATTTGTCTTCTTGCAATTTAGTTTTAGGCCGTATTTGTTACATGTTTCTACAACGTTATTCATTATCCTCTGGAGCCCCTACGCACTATCTTCCAGCAACACTGTATCGTCTGCATATCTAATATTGTTTATAAGTTGGCTACCTACAGCAATTCCATCTTCTGATTCGTCCAAGGCCTCTCTAAAGATGTTTTCAAAGTATATGTTAAATAATGCCGGTGACAATACGCAACCCTGTCTAACTCCTTTTTCGACTGTAATGATCTCGGCCAGTTCATTTTCTAATCGCACTGTTGCTTTTTGTTGGAGATATAAGTTTGAGATGAGTATCCAATACTTATATATAATATTATATCCAATACTTATATATACATATACTTATATATATAGATATATATATATACTTATATCCTTACCATCGAGTCCTTTTTAGCCAATACTATATCCAAAT
Organism: Diabrotica undecimpunctata; assembly: GCF_040954645.1. NCBI lineage: Eukaryota > Metazoa > Arthropoda > Insecta > Coleoptera > Chrysomelidae > Diabrotica > Diabrotica undecimpunctata. Next base: position 141,086,571 of record NC_092810.1, on the reverse strand, counting down.
GGGTTGGTAGAGTATTTTCTGAAAAGTGAGTTGGTTCGATGAGCTTAATTATCAAATTTTATGAATAACATTCTAAAACATTTGCAGGCCATGCACTTTTTACCGAATTAGGTAGAAGACTCACGAACGGGTGTGGAACTACAGAAAGATAGATAGAGAAAGAGAGAGTACAAGAGAGAGAGAGAGAAAGAGAGTAAGAGAGAGTGAGAGAGACTTATAGAGCACATTGTTATTGGGTATTTTTCTACCTGATTAAATTGTAAATCAACTTTTTGCTTTTTGGTGAATTTTTTTAACAAATTGTAGATAAAATATGATTAAAAAAATAAATGATCTAATCTAATAATAATCTAATGATCACTTTCTAATTTTTGTTTCAAAATATTTGGTAATATTATAATTAACCACAAATGAAAATGTATCACCTTGTATAATGACATATATGAATAGACACTATTTACAGTTATCTCGTTTGTGACATACTACAATGACAAGTAATATATAAAATATTGTTTTGTTTCATTTTGACAAGAAGATTTTGATAGACGTACGAATCTAAATATTGAAAAATGGCAGATGAAGAGCTTGAAGAAGAAGAAAATGTCGGAGAAGGAGGAGAAGGTAAGGAAATATATCCTTACGGAGAGTACGAAGGAGGAAGGGACGATCAATTAGATAGACATGGGTTCGGAAGTGCTTTGCTTCCAAATGGTGACATTTACGAAGGAGAATATTACCACGGCAAACGGCATGGACGTGGAATGTACTGTTTTAAAAATGGTTCTAGATATAGCGGAATGTGGAAGAAAGGTCTTAAACATGGAAAAGGAGAATTTTTATATCCTGATGGTACAAAATATATAGGGGATTGGAGAAAAGATTTTAAACATGGTTATGGTAAGTACTAGAGTTAGACAGTTTTACACAAATTAGCAGTATATAAGTTCAAAATATGAATTTAATTTATCTTAAGACTATTAATTAAAATGATCAGAAGATATAAAGGACATTTTGCAATATATTTAGGTAATATTGACAATCCTAGATTTACCCTGACTGCTAGAAATAGTCATATAATGCTAAAAAGACTGTATAAACTTTTATTTTTAGTGTCTAGCAATTTCCGTGTCTCTTCGTTGACGTTTCCATATCCATTTCTTTATAAATATTATCATTATCTACTTATTAAGTGATCATGTTAACTATGCTAATTATTATTTTTTAACGTTTCTGTTTTCCTTAAATCCTTTAAATCGCACCGTTTTCATATGCAATATTTAGATTTTTACTTCCTAAATGATGCTATTAGTTTTCTCTAAAATTTATTTGTTTTAATGTATGGTAAATATCCATATCTATTTTTGAAACATGTTATGGTTCGCTGTAACTTGATTATTATCCCTACTTTCTTTAACAAGTAACAATTAATGTACCCTTCAGCATTTCTAGTTTCAATTGCAGTGGCGAGAATTTCTAACCTAATGATGCAGTTGTATTCCAAAAATACTATTTTTAGTGAGAATAAGCCACACTTAAAGTTTAAAACAGTAATTATTTTAAGATTCCACAAGAAAATAGCTTTAGAACAACTTTTGTACATTTCAAACAACACATATTATCATATTATTTTCTTTCAGTTATCTACAGTTACTTTGACAAATTTTTGATCCACCAATACTTCTACACCTCCTTACGTAAAATTAACATTTTGTTTTGCAATTACATTTTTTATTTACACCCAAACCATTTCTATAGGGTTTAAATATGGATAAAATGGTGAAAGTTTTAAGGAAATATATCCATATTCTTGCAAGAACTTAGCAAAATTGTATTGGATATGGTTTTATTTGTGTTTTGTGTTGTCTGCAAATGTGGCCAGTTTAATATTGTCTGTAACAGGAATGTCACAGGTAAATAAAAAATATTATATTGGGTCTCAGAACACTCCCTTTTAGATTCCTTTGATTGGTTGTAGTTCTGAATATTCACCTTCCTGTTTAACTCTAAAAGTTTACTCTTCCAACTATGACTGTATTAAATGGACATATTGAAAGAGAAGATATCGTTTTAGCTTTAGTACCAAGTCTTTATGCCACTTTCCTTTTTTGCTTTGCTTTAAATGCTTTTTCTGTGTCTAGGAAAATAGCTAAGTATATTTTATTCTCTTCTAGAGATCTCTCTATAATATTTGTTATGTTAAGCCACTGTCCGTTACTTCTTCTTCGACGGAGGAAGGGTAGATAGTAATAAAATACAGTCATTGTCGTAAAGAACCATTACTCAGCATAAAGGAGTCTGTTTCCTCGAGGCTACAAGCATATAAAGAGAAATGAAAAAGGTGTAGCACTTGCTATAACGAGCAAAGCCCCAAAAATGGGCATTCTCAGGACAACCGCCAATAACAATTATTAGAATTGTCAAATGGTGCAACGTGTGCGCCAAAATACGTATCCGGTCCAATCTAATAGCATACGGCACAAGCATAGGCAAGGATTTGCATTGATTTGTTATATATTCAACCGGTGGTTGTGATTTGTGACATACGTATTACTTTTTCCAGAGCCAGATTGAACAGTATACAGAAGAAAGGGTCTTCCTGACGCAGCCTGTTATTTGTTTTAATAGGTTCAGATAGTTTTGCTCGATTAGTACTCTACATTCATCTTTTTTTAGACCATTTAAAGATATCTATTTTTTGTATACGGTGCAAAGTATTCCAATATTCCAATCACTGGCGAGATATTTCTGTGATTATATTTCGTTTATAACACATAAACAGAATGGAGGAGACCCGTGTCGTTAAAATAGCATTGCAGAATTGCGTGCCCTCCAAGTACAAAAGACCTGGCAGGACCCTAGGCTACCTATCTCTCGACATACGCCCTTAGTGAAACCTCTGCCCCTACGAGTCCGACACCAAAGTGAAGGTGCCACGCAGCGTGTGCAAGTCACACCACGTGGGGGCTTCACCCTCCCCGTAGTACCTGTGTTGCGAGTACCTCACCTACCCGTTATTCCCACACCACGGGCGGATAGGCTTGGCAGGCGGAGGAATTTCCACCTCGCACGTAGACAGGTCGCCGCCGAGGATCTCTCCTCTACCACTCTTGGATCTCCCGGTGGGTACGTGCCGGGGCACCCACACCACGCCTGACACAAGGTCAGGAGAGGTATGTACGGGCCCAGTTCGTTCAACCTCATCAGGCTCTTTTGGAATGGGAGTAGAGTGCTCCCACGAGAGTCTCGTCTCGGATACTAGGAATGTAGACTGGTGACCGTGTCGCCGAAGCGACCGTGTGCGTTTCTACCAACCCGACACCTCAAGCGACGGCTCTCCATCTCCCTATTCCTACCCATTAGTCGCCTCTTACGACAGGCAGGGCTTTCTGACCCCGGCCGTATTCTTATCTCCGCGAGCCGGACGGAGCGTCAAAATAGCAAGAGATAAGTCAATAATCGGCAGAAGAAGTATCACACGACCACGCAAAAGATGGAGTGACAACCTTCCATAGAGGTATTAATCCGTCAATGAACAAGCAGAATTGCTTATAAAGGGGAAGAAGAAGAAGAAGAAGAAGAAGAAGAAGAAGAAGAAGAATATTTCGTTTATGCGCTGCTCTAGTGCCATTATGGTATTGTAGCTACCTGCTTTATACAATTCGGCTGAGAAATTCTCTATTATGAGTTTCTGGCTAGTTTTTAACAGCATCTTAAACTTCAAGAATCGTTGGTGGTTCTTTTTCCTCTCGTCTGTTCCGCTTACCTCTTCTCTTTTTTCTTTAAGGTTATTTTATTTGTATTAAGTACCCAGTTAAAGTATTCCATCTATTAATTCAAGACATATTTCCTTGTTGTTAATAGGTCACTTTCTTATATAATGCTTTAAATTTTTTTAACGGTTTCCTTTTCTTCTTTCTCTCTGGTAGGCTTCAATTTTTTTCTCTTGTTACATTTTTATATTCATCGACAAACTTCATATACATTTAGTTTCCTTAGTCTGTTGGTGATATTTTCCGAGTACCATTTTGCAACTGTTGGGTCTCTTTTGCACATTCCGTTTTTTTTAGCTATTTTATGTTCTTTTCTAACGTTTGAAATTCTATGCCACAATGTTGAGATTACTAGGCCATAATCTGAGTCTATTCTCACTAGTTTGTATATATTTGAATACTTTATAAACTATTCCTGTGGATTCCGGTGTCAATCTGATCTGTTTACTCGTACTACACTTGACCGCCTCCATTCTAAAAAATTGTTTATAATAAGCGCATTTACACTTTTTTTATGAGACTGAATTACAAACTCATTTCAAATCCAGTGGTTAGAAATTCTCGAAAATAATTCTTATCAGTTCTTTATATGTCTTTAATGACTATATATTTACAGTTTTAAACATAAATCAATCAAACAAATTTTATTTACGGCTTAAGTGAGTAATATAATATTTTGAGATTTCAAATGTAAAATATTCTTCTTTGCATTTTGAACCAGCTGTATATAAATCTTAAAACACAGGAACCTACTATTATGTCAACGGAGATACTTACGAAGGCCGTTGGTATCAAGGTCTACGTCATGGATTGGGAACTTATACATTTAAATCGTCTAATGTTACACATTATGGAACTTGGAAAGAAGGAAGAATGGAAGGTCCGGGAATAATTAATTATCCACAGTACAGGTATGCTAATTTTAACAATAACGTATTTTAGTTTTTCTAGTTTTCTTTTAGCAACTATACATTTTGTCGTTTTATTTTTAGTTATAAAATAAAACTTTATAAAACCAGGCTCTCTATCACACGATCTTTAGTTTGGAAAATTGTACGAGGTTTGCTGACCGTTATTCATAGACCATCTTATAGGTCTCTCTTCCTTATTTATTTTTTATGCTCCCTCTACACATTTTTTCTTGATTTACTCTTAGTTAGTTTCTCCGTATGGTGACCATCTCAGTATGATTAGTATAGTAGACAGTTTACCGTTTGCCATTCTTTACAAGAGATCAAGCCTTATTAACCATTTTGTCCGTATATCTTAAGTATTTTGTATTTTTTTTTTATTGATTTATTTAATGTCGTCCGAACCACTGAGGTTATAGAAGACAACAATGAAAAATACATATTAGAATAAAAAAAGGTAAATATTAATTACATACTAACATGGAAGAAGATTGATATATGTAATTTGTGATACAGACTAGAATATACTGGATGTTTTATTCTTTTACGCCTGGATTTTCCAGCAGTTCTTTTCGAAAATCTTAATTTCAATAATTGCTAGTAACATTATAAATACTTGTCTCACTCACAGTTTTTTTATTTAGTTTTAGGTGGTAGATATAAATACTGTTATATTTATATCTACCACCAAATCCATTTACTATAAACTTATATTATATGCTCTCTACATAATTATATTTTTTGTTAAATCTTCTTCATTTTCCGTCTCCCCTGAGAAAGTCCGCAATGGCCCTTCTCAGAACCCAACGACTAGAAAACTCGGACCTATGATCCGAATTTGTCACTTATATGTAGAAAGTATAAGCTATGCAAAGAGCCAGTACTTTAAAATTTCTAAACGATAACGAGATCGATCTGGTCGCTCTACAGGAAACGCACTGCGAAACGGAAGAACAACTGCAAACAAGCTGAAAAATACCTGGCTTCGAACTACTGGGTGCCATGTACCATCGATGATACGGCACAGCAACGTACGTTAAACAAAACGTAGAAAACGCCATCTTCTTTTCCACGTATACTAATGATGAAATTCATAATTTTGTTGTAAAAATTAAAAGCATCACCGTTACTAACACCTACAAACTACCAGCTATGACCAGCTGACCAGCTCAAGTTATCCACACACATCTGCATCCGTCAATATACGTGGGAGACTACAACAGTCACCATGATCAGTGGAAATGTAAACAATGCAACAGTAATGGGAATTCACTAGTAAAATGGGCAGAGGACGAACATCTATCGCTTAAGTTTGATGCTAAATACCGACCTATATTCATGTTGGCAGCATGGAAGAAGGGGTATAATCCTGATCTATGTTTTGTCTTTACTAATAAAACCAGCAACCTCTTGCAGTCTCTCGAAAAGTAATGGATGACTTCCCGCACAGCCAACACCGCCCAGTGATCATAGAGGCAGGAACCCAAATTCCTATAATCACATCCATCCGTCGTCCACGGTGGAATCTAAAGATGTGGGGTAGGTTTTCTGCGAAAGTAAACAAGACTCTAGGCTGGATACCCCTACTATCAGAAATTTGTTGGAGCCGCAATAAACACAGCCAAAAGCATATACTAAGAGGCTATCGAAAAGAATACATTTCTGGTAGGTCCCATAACAGCAAAGAACTGTATTAAAACTATCTTGAAATCGGCGATTAAGAAATGGACGGAAACTGTAAAAAGTCTTAATTTTCAAACATCAAGTAGGCAAGCATTGACACTACTAAGAAAATTAGGAAGCGGAACTCCTATAATAAGGAACAAAACAATTTACCCAAACACTATTGTCTCACTAATGGATCATGGGAATCAAGGAATCAGGGAGTAAATCATTTGAAGAAACAGAAGAAATCCTCACGGCTAACTTACACACAGTAGGAAAGTATTTCCGTAAATGGAGGCTCCAACCAAAACAGAGGTTTCCAGTTTCGACCTAAATAACAAGCCTGCAGAAAGAACACTTAACATCCAATTCGAAAATACCACACTCGCCCACAATAAAACAACAAAAGTACCTTGGAGTCACTCTTGACAGAACCCTATCTTTTAAGGAACATTTGTCGAAAACTGATCCAGAAGCTGTGCGGCACAACATGGGGAGTATCGGCTCCACCTTGCGATCATATGCCCTGGACCTTGTTTTCTCAACCGCGGAATATTGCTCTTAAACCTGGCTTAACAGCCCACATAAGTAGACGCCCAATTAAACAATACAATGAGAATGATTGCTGGTGTTATCAAATCCACCGCTACGCAATGGCTCACAGTAGTGAGCCACATTCCACCACCCAAATTATGGCGCGTACACTCCCTCACTAGTGAGTACAGAAAGATACTTTGTAACGAGATCCTGACAATCCATCAAGATATAGATGTTGTCAACAGTAATCGCCTACACTCCAGACGACCGCCAATAAAAACATCATCTACTGCTGTGGAAAATAAGTTCAACTTAACGATCACTCGTGAACAGATGGAACAACAAAATAGCAGCTTACCCTGCATCACACAAAAACCACCAAGTTTTGACTTACCACGTAACACATGGACTATGCTGAACAGAATCGAAATTCCAACACGTCAGATGCGGTTAGATGATGCACAAATGAGGTAAACGACCATCCCCACTCTGTAACTGCGGACAACCACAAACCATCTGTCACATCACAGAACAGTGTCCCGCAAGATTCTACCATGGCAGACCAGATGATTTCCTAATGGCGACTCCAGAGTCGATACACTATATACATAAGTTAGATGTTCGTTTGTGAACATATATGTATTATGTTTTATATGAAATATATGTAAATTTAAATGAAAATGTGTCAAGTACCATACGATAAATAAAAACTATGGTCTGCAATCATCAGGGAAATACGCAGCTTGGATGTTACTGCTCTAAATAGTTCAATGAACCACACAGTCATTTTATTTAACCACGAGATACGTCTTCTATCTCCACTATCTACTGGAAGTGGATTATACCGTTATCTTATACTTTTCAACACCTTAACATTTCTGACACGATCTACGATCTGGCACAATTATCTTCAGAACATGAATATAATTGTAAAATTATGCAAATATTATCAAAAATGTATTCAAAATGGGCTGATTCTCGTTATAAAAAATAATTTTTAAGTGAAAAAACCCACCAATTTTTTAATTGCGTATACAATAAGTATCGATTACATTTAGATGCATATTACACTCAAAATTAAGGACCGAAGTGTGTATATTTATAAATATTGTAAATTGTAAGTTTTGAGTCACTTAAAATTAATAATTATTACAGATTTCATGGCTCCTTTGAAAAAAATCTTCCTAAAGGACCGGGTTGCTTTACTTTCGATGCCAAATATATGCAGCATGGTTTCTACGTCAACGTACGTGACCCCAAATTTGATTATGTAGGATCCGATGAACTACAACTCTCCAATAATGAAGACGACAGAGAATATCGTGGAAATCCAAAAGGAATTGTACCAATCTGGCGTGCAAGAACTGTAACAGGTAAAAGAGCTTATCCTTTACTCTTTTACCCTCCTTTAACTAAAAATAAAGGATAAATCCTTTACCAGCTTTGCTATTTTATCTTCTCTAATATAATTCAGCTATATATACCTCGAGTGCAAAAAATCGACTCAAAAGCGATATTTGAGATTACACCTTCTGTTTCAATGTAAGAGGTATGAAAATAAAAGGATGTAACATGAAACTTTATTATTGAACTTACAAAAACTGCTATTGTAATATTTGGAAGACGCGTTATAAAAACAATATGGCAATGCGAACAGAGTTTCATAAATATTCATCACTAAAACTAACGCAATAAAAACGTTATGAACAGAGAAATCATCAATTACTAAATGAATTTCTTTATTTTTCAGTATCTGATATTATATCCCCTACCCCTTATTACACTGTCCAATCGATTTCGCATAGATTGAATGACTTTTCTAATAAATTCTTGAGGCATTGCTTCCTATTCATCATTAAGCGTAGCTCTCAATTTCATTATGCTCCTTGGTGCATAATTTCTGTCCCGGACCCTTCGTTTAAGCTCATCCCAAACATGATCTATTGGATTTATGTCTGGACTTAACGTAGGCCAATTTATTGTAGGTATGCCGATCTTAGTCAGATAGGTGGTAGTGACTCGTGCGGTATGGCATCGTGCATTAGAAATTAAGGTATCACCAATAAATCCCGCGTATGAAACCACATGTAACAATCTGCCGTTAAACTTCCTCCACTTTCTCTACCAGGCACGAAAATCAACACGGTTTTCCCATCCATGGAAATGCCTATCCAAAACATACAAAAACCGCCTCCATATGACACAATTTCTCGTATACAACATTGAGCTCATGGTTCTCCCGGTCTTCTTTAGACTCGACACCTCTTGTCGTTGCTATGTAGGCAGATCCTACTTTCGTTGGAGAATAATACCTGACTCCATTGATAGTCGTCCCAATCCAAATGTTCGCAAGCAAGTTCTAATCACCTTTGCTTCTGGGCTGCAGTTAGTTTAGGCCCTTTTTGGTGTCAGGTTGGCTGTCTTAAGTCTCCTTCTGAGTGTCCAAATGCAGGTAACCACCATCCTCGGACCTCTCTAAGCTCTTCTTTGAGATTAGCACCAGTCATATGTCGATCTCTCAGGAATTTCGATACAAGAAATTGATCATCTCTCTCCGTTGTTATTCGTTTACGGCCTCCTCCTTGTCGGCGGACATAATCACCAGTATCTTGGTACCAACAATACACTCGGGACACAGCAGATTGGCTTAAATTTTGTCGATTTGCCACGGCCCTCTGCCTTAAACCTTCTTTCAATAATGCTACTGCTTGCGCTGCTTTGACGGATGTTGTATCCATTTGTAATGCAGTTGCGAACTTAAATGACTTATATATTAGTGGGTTGCTATGGAAATTGACGCTTACGATGTTAATCGAACGCGTTAAGTCGGTTCGGTTTGGAATACGTCATAAGATTCACCAAAACACAAAACTTTTTTTAAACTCAACAATGAGGTTAATTATTGTACACTAAATATTTTTAAATTTATACTTTTTAGATTGAAACAAGAGACGTACTTTCGCAAAATAATTTTGAGTGCACCCAAGTGTAGTTACAATTATTACAAAACCAAATAGGAGACCATCGGTATATACCGCGGAAGTACAATAATTTGACGACTATCTATTGACTGTACTAAATTGAATACTAAGTCGATGGAAACAAAAAATTTAATATTACTCAGACAAAAAAGTATTTAAAAAGTAGTTTCTACAATCAGAAAGACTCAAAGATTAATTTGAAATATTTTTTAATACTTGACGAAGTGCTTTACAAAATAAAGGAAAGCGTTACACATCAAAGTGCATACGTAATAGAGTAACGAACAAGACGTTAAAAGTCTTATTCGATTTGTTGTAACTTTTCTGAATTGCTCTGTAACTTCAAATATGTACAACAAAATATTAAACACAACCTTAGTATATTTTCTAGTGTTGTGTTATCATAGTAAACGTCAGCGAATAAATCTACAAGCTAACATTCAAATTTGGAACATCTCCATAGAAGACGTCAATAAATGTAAATACCTTGGCTCCTAGATAACCAAGGATTGCCAAAGATTAATAACCTAAAGGTTGAAATCCGAGCTCAATTGGAAACAACTTTTTCACTTGATAGCAAGTATCGATTTATGAAAACATACATATATATATATATATATATATATATATATATATATATATATATATATATATATATATATAGCGTTCGAGATGAAGGTATTCAGAAAACTCCTGAAAATACCATGGACAGACCATGTCACTAACGAGACAATATTGCGTAACAGCAACCATGAGAGAGAACTTCGTAACATTATCAAGAAGCGCAAAACCAGTTATCTACTGTCTGTGTCAAGTTAAGAATTCATAAAGGAGCCTTATGGGAAGCGGTGATGCCAGAACTACCGATAGACTGAGATAGGCGAGAGTAGTGGAGTTGCAGCGAAAAAGCAGGGCCGAACTGCATGTTATATTGCACATTAGACGTTTTTTCACTTAGGTAACTTTAAATTTTTTTTGTTTTTTTGAAAAATAAAAATTAAAGACATGTCTTTTTCTCACAACAGTTATTTATTAAATTTCGGCTTAGGTCATCATCAGACTCTTAAAAATATTCTTAATTGTTTAATGAACAAATTGAGTGAGTATTGTGGTAGATATTATTAGTGTCAGTAAAAAACATAAAAAAACAATAAAAACTTCTGTATATTTTAAAAAAAATACAACAGAACCATAGAAATGTAACAAATTATTACGCCCGTAAGAAATGCACTGGCCTATCTGTTCAGTTGTGAATTCTTAACTTGAAACAGTCTGTAGGACATATATATGTACCAGGGAAGACAGGACGAGCTCTGGAGGTTGTTGCTGGAAAAGAAAATTAAAGGAAGCAAAGGTCCATGTGGGAGATGTTAATGGTTGAAAAACATCAGAGAGTTGGCGAATCTCATTTGTCAGAATTATAATTTGTTAGAATTATCGCCTACCTTCAGAAATAAAGAGGACACTCTAAGAAAAAGCCGTCACGTTTTAACATTTTTGTTGTGATTTGATATTCTTCTTGCTATTTATTTATTTTTTTTTGTTTTAAAGCTATTCTTATCGTATTATGTTTTAAGCAATATACATAACACTGTCAATCATACTGTAGGTACATTAACGAAAAAAATAGAACAATTTAACAGTGTTTGACATAAAATCTTTTTAGAATATAAAACCGAACTACTGCCTCCCGAACCTACTCCAGTTCACGTTAAGGAAGAAGAAGATTCACTTATCGATATAATCGATTACCTTCAAAAGTACGAAGAAGTTGGTTACAAAGGTGAAGAAGAAGAAGAATATGGAGCAGTGCCGTCTCCTGTAACTCAAGATGTGGTAGAGAATAGTCCAGATACGGAGTTATTGAACGTTTGAGTATTATTATTATTTTTTTTATATTATTAATCACTGTTTAAGCAGCAACAAATAATTAAACTATTAAATGAAATCTTTTTTTTTTTATTTGTTGTAGATTTATTATCTGCAAAATATAGGAAAAGACGTTTGCGCAACAAGAAAAAGATGTTTAAAAAACTATAGGCTTTCAAAATTTGATTTTTGGATAACTCCATTCCCTTTAAATGGCAAGTAACTTTGATTATGTTTGGAGGTATGTTGTCTTGAATAGTGAAATGATATTACAAGGAAAATAATCCAACCGTTGCACATACATAGATTTTAGATATTTAGGCGGCCAAAAGTCATTTTTAAAAAAGACGAAATAACGGTAAGCTATCAACCGTTCCGGTGAGTCAACAATTCCAGCTACAATATAACATCCCCACCACCAGCGACCGAAGCGCAGGAGTTGGCCTCCTGTCATTCGAATTTGACAGTGAACGAGTGTTTACGTGTTAGTTTTCGACGCTCTCCTAAACTTATAACTTTCTTAAGCGCATTATTCATTTCAAGCTAATTGTTTCGATTAAATTGTGATGGATTGCAATAATACAGGTAAGAACTATTGTTTTTGAAAACAAAATAACTCAGTTCATATAATCTATTATTAATTTTTAACACGACAAACATCACCTTGTTCATAATGTATTTTTTTACATCAATTTATGTTCAATAACTGTTTTAAAGTACTTCTTAATCCGCCCTTGTCATAATTTTTGTTATAATATATACTTAACATATGTAACTAAGTAATTCTATAAAAAACAGCCGCAAAAATTCGCGCTTTTTTGAACTAAGCCCCTTTGAAATGCTCTATGTCAAATATAGCAAAATATTGAGTTTGCGTTATGTTGTATTAAACTTGTTTTTCATTTGTTTCAGGTGTACCTACTGCATCGGGTACTAAAGTAGTGACTCGTCAATACATATTTGGTCAACTAAAAAGTTAAATTTTACCAATATTAAATTAAAAACTTGAGGATTATAAGATTTTTCTCCTAATGCGTTATGGGCACAACCAAGAGACTAAAGATGTCTTCAAACAAAGATATTTTAAACAAAAAGAGAAATCAAACGATTTCTACTTAGCGAAACCGAATTCAAATCTTAACCACTGTGTTTCCTAAAATTTGCGAAACAAACAGCTGGATGAATTAATCGGCAAGGGAATCTAAAATTGCATTCCACAAGCCGTTCACCCTAGTCAAAATTCGTAGTGAATTCAGTTTCTCGTACTTCCAACGAAGTAAATAACAAAACAGAATGACGGTATTAGATTTTTGTTTTGATAAAGTGCAGCAACAACCGTTGATACGTATTTCGACCTCCTTAAGTCTCTTCAGAACGGTATAGCCACTGCTCTGAACCAAAACAAAAATCTTTCCCGTCCTAGACAATAGTTATTAAAATAACTATATACAGACGTAACTACGCCATCTAAAAAAAAAAAGAGAAATCAAACGATTTCTACTTAGCGAAACCGAATTCAAATCTTAACCACTGTGTTTCCTAAAATTTGCGAAACAAACAGCTGGATGAATTAATCGGCAAGGGAATCTAAAATTGCATTCCACAAGCCGTTCACCCTAGTCAAAATTCGTAGTGAATTCAGTTTCTCGTACTTCCAACGAAGTAAATAACAAAACAGAATGACGGTATTAGATTTTTGTTTTGATAAAGTGCAGCAACAACCGTTGATACGTATTTCGACCTCCTTAAGTCTCTTCAGAACGGTATAGCCACTGCTCTGAACCAAAACAAAAATCTTTCCCGTCCTAGACAATAGTTATTAAAATAACTATATACAGACGTAACTACGCCATCTAAAAACAAAAAGAGAAATCAAACGATTTCTACTTAGCGAAACCGAATTCAAATCTTAACCACTGTGTTTCCTAAAATTTGCGAAACAAACAGCTGGATGAATTAATCGGCAAGGGAATCTAAAATTGCATTCCACAAGCCGTTCACCCTAGTCAAAATTCGTAGTGAATTCAGTTTCTCGTACTTCCAACGAAGTAAATAACAAAACAGAATGACGGTATTAGATTTTTGTTTTGATAAAGTGCAGCAACAACCGTTGATACGTATTTCGACCTCCTTAAGTCTCTTCAGAACGGTATAGCCACTGCTCTGAACCAAAACAAAAATCTTTCCCGTCCTAGACAATAGTTATTAAAATAACTATATACAGACGTAACTACGCCATCTAAAAACAAAAAGAGAAATCAAACGATTTCTACTTAGCGAAACCGAATTCAAATCTTAACCACTGTGTTTCCTAAAATTTGCGAAACAAACAGCTGGATGAATTAATCGGCAAGGGAATCTAAAATTGCATTCCACAAGCCGTTCACCCTAGTCAAAATTCGTAGTGAATTCAGTTTCTCGTACTTCCAACGAAGTAAATAACAAAACAGAATGACGGTATTAGATTTTTGTTTTGATAAAGTGCAGCAACAACCGTTGATACGTATTTCGACCTCCTTAAGTCTCTTCAGAACGGTATAGCCACTGCTCTGAACCAAAACAAAAATCTTTCCCGTCCTAGACAATAGTTATTAAAATAACTATATACAGACGTAACTACGCCATCTAAAAACAAAAAGAGAAATCAAACGATTTCTACTTAGCGAAACCGAATTCAAATCTTAACCACTGTGTTTCCTAAAATTTGCGAAACAAACAGCTGGATGAATTAATCGGCAAGGGAATCTAAAATTGCATTCCACAAGCCGTTCACCCTAGTCAAAATTCGTAGTGAATTCAGTTTCTCGTACTTCCAACGAAGTAAATAACAAAACAGAATGACGGTATTAGATTTTTGTTTTGATAAAGTGCAGCAACAACCGTTGATACGTATTTCGACCTCCTTAAGTCTCTAATACCGTCATTCTGTTTTGTTATTTACTTCGTTGGAAGTACGAGAAACTGAATTCACTACGAATTTTGACTAGGGTGAACGGCTTGTGGAATGCAATTTTAGATTCCCTTGCCGATTAATTCATCCAGCTGTTTGTTTCGCAAATTTTAGGAAACACAGTGGTTAAGATTTGAATTCGGTTTCGCTAAGTAGAAATCGTTTGATTTCTCTTTTTGTTTTTAGATGGCGTAGTTACGTCTGTATATAGTTATTTTAATAACTATTGTCTAGGACGGGAAAGATTTTTGTTTTGGTTCAGAGCAGTGGCTATACCGTTCTGAAGAGACTTAAGGAGGTCGAAATACGTATCAACGGTTGTTGCTGCACTTTATCAAAACAAAAATCTAATACCGTCATTCTGTTTTGTTATTTACTTCGTTGGAAGTACGAGAAACTGAATTCACTACGAATTTTGACTAGGGTGAACGGCTTGTGGAATGCAATTTTAGATTCCCTTGCCGATTAATTCATCCAGCTGTTTGTTTCGCAAATTTTAGGAAACACAGTGGTTAAGATTTGAATTCGGTTTCGCTAAGTAGAAATCGTTTGATTTCTCTTTTTGTTTTTAGATGGCGTAGTTACGTCTGTATATAGTTATTTTAATAACTATTGTCTAGGACGGGAAAGATTTTTGTTTTGGTTCAGAGCAGTGGCTATACCGTTCTGAAGAGACTTAAGGAGGTCGAAATACGTATCAACGGTTGTTGCTGCACTTTATCAAAACAAAAATCTAATACCGTCATTCTGTTTTGTTATTTACTTCGTTGGAAGTACGAGAAACTGAATTCACTACGAATTTTGACTAGGGTGAACGGCTTGTGGAATGCAATTTTAGATTCCCTTGCCGATTAATTCATCCAGCTGTTTGTTTCGCAAATTTTAGGAAACACAGTGGTTAAGATTTGAATTCGGTTTCGCTAAGTAGAAATCGTTTGATTTCTCTTTTTGTTTTTAGATGGCGTAGTTACGTCTGTATATAGTTATTTTAATAACTATTGTCTAGGACGGGAAAGATTTTTGTTTTGGTTCAGAGCAGTGGCTATACCGTTCTGAAGAGACTTAAGGAGGTCGAAATACGTATCAACGGTTGTTGCTGCACTTTATCAAAACAAAAATCTAATACCGTCATTCTGTTTTGTTATTTACTTCGTTGGAAGTACGAGAAACTGAATTCACTACGAATTTTGACTAGGGTGAACGGCTTGTGGAATGCAATTTTAGATTCCCTTGCCGATTAATTCATCCAGCTGTTTGTTTCGCAAATTTTAGGAAACACAGTGGTTAAGATTTGAATTCGGTTTCGCTAAGTAGAAATCGTTTGATTTCTCTTTTTGTTTTTAGATGGCGTAGTTACGTCTGTATATAGTTATTTTAATAACTATTGTCTAGGACGGGAAAGATTTTTGTTTTGGTTCAGAGCAGTGGCTATACCGTTCTGAAGAGACTTAAGGAGGTCGAAATACGTATCAACGGTTGTTGCTGCACTTTATCAAAACAAAAATCTAATACCGTCATTCTGTTTTGTTATTTACTTCGTTGGAAGTACGAGAAACTGAATTCACTACGAATTTTGACTAGGGTGAACGGCTTGTGGAATGCAATTTTAGATTCCCTTGCCGATTAATTCATCCAGCTGTTTGTTTCGCAAATTTTAGGAAACACAGTGGTTAAGATTTGAATTCGGTTTCGCTAAGTAGAAATCGTTTGATTTCTCTTTTTGTTTTTAGATGGCGTAGTTACGTCTGTATATAGTTATTTTAATAACTATTGTCTAGGACGGGAAAGATTTTTGTTTTGGTTCAGAGCAGTGGCTATACCGTTCTGAAGAGACTTAAGGAGGTCGAAATACGTATCAACGGTTGTTGCTGCACTTTATCAAAACAAAAATCTAATACCGTCATTCTGTTTTGTTATTTACTTCGTTGGAAGTACGAGAAACTGAATTCACTACGAATTTTGACTAGGGTGAACGGCTTGTGGAATGCAATTTTAGATTCCCTTGCCGATTAATTCATCCAGCTGTTTGTTTCGCAAATTTTAGGAAACACAGTGGTTAAGATTTGAATTCGGTTTCGCTAAGTAGAAATCGTTTGATTTCTCTTTTTGTTTTTAGATGGCGTAGTTACGTCTGTATATAGTTATTTTAATAACTATTGTCTAGGACGGGAAAGATTTTTGTTTTGGTTCAGAGCAGTGGCTATACCGTTCTGAAGAGACTTAAGGAGGTCGAAATACGTATCAACGGTTGTTGCTGCACTTTATCAAAACAAAAATCTAATAAAGATATTTTAATATAAAATCACAAATTAAGAAACGATGGGGGCAAAAGCAAATAAACACCTAGATGTTTTCGTGAAAAAAAAACCAATTTTGGTTAGAGGGAACATTCGAGATTCCCACTGAAACAGCTTTCACTCAAGGTCGATCACCCAAGTCTTTTTAAGAAAAGTGAGCGTAGTAAACGAAAAAAAACGGAAGAAATAAGGGCCTCCGTAGGTAATGAAATTATTGTCCACGCTGTTAAATCTGTGTTGCAGACAACAGGACATAGGACTGCCTTAAAATTGCTTAATGACATTACGTACTCACCAACACGGGCCTGTAAATATAGAAAAGCCTACAGTAAAGTTTGCGACAAGGATGAGCTACCTCCATTGACGCCTCTGCAAGCACTCAAGATGTTAGTTGAAGCTGATCTATTGAGACGGCAGTATGAGATAATAAGAGCAACGAATCCAAAACATTTCCCTTGCTATGATTTTCTTTTGAAAGCTATCTGCCAAAAAGAGTGCTATCCGCCAAAAGAATCCCTAAAAATTACATCTACCTGCGCAGAGAGTAACCTACAGTGCCTAATGGATCTAACCGTGACACGATTATCAAAATACCTAGAAGATGTGCTAATTCGACTTAACGAGTAAGAGAGGAAGTCTTTAATGATAATTTGCAAATGGGGTTGTGACGGTGCTCAACAATCCAAATTTAAACAAAGTTTCGATAATGATACTGATTCAGATGCTAACATTTTTATGAGTTCCTTTGTACCTTTGCGCATTGTTTGTGAAAAAACGGTAGTAAAATTATATGGCAAAATCCAACCTCTTCTTCGTCAAAGTTTTGCTGGCCAATTCGATTTAGATTTGTAAAAGAAACAACGGATGTAACTAAAGAAGAGATAAAATATGTGCAGGAGTCCATTAGACAACTGAACTATACAATTGTTACGTTACCTCAAAGAACTTTAATGATTTGTCAATGAAAAATACTGTAAACCCTCAAGCTTTGGAATTCGGTTTGTCAATATTACACGCGCGGATCCGTATTTTTGAAAGTATTATACACCTTGCGTATAAACTACCTGTAAAAAAATACAAGGAAAGAAAAAGTGAAGAAGAAAAGGCATTAGAAGGCCAAAAGAAGTCGGAAATTCAGGGGAGGTTTCGGAATGAAACCGGACTACTCGTTGACATGCCAAAAGCCAACTTTGGCAACACCAATGACGTCAACACAAGCCGCAGATTTTTTGAAAATCCCGAATTGGCTTCAGACATTACAGGTATTAGCTTTGATATGATTTACAGATTGAAGGTAATTTTAGAAACTATTTCAAGTGGTCACAAAATAGATGCTGAAAATATGATACGTATACGTACGAAACAGCAAAATTGTACGTGGAAGTTTATGGTTGGCATCCAATGACGCCAACCATGCACAAGCTATTGATACAAGGAAACCAAATCATAAAAAATTCGCTACTTCCAATAGGACAGCTATCAGAAGAAGCGGCAGAGGCCCGGAACAAGCATTTCCGATCATATCGGTTAAATTTTGCTAGAAAGTTTTCTAGGGAAGAGTGTAACTTAGATGTATATTATAGGCTTTTGTTAAGTTCAGATCCCTTCATTGGTTGCTGATTATTAATATATTTTTTTTATTGTTAATTTTGAGTTTTCATTCTTTTGTGTGTTATAACGATTACTGTTTATTTATAACGTGACAAATATATGTTTGTTGTAAAAAATATATACTTTTCCTTTAATTTAATTGAACGTAGAACCAATTACACCAAATATACTTTTGGCCACCTAAATCTTTGAAATCTATGTATGTGCGTTGTTTACCCAATTTAATACAAAAACTATTTTTTTAGGTGCGAAATATTTAACACATTAAATTATAACATTTTATTCTTTCACGTTCAGTGGTATAATAATTTCTCGCTAATACAAACTCTTTAAAGTTATACATACTTATTGGTTATAATATATTAAAAATCATAAATACTTATACTTGTTAATTGGACGCCACTTTACGCTTTAAGATTATGAAACGGTGCAAAGCACCCCTTGCATATAGTCACGTTATACTTAAAACAAATTGTATCATTGAAAAAGCATTTAATAAAGTAAGACATGGAAAATAAGTCCAAATTCTAAAAACGAAAAACATATAACAAATAATAATCACAAACCTTTACTTGAATCAAAGAGCACGTAACGAACCCAGTGCAAAAATTGAAATCAGAAGAGGAATTAGGCAGGGATGTATTATGACCCCATTACTATTCAGTGTATATAGTAAATCTGTTTTTGAAAAAGCAATGGCATTACTATCTGAAAGTAAAGGAATATTAATTAACGGAAGAACTATAACAAATATACAAACAAACATACATTTGGGAGATGTACCGATAGAAAGGGTTAAAAAATACAGATACCGGGAACCTGGATTTCAAAATATAATATTCAAATAACAGAAATAATTGCCAAGATAGAAATACTATGAAATTCTTTTGTAAAAATGAAAACAATTCTGTGCAATAAAGAACTGAGAGTAAGAGCTCTGAGCTGTTACGTGTTTTTGATACTACAATATGAACTAGAAATCTTGACACTAAAGTGTAAGCACATAAATATGCTATAGTTATTTGGAATATGGTATTATAGAAGGATGCTTAGAATAGAATGAACACAGAAGAAATCGAACATGGAAATATTGAGAGAAATGGGCAAAGAATACAAAATAATAAATACAATAAAAATAAGAAAGTTACAATAGCTTGGGCACATAATGAGGCTCAGCGATATCAAATGCTAAGATTAATAATACAGGGAATGCCATGAGGAGTAAGTGGTAAAGGAAGAAGAAAAATGGTTAAAAAATTTAACTTGTTTAGATGTAGTCCAATAGAACTCTTCAGAGCAGCGGTAAATAGAGTAGAAATGATAAATGAATGTCCGCCCCGAATAAGGTTGTAACCCTCAATATTTGTGAATCGGTGTTATTAGCGGAATAAGGTTGTAATCATCATTTCTGGTATACTGGTATACAATTGGTCACAGAAAATCACCTCATTTCATATTTATGAGAGCATTCAAGTCAAGCCGCGGCGAATAAGGATGTAACATCATTAGAAATATTAGAAATGGCAGATGAAGCATGTAATAATGTAAGTGTGGCCACAGAAAAACAATTAAATAAGTCTCGAAAAAGAAAAATTAGTCTTAGTTAGTGGAAGGCCAATAAAAGAAAAACTTGGACTTCTTGGCTAAAAAAGAAAGAGGAGTTAAAAATCGTTTTTTGCCACCAGTTGCCATTCCAGTTGTATAGGTGTTCCTTAAAAAATGAATATAATTTTCTTAACAAGCAGTCATATTTGTCTCATTTCCTTATGTTTCCACACAACATGTTAAACGGTTGTAACCAACGCATTCTAATGAATTTCAGTGATGTTACAACCTTTTTCCACTAAGCGGATTTTCTATCGCCGTATATAGCCTTAAGTTTTTATATATAAAAGTTTATGCTATATTGTTTTCCCATAAATATTTTGTTTTCCTTATCCAATAATAAAAAGTAAAATATTGATCTTAAATTTGATTACAAACGAAAAAAACGTTTCCTGCCAAAACTTAATTTTGTGGGTTACAACCTTATTCAAATGATATCCAATCTCTTATTCAAATGGTGACCTCATTCAAACTTGAAGGATCCTCTAGATTATGCAGTGTAATTTCAAATTCCATATTATAATAATTATTTAGAAGTTTATTCTTTTCAAGAATAGCACCTCTTTGTCTTTTTCGCAACCATGTACAAATAAAAGTTTTTTATACAGATTTATGTTACTTGCTTACATATATTATATTTATCTAATATTTTTTGCATTGACTTTTGCAGTGAGAAGTAAACAACCCTTTAAATTTAGCATCGTGTGTCGAGGGTAACGGCACTAAAACAATGGAAGCTCGACTTTATTTCATGTCGGAAAAATCTCGACCGCACACTCACGTATGCCACACTATGAATAGGAAAAGAACGACAAAAATTCGTGTCAATGTACTATTTAGTAACAGTAGTGTCGGATATATTTCGGTGGGGTAATTTTAAAATACGAGTATAAGTTTCGACAGGAATTATATATCTCTATAGTTTTTTGCAAAAATGGGCACAGTATTAACACAAAATTTTATCAGAATTATTGAAAGCACATACAAAATAAATTTATATGGTCAAAATACCACGATCTTACTAAGATAACGATCACTCATAATAAGTTCATTAAATGATATAATATAATATAATAGAAATATGCTTTATTGTCACTGAAAATTGTACAATTTTATGGATAAAGCATACAAAATCAGTTTGTAAGAATGGTTTGTTAAGTGTATTAAACTTGATATATACTGCTTGATCAGATAGTCTTGCATTAAAAATTGTAGAGCGTAGAGGTAAGAAATCTTCAAGAGGTGGGAAAAAGAAAGGCAATATAGATATTCTTCTAGTAATTCTTGTAGGAGAATTAACGTGCATTGTGAAAACATACGATACGAATATATTGACCAAGGATAATTTGGGAGCACAATCAACAGCATATTTAATATTCAAGTCTCCGCATAGAATTTTTCTGCTTTTATTAGGCAGGTCGTCTAACAAATTTAACAAGTTCTTGTTAAGAGTTAAAGTCAAAGTTAAGATTCTTGTTCGAAACCAACGAAAACTCTGGTTAAATCGAGTTTCATTTTAGATGGGAATAAGCCACAATTAAAGGTTAAAGTACGTTTATTGACGTTTCAATTTTCACTTCGGAAATCGTTCTCAAAATAAAAATCAATGTTTGTATTTTAAGAACGATTTCCGAAGTGGAAATTGAAACGTCAATAAACGTACTTTAACCTTTAATTGTGGCTTTTTCCCATTTAAATAGTAAATGCTTTAACATGCCACAAAAAAATAGCTTCAGAACAATATAAAATATAATCTTTTACAATTTTTTTAAGTTTCAGCTCTTAATATTAATAAATAATGGAAATATTATGGTTTTAAGAAAAAATGCTATCTAGTTTTCCATTGGTAAGAGAATGTTCTGTTTTTTTTAAAGTGTGTTTTTTTACCATATTTTTATTAAGCATACTTACAAGTGTGTGACATAAAAAATTTCAAAGTTATTATAAATGTTTTTAAGCTAAAAAGTCAGCCCTTTTTCAAACTATATTTTAATAACAAATTTAATAAAATGTTGCAGTTTTTTTAATATATCTTAAAAAATAACCCTTGTAAAATCCATTTCAATTTACAGAATACGTCTAGAGGGACGATCTGTATAAGTACAGTTGTTTAAATAATCTCTCTTTGGTATAAACAAATTCAATAACTTATATACACTATTTGATCGATCTGTTTGAAATTGATTGAAACATTTTTTTATTTACAAAGTCGCATCAGCCTGTAAGGCTATTAGCGAAAAAAGAAAAAGTATTAACAATAATTGAACAGTGTAACAATTAAATTTTGTATAAATAGTTTATTGCTTTTAGATATTGTGCACTGTATTTCCGCACTCTCCGTTCGGCTCGCGGATATAAGAATACGGCCGAGGTCAGAAAGCCCTGCCTGTCGTAAGAGGCGACTAATGGGTAGAGGAATCGAGAGGTGGAGAGCCGTCACTTGAGGTGTCGGGTTTGTAGAAACGCACACGGTCGCTTAGGCGACACGGTCACCGGTCTACATTCTTAGTATCCGAGACGAGACTCTTGTGGGACCACTCTACTCTCATTCCAAAAGAGCCTGGCAAGGTTGAACGAGCTGGGCCCGTACATACCTCTCCTGGCCCTGTGTTAGGCGTGGTGTGGGTGCCCCGACACTTACCCGTCGGGAGATCCAAGAGTGGTAGAGGAGAGATCCTCAGCGGCGACCTGTCTACGTGCGTGGAAATTCCTCCGCCTGCTTAGCCTATCCGAACGGGGGCGAGATAACGGGTAGGTGAGGTAATCGCAACACAGGTACTACGGGGAAGGTGGAGCTCCACGAAACCTTTTTTGCATTCGTGGCGTGGCACCTTCACTTTGGTGTCGGACTCGTAGGGGCAGAGATTCCGTTAACGGTCGTAAGCCGAAAGGCCAGGAAGACCAGGGTCCTGCCAAATTTTATTTGGAGGGCACGAAGCATACCTATGTATTTCCGCACTGTGTAACGGGCACTCCACTAGAAGGTATTTTATTGTTAGCGGGGTCTCGCAAGCAAACAGATGTCCATGCATAAGGCGACTATAACCAAGATATGATACACTTTAATAACTCATTAACTGCCACAATTTTAAGTTGTTGTCTTACATATTCATGTTCTTACATAGCATGTCCAAAATGGCGGCTAGTAGTTTAACAGTCATCATAACGACGGAATTCTACATTAAGAGTAGATATTTTAGTCAATTTTAAGTTACCATTGACAGTGACAAACATTCAGTTAATAAATTATGTAAATAAACTTAGTGAAAAATCTACGAACTCAATAGACAGCGATAAAGAAGACAAATTTCATGACACGAGTGAAAATTTATCTTGTGATTGTGAAAGACTTGGGAAAGATTATGACGCTATTAAAAAAGAACTTGTTCTTTTCAACTTGAAAAAATAATTCAAGAACAAGAAGATTTATTATCATTGTTAAAACTACAAAATACTAATTCAATTTTGCAACATGTACCGCCATTTACCAGTAAAATATCAGAATCTATTAAAACATCAACAACTAATAAAAATTCTAGAAAAAGTAAATATAAAATAAATGAGCAAAAAATTGTGTCGGCTAGTGAATCTGAACAAAAACCTACTGAACAAAATATTGGTTCAAATACAAAATCGGTAGGAGATTCCGAAAGGAATTACCCGACACAAAATAAAATAAATAAATACAACAAACCGATTTTCGGTAGCAAAATTTCTTCTCACCAGGCTTTCGCTATTCAAAATATGAATTAGTTTTACAGTAACTTCTAAACTTCCTACGTCTCGATCGAGATTTTGTCCATTTGTGCGGACTGCTGCATTTCCACTACAGTTTTGTAAAGTCCCGATATGTTTGATTATAAAACAGTTTTCTGCCCGTGTCTCTGCTGCAGGCACATCTGTAGCTGTAGCCAAAGTTATGAATTGTCTGCTGACTGCGATCTTTCTCGAAAATTTTAAATGAATTTTAATCTTCTTACGACAGATCCACTGGGTCATATAGATGGGTTCTATACATTGTCTAGACTTTCTAAAGGAAAGGACACTTTATAAGATGATTGCTTATCAGTTCTATTTCTATCCTCACAATCAAAACATATTTCAGGCGCCGTTTCTTTTAAAAATCCTTCCAATCATTTAATTCTAATTTTAATACACTCCCTCGACGGACGCATCTGCACCTTTCACCTGTCGGTGCCGATATGAATTCAAATGATTTAAAGGATTTTTTAAAAGAAACGGCGCCTGAAATATGTTTTGATTGTGAGGAATGAAATAGAACTGATAAGCAATGATCTTATAAAGTGTCCTTCCCTTTAGAAAGTCTATACAACCCATCTATATGGCCCAGTGGATCTGTCGTAAAAAGATTCAAATTCATAACTTTGGCTACAACTACAGATGTGCCTGCAGCAGAGATACGGGAAGAAAACTCTTTTGTAATCAAACATATCGGGACTTTACAAAACTTTAGTGGAAATGCAGCAGTCCGCACAAATGGAAACAATCTAGATCGAGACATAGGAAGTTTAGAAGTTCCTGAAAAACTAATTCATATTTTGAATAGCGAAAGCCTGGTGAGTATGTTCCATGTTGACGTTCAATGTTTAGCAAATAAAGTAGAAATGATAGATTTATTTTTGTTGGAATTTACCTTCGATGTTGTCTGCTTCTCAGAGTACTGACAGAGTGAAGCAAATCTCCGATACATAAACCTCGATGCGTATTTACTTGCTAGCGGTTTCTGTAGGAAAAATAAAAAGAACGGTGGTACTGTAATATATGTTAAAAATACTTTAAAATTCGAAGCTATTAATTGTGATAAATTTAATATACATAGAACAAACATTTGATTTTGTGGAATCGTTCTACAAGATATTAACACGGTTGTATTGGCAGTGTATAGATAGAATAAAAGTAACGACTTTTTTTAGAAATTTCGAAAATTTATTAGGTTCCATTATGAGGCCAAATTTAAAAGTAATAGTTTTGGGAGATTTTAATATTAATTTTATTGCGAAAACGGCAAATACTAGTGAGCTGACTTCTATAATATCATCATTTGGAATAAAACCAACAATCCATGAGTATACTAGAATTACTGATACATCTGCCAATTGTATAGACAATATTATGACAAATGTTGAAGAAGGTAAGTTTCGGGCAAATGTTCTTAAACCTTGTTTCTCATCATCTCATATCTCTAATCATCGCGGCCAGTATATCCGTATAAGGTTAACATCAATTCAGCAAAAGTCAAGTGTTTGCACTAGAGCCTTTACGCAGAAGTGTATCTTGAATATGCGGAACTTTTTATCCGTGTTAGACTGGAACATGTTTATTGATAATCTTGATGTAAATTACCTAGCAACGTTTAGATAATTATAATCTTGCAGTATCGCAATATTTTCCACTAAAAAAAAACTGGTATCAAAGACGGAAGATGTCCGGTAAACTGGTTCAATGACAACTTAAAAAATATGACAAATCATTTGCAAACATATAAAATACATGCTGATTCTACTTAAAACCCAGTACATTACAGCGAATATAAAAGATATAAAAATCAGTACAATGGTGAGCTAAAAAGAACGAAAAAGCTGGCATATGATCAATTGATATTAACTTCAAAGAGTAGATCAAAGACGTGTTGAAAGGTAATTAACTATGAGCGAAATAAAACAAATGGTTTACATAATTCAACAACCAACATATCTTGTGACTCTCTCAATAACTTTTTTGTTGAAATTGCTGAGAATATTATAAAATCCCTTCCAAATACACCAGACGACACAAATTTGAACTATCAAAAATTTTCAGCTCCATCGAATTCATTTTATCAGTCTCCAACCAATCAACAAGAAATATCCGCAGTTATAAAAACATTAAAAAATTCTCAAATTGTTTGGATACTAATGAGCTAAATGCATCTTTTATCAAAAGCACTAGTGAAATAATTACTAAGCCTTTAACACATCTCATTAATAGTATTTTTTTCAATCGGGATATTCCCAACTTCATTTAAATACTCCAAGATTGTTCCTATTTTTAAAAATGGCGATCGTGACCTTGTAGACAATATTAGACCAAATTCCATAGTTTTGATATTTAGTAAAATAATAGAAAAAATTCTGAAGAAGCGTCTTATATCATACTTAGAAACAAATAACCCTTTTACTAGTTCACAATATGGGTTTTGAAAGGATCATTCCACAACACATGCACTTTTAGATGTGATGAGTGCCATAGTTGATGGCCTTAAGAAGCATAATCACTCTACCATAACGCTGTGTGATCTTTCAAAGGCCTTGGACTGTGTTTCTCACGATATTTTGCTAAAAAAAACTGCATTTTTACGGTATAAGAGGTACTCCTTTGGAACTAATTTCATCGTATCTAAAGGATATAATACCAAGCAGTCAAGTACGGAAATTGTCTCTCTAAATTTAAGCAGATAAAGCATGGAGTGCCACAAGGATCAGTTCTTGGCCCTGTATTATTTATAATATATGTTAATGACTTGCCCAATTTCATGGCTTCATTTAAAACAGTTTTATTTGCAGATAATACTACTTTTGTTTTTTGTCTGATAAAAATCGTTCAGTTTTAGAAACCACGTCTGAGTATATAAATTCCATTGCTTGTATTTTGTGTATGTTATATATTATCTTTTTTACTTATACATATAATTTACTTGCTACAAACAAATTTGTAAAATTGTAAAATTTGTAAAATTTGTAAAATTTGTAAACCTATTTAAATAAATCTAGAATCTTGAATCATATCATCGCGGAAAAAACAAAGTTATTCACGTTTATAAATTATTGCAAAATTAAGGGTTTATTGCAACTATCTTGGTGAATTGTTCATGTATTTTAATTTAGAAACTCGCAAATTGAAGAACTTTTTAAGATCTACAATATTTATTTAAACCATTTTTCTGTAAACTCTAAGAAACATTTTATATAGACAAAAATGGTTTTTTCACTTTTTAAGATTGTTTACAAAAAAACAAAGCAAAATCAGTTGTAAGTCTTCACGGATTTTTCGTCAGCTATCCCTTATAGGTATACCTTTTAGAACCTTAAAATATCTGTATAAGATTTTTATGTGAAATTAATGATTTTTTGGCAGATAGACTAGTGTAACTGTATTTTTATTCATTATGATAAAACTAGGGATGTTTAGTAATTATAAAGAAAATAAATTCATTATTATGTTGAGTATTAGTTTACAGTCTGCAAATTACTTTATACCAGCCCTTTCTCCGGCACTGTTTGTGTCATAAGCTGCGGTTTTTCAGGTAAATAGCCAGTTTCAGCGGAAATGCATAGAAAGTATAATTTAAAAACCCTATTTATGGCCGTTTTACCGGAAAAAGTCGAATGTACCTTAACAAGTAAAAATAACAATGGTAGCAATTCATGCATGTTTTGCACTAAAACAATACATAGCAAAGAAAATATGGCTATTGAAAAAGTAGAAAATTTGGAAGAAGTATAAAAGCTTCCTTTGGTTTTCACTGTTCTTACCTTAGGGAGTATAAACATGTTCTAGTGTAATAGTTGATCTTTAGAATAGAATAGAAATATGCTTTATTATCACTGAGAATTGTAGGGGACGGTGGTCCACAGTGAGACAAAAATCATATTTCTTCAAACAGAACTCGGAAATTTCAAAAATTAAATTTAATTCCTTAACTACGGTTTAGATGCCTATTTATACCAACAACATAATAGAATAAAACGGAAAAAATCCTAACACAAATGTTGCATTGTCGTTTGGTGCCGGCTGGCAATGGATCTGGAAGCACAATTTCTAAAAAGTAACTAATTACCTTCGTAAAATATTTTTTTTCGATATTCTTTTACAAAACTCGGGAAAATGCGAATTCACTGCAGCGGCATGTGGCACTAAACGAAACCCATACACAAATAAAATATCAACTTATTTGATCGCCAAATTTGAAAGTGAAAAGCAATGTCTTACTGTGTACCGCGTCTCACTGTGGACTATCCTCCCCTACAATTTTATGGACAAAGCTTACAGTCAGAGAAATAACAATAACAATTTAAAATTTACTGAAATTACATAAATCGTCAATATCAAAATTATTCACTTTTTCTACTTACACAATACTGATTAAAATAAACTAAACATGTCAAGTAGCTATAAAACACCGAGATTTCTTCTTTCATACACCCTACGTGTATAAAACTGATGTAAAATTAAAGAATCACTTCATTGTCCTTTGCTTAACCGCTAAAGGAGCAAATAACGTTACGTGTTTAAGTGCGATGTTTTCCAGATGATGATTTTTACTCATAGATATCACACGTATAGAAGTCAACTATGTACAGAACACTAGAATAGACACTCCGCTAAAAGGAAACATTTACAGAGCATCCGCTAAAAGGAAACTTCTAGGTAATAATAAATGACTGAAAGGAAATATACAATTATTGAACTTTGACTTCCTTTGTATAATATATAGTATCATTTGTGTCGATCAAAATGTGTTATAAAATGTATTATGTAAAAATATTCAAAATGAACTATTCATCGAAACATTTTTGATACTATTAAAAAAACGTTTTCCACTTTCTTCTAAATTTTCTATGGCCATTTAACATCAGGTTATTTTATTTTTGCGATTTTTTTTAATATTTTGGCTTCATTTTGCTTTTACACTAATTTTCAGAAATACAAAAATTCTGCCCGAAATAACCAAGATGCGTAAAGTGTATTGGCAAAAACTTGACTAAGGAATGCAATAATCAAGAGGATCCTAAATATGTAAACTGTGGAGAAAAGCAACCTGCTAATTACCCAGAGTTAAAGAAATCTATCAAATCCTCCAGAAAGAAATCAGAGGTATAGTAACAAAAATAGCTATGTCCATAATTTTTTAGAAATTGACATTTTGATAGCAATATTTTCATTTCGAGACGGCCTATTACCTAAAGCATCAGTTTGGGATTAAATTTAACTTAGTTCAGAGTTATTTTGATTAAAAAAATTTGTTTGGAAACAAACTTGGTTACGTCCACATAAACTTAGTATCAAACATAGTTACACGCACGCCAGCCAATAGGAGCACTTCATTCGAACCAAAACTGTTATGGCCGCTTATACACATTTCTATGTTATTACGTCGTCAGTTTTTCGCATTTTAAATAAGAATTCCTGTGATTTGAAGAAGTAAAACCTATAATTTTTTATCGAGATGGATGTTTTTCCTATGCCTGTAGACAAAAACCACGGGAAAAGGCATGAAAACGAATTCTTCTTCTTCTTCACGTGCCATCTCCGCGACGGAGGTTGGCAATCATCATGGCTATTCTGATCTTAGATGCTGTTGCTCTGAATAGTTCAATTGATGTGCATCCGTACCATTCCCTCGTTACGCAACCATGAGATTCTTGTTCTTCCTACACTTCTCTTGCCCTGGATTTTCCCTTGTATAATCAATTGAAGTAGGTTGTATTTCTCATTCCGCATAACATACCCCAGGTATTGCAGCTTTCGTGTCTTGATGGTTTCCAATACTTCCACTCTTTTGTTGATTCTTCTCATGACTTCGTTGTTTGTTACATGCTCGGTCCATGATATCTTCAGGATTCTTCTATACACTCACATTTCAAATGCTTGCACGATTGCTTGCACATCCACATTTCAAAAACGAATTTTACAGCCACAAAACTGGAAGGCTAACAAGGCGAAAAAAGAGGTAAGTTTGTTTGTTTATCAGGGCCGTACCGCAAGTCGCATTTAGATACATGTTAATCTATAGAGCGTTTCACGTTAAGAAAATAACATTAGGCTTATGGAGATCAGTGTTGCCAAAACTCTCAGGCATGCGGTTTACTAGATTATCGATATATTTTTCGAATTTACATTTTCAATTAACATTTAACTATAAAGTCAGAATAACAACTGAAGAACCACAAAGCCATATTATCATTATGTAGTCTCAGAGAACGGCATAAAATCGCTGACATACGCACACCGTATTATTTTAAGTTGCAATTAGTAATTAGATATACGCATTCCAAAATTTTCTAAAATTTCTAAAAGAAAAAACGAAATGTGGGAAGAGAAATGCGAAGAGATGGACCGATGCTTAGGAGGAACCAAAGTGACACAAGCTTGGAAATTCATAAAAAGTATTAGAAAAGAAAGAAAAGATGAGGGAAATATAAACCTGATTCAAAATAAAAAGTGGGAAAAATATTACGAAACGCTATTAACAGAAAGTAGGCACGAATTTATGGAAAGACCTGATTATATCTCAATGACAGAAAATTCAGAGGTGCATAAGATAAACAAAGAAGAACTGAAAAAAGAATTGAAACAAATGAAAAATGGAAAAACACCCGGGCCTGGAGACATTCCCATCGAGTTGGTGAAACATGGACCGAATGCTCTTTTGGAAAGCTTAGTGAATATTTTTAATAAATGCTTAATTGAAGGCCAAACGATTCCAGACGATTGGAATTTGGCCCACATTAGCCCCATTTATAAAAAGGGAGACAGAAAAGAATGCGGAAATTATAGAGGCATTAGCGTAACTAGCTCGCTGGGAAGGTTATATGGTCGTATATTGAAAAGAAGAATAGAAGAGGAGTATAAAGAAATTGAAGAACAAAGCGGCTTCAGAGCAGGAAGATCGTGCGTGGACAACACATTTACCCTCCAACAAGTAATTGAAAAACGAACAGCTCGAAACCTCCCTACGCATCTGGTATTTATAGATCTGGAGAAGGCTTATGATACAGTTCCTTTAAAACTCTTATTTAGTGTCTTGACGAAAACGGACCTTAGTAAAACATATCTAAAAGCAATACTGAACATCTATAAATGTCCTCAAAGCACTGTAAAAACAGGAAATACTTTCTCAAGGGTATTTACAGTAACGAAAGGCTTGAGACAAGGATGTTGTCTTTCCCCCACCCTATTCAAAATATATATCCAAGAAGCACTGCACCAGTGGAGACAAAAATGTGCGGGAATGGGGTTGAAGCTTAACAACCATTATCTGACAACGCTGTTCTTTGCAGATGATCAAGTACTAATTGCAAGCTGTGAAGAAGATGCAGATTATATGCTTAGAAAGCTTAAAGATGAATACGAAAAATGGGGGATGAGTATGAATATGTCTAAAACAGAATATATGCGAATAGGCAGTGAAGACGAAGACCCGGATTTGGAAATTAGACAAATGAAAAGGTGCTACGAATACAAATATTTGGGAAGTATTATCTGCAGTAAAGGAACAACGGAACGAGATATAGACTATAGAGTGCAACAAGGCAGGAAGAGTGTTCAAATTCTGAATTCGATACTTTGGTCCAACAAAGCTACTATGAGAACTAAAATGACTATCTACAAAGTAATTGTAGAGCCCATTCTTACATATGGAGCAGAATGTTGGCAAATGACAGTAAAAGGAAAGAAAAAAGTTGACACTGTTGAAATGGACTACCTAAGAAGAGCTTGCCGTATATCAAGAGTAGAACGTATACCTAATTCTGAAATTAGAAGAAAAACAGATAGAGTACATACAACTTCTGAAAGAATAGAAACTAGACAGTTAATATGGTATGGACACGTACAGAGGATGGACGACAACAAATGGCCAAAAAGAGCTATAGAATACAATCCAAGTAATAGAAGGAAACGAGGAAGACCAGCCAAGTCTTGGATACAAGGTGTTATGGAAACCATGAAAGACAGAGCCATTGATGAAGACACCTGGAGAGATAGAAAAAGATGGCGATCGAAATGCGGGAAGCGGCAGAAGCTGTAGGATCCCCGCTTATATATATATATATATACGCATTCCAAGCGGTCCGTTTATTTGCTTTTAAATCTTTAATAGCCGGCAAAGTGCATGATTTAACTAAGCAATATTTTCTACTGATTTCTATGATTCATGGTATATGATATTCTTACCGAAAAACAAATAAACTGTCGTTACTATAATTAAAATAAGATAAAATAAAATTATCTTGTGTAAATACTATTTATTTAATTAAAATCATTTTCCCTACTTTTCATCTCTTGTTTCGAATGGACACTTTTGGTCAATTACGTTAAAAAACAATTATTTAATTCATGTCTGTGAAAAAAAAAATACAAATTATACAACACTGAATCGTGCTTGTGTTCATCGTGGCATCGCTGCGCTTCTAACGTCCATAAGAAATACATGGCCCTATCGCCGCAATGTTATTTTCTTAACGTGGAACGCTGTATAGTGATGACAGCACTAAGAATCGAGAGTTTTTTTCGAGTAACTAGAACCGCGAACCATATTCGCTTTTAAAATAACTAATACTGTTTTAAATTCATCAATTCCTGATTTGTTTAATGTTTCAATT
Organism: Diabrotica undecimpunctata; assembly: GCF_040954645.1. NCBI lineage: Eukaryota > Metazoa > Arthropoda > Insecta > Coleoptera > Chrysomelidae > Diabrotica > Diabrotica undecimpunctata. The sequence continues at coordinate 141,053,992 of NC_092810.1, read as the reverse complement.
TGTTAATGGCTCTCACACTCACTGAAATATGTTTACAGAAATGTGATAGGATGAATTGGTCATTTTGATAATCTTGAGAATAAGCACGTTTTGTTGAATGGGGAATCCTATTAAAAATAAAAATATTAGTATCAGTTATGCAGTCGTATTGCCGTTTTTTTGTATCCCAAATATTCATTATATGAGTTTATTACATAATATTATTTGATCTCCAAAAAGATTTGTTTATAAAATTAACTTATCCGCTTATATTGGTAATCGGAAAACGCATTTAAAAAACTGCTGACATCCGAATACCCAGGCCGAATACCTTAATAATATAGCGACGGCTTCCTCAGCCAGTATTCGAATAGTTTGGTTTAAGTACTGGAGATATCTCGAGTACTTTCAGGAATCGAATACTCGTTGATTCTTGTTATTTGAGAACCCCATCACTAAGTATAATCTATGACTAATATCGATGGGTGTTTGGAAGAGCTCTTTTAATTTGCGACTTATGCTATCGTGGGCCTAAAAACGATTTTGTATTTTTTATTTTTTGTTTTAGGTATTCTGCAAAGAGTTTGCCAACAGTACCACGTTGTAATTATAAAACCAAAGTTTTTTAATGCAATAAAGTGACGGGTAAAATATTACGACAATTGCACACGGCTTTTTATAAGAATCCTGTCAAATCGGACCAAGATGCAATCATATGGAAATGCTGTCAAGCATTACCGATAAAGGGAAAATGACCAAGGAACTTGACATTGGATCCTGCGACTGGAGATCAGACTCTATTAAAAGCAACCAAGCAGTGTGCCATAAAATATCATATAAAAGTCGGTAAATAATCTATATGCATTTATTCGTAAACTTCAGTGTTCAGAACCACATTATTGTCTATCTAAGTTATCTAAATATCCGAAAACTGTACAAACAATACAAAAATGAATGTTCAGCACCGGCAAAAGAATCTTACTTCAGACATATTTTTAACACCGAGAACAATTTAGGATTTGGCAGTCCTAATACAGATATGTGCTCTACATGTCTGCAACTACTAGAAAAAATAAAAACAGAAAACAGAGAAAGATGAAAGAAAAAAGGATCAGTTCCGAGTAGAAAAAAGAGTTCATAGCTTGAGGGCAAAAGCTTTCTATTTGCTGCTCAAAACAGAACCAGAGGGCGTGAAAATAATTTCTTATGATTGGCAAAAGAACATGAACCTTCCTAAAGTACCAGACTAATCGTGTTATTATAGCAGGGAATTATACCTTTTTAATTTTACCATTGTGGAAGAAACTTCAAAGACGCCACTTAATAAAAACAACGTTTTCGCACACATTTGGAGAGAGAACACCTTCTCAAAAAATTCGTATAGAGAAAAACGTATCTCACCAATATTACTATCATTAGACTGTTCTCATACGGCTGCGGAGGCCAGAATAAAAATTCCATCATAATCACGATGTGTTGCAAATGGTTGTGGGAATTTCCTTCTATTAAAACAGTAGAACTAGTGTTTCCAGTAACTGGTCACTCCTATCTTCCAGCAGATAGAGTGTTTAGAAACAGCTAAAAGGAATTTCGTAAAATAGACACAATACTGCAAAAGCAAAACATACCTGTAAAGGCATTTAAACTAAGGGACGTTAAAAATCTACTATCAAAACATTTTGGAGACGACTGGCAAGACCTGGGACAATTTCTATTCAGATGTGATAAACATTACTGAAATTCTGCCTGAGAACAAAAATGACATTGGAGAATTGGAATGCGAACCAAGAGAAGACCGCTTTTGTTAGTATAATAATGTAGAAGTGATAATTTGTATCGAAACAAATATGTTAGAGAATTTTTTTTTAGTTTTACCTTTTACCTATAGTTGTGTTGGTTTATACTATTAGCCTGTAAGAGATATACATACCTAAATAAATAAATAAAAACAGCATAATTTTTGTACCTAAATAGTTGAAAAGCTGAAAGCAGAATAAATAACACTAAAGCTGATTTCGGATGTACTTAAACAGCTACGAAAATCTAATGAAGATTTATGTCAGAGAGTTATCCGTTTATCAGTATATCGCCAAAAAAGCTCTTTCCTAAGACCAGAAATTGCTAAGGAACTCCAAATAATGGCATGAATGCGAATGGACTACTTTAACAACAGTATGAACTTTAGTGAAATGCGTCTTATCTCTAAGACGCATTTCATTAGACAATCATATATAAAGGTTAGAAGATATAAAGTTTATCAAACTATTCACTCAGATAATGCAGCCAAGGAGGTAGCACGATCATAATTACAGAAAATATTCAACACCATGAGGAGCTCAAATACGCAACTAAACAGATACAAGGCACAACAGTCTGTCATCATCATCAGTTGACGCTACAGCACTTCGTGAGTCCTGGCCTGCCTTAAAACAATCTTTTATCAAGGATTTGGTTTCGAAAATTAGTTTACGGATTTCAATCTTTTATCCTTTCCTGTCGAGTGTCTGTCTTCTCTATCACATAGAAGGTTAGAAATACATGTGGATATGTTAAAAATTATATACCACCTGAAAATAAGCCACACACAATACACATAAGATTTTATGGGTGTTGAAAGTCACTGGAAACCAAAGTTGCCACTGAGCGCTAATGGGATCTAAAGGGCGCTAATGTAATTGTGAAAGCTAGTGTAGACTCACTACAGACAAAAGAAACAAAAATCCTTGTCACAATATTGGCCTGGAATACCGAAAATATATACATAACATACATAATTCTGGTAAAAATAAGCGAAAAAAGCTCAACAGAAAGAGAAAATATTCCTAGCTAAAAAATCTACGTGAATATTTTAACACTAGTACTAACAATCTAGGTACTTAAAGCCTCGGTCTCGACAACTTGTATGATCACCAATCTGAACGAAAATGGTACTTGAAGAAAAAGATAATTACTGCAAATAATTGAAACAAGAAAATTTCAAATAATTTTTAAATTTTGCCTCATTACGTTTGATATTATCAGCTATGTCATCTTGTTATCAATTGTCAGCATACTATTAATAATTGTCAAACAAAGTATAGTTAAATAACTGGGCAGTTCTAACTAAAATTCATAACTTCAATACATTTATTTTATATAACATATCTAAGCAAAAAACGGTGCCGATTCTTTTTTGAACAATGTTTTTCCTGTTCGTATTGTGTTTCTCCCGTATTGTGTACCTTTTTTCATTAATTCAGTAACTCTAAATTAGCATTCTACACAAAAAAGCGTAAAATTTAATCGCAATCTCGCCAAGCAAAAAAAATCTTTATTTAGAAGATGAAAGTTTTCCATCTAATCAAAGACAATAAAAGAAGCTGAACGAAGCGACACCAAGGGCGGCAAAACATGACAATTACCCCCCTTAGTGTTTTCAGTCAGTCTCCCCCCTAGCGCTTCGCCTAAGATACGAGCAACCACTTCATCCTAACTGACGACAGATTTATAGTCCCCTTTCCTTCGTAAGCACATTGAGGCTATTGTCTTTTGTTTCACTCTAGGCCTATTCCCAAAAAGTAGCATGGGCGTATCGAAAGGACTAATAATAATAAAAAATATTTTATTGCAATTGATGAAAATTTGGACAAGATTGTACCATAAATTTTGAAACGCCGAAAATAATGTAAAATCGATGTTGTATAAGACTGGCTTTGTTTTGTTTTAACGATTTATATGATTGTTTTATTAGGATTATCTAAAAAATAATCCAGTAGCCTGGTTCATCTTTAGGACAGAAGTGATTCAAAATTAACTGATTCCTATATAACGACCCCCTATTTATTTATGGTTTTTTTTTCATACAATTTATACATACTTATTAGAATTTAGTTTTGTACTTATTACAGTGTGGGTGATTACCGCGTCTCAGATCGAAGAGTTTCTGATTACTGAATTTTTTGTTCTATCAAATATGTAATTGCCCATTGAGATATATTGAAAAGGTAAGATTGTAGTAAATTTCACCTTTGGTTAAAAACAGCATCTTACGACGAACTCGTACTCGGAAAGGCAACTCATTATATTGTTGAACAAACATTATATTGTTCTTCAAACAAGTAATAAAAACGAAAGTATTGAATTGATATTGTATTCCAAAAACAAGACGAGACTACTATTCACAAAAAACAAGCTACAGCGAGAGAATACAGCATATAATCTGTATATTAGTAGATATAAATAAAGAAATGCTTTAAAACCCTAAAAGTATTTTCATACCGCGAACTGAATGTAAATAGACAGCCATGGCATTGGTTATAAAAACAATATTCACTTCATTAGGGCATAATCAATACAAATAAAAAGTTTACCGAAATCAAAACGCGAACTTTTTAGTAAAATAATAATTATTAGTCTCAACGTACCGTATTTAATATGAATTTCGCTTATGGAATATGTGTCTACACAGTTTTTTGCATGGGACTGTCTAGAAACCCAAACCTTATTTGGTTATTTGGCACAATTTAAATACTATTATTTAAAAACTACTATCACTTACTATATTATTATTATATTTACTAATATTTATGCTTACTGTATTTTAACTCTAAAAAATGTGGATTAAAGTTTCTTTTCAGTCTTGTAGAACAAAATAAAAATTAGTATACAGGGTGTTTCAAAAAGGTATGTCATAAATTAAATCACGCATTTCGGGGACAAAAATAAATTGATTGAATCCAACTTCCTTAGTACAAAAGTGTACACAAAAAAGTTACAGTCCTTTGAAATAACAAAATAAAAATTGTTTTTTTGCATTATCTCCTAAACTATTTGACATTTTGTAATAAAAATAGACACGTTACTTTCTTGTTCTGAAAGCATTTTTCATACAAAAAAAAACAAAATCTAAGCGCACAGAAAAATTTTAAGAGGGGTGTGCAGCCCTAAATCCCCCCAAACTTTTGAGTACGTTCAAATAAAGTGAATTTTGTGGCGTCATTAGTTTAACACATTTCTTTTAAAATTTTTTTGCCTATCACTTTTTTCAAAAAACAGTTTTTATTGAGTTACGGCCCTTTTCATTAATCTTTAAAAAATTACGTGCAACTAAATAAATGGCTTGAATAAATTAACAAGTACAAAAAATCTCTATAACCTCTATAAATATATTACAATAAATGTTCAAAATGACCCCCATTTTCTTCAATACACATTCGGTATCGTTTTAATAAGGAAAACCGAATGGGCTGAAAAATCATATTTTTCTGACGAAATTGATTTGCACTTCAATTATTCTAACCCTCAATTGTTGTTCATCCTCTATTATTACAGAATACACTTTCTCTTTCATAAACCCCCAAAAGCAAAAGTCCATGGGGTTAAGACCTGGACTTCTGGGTGGCCAAGAAATAGGTGTGTTTTGTAGGGCCAAAAAAGCATTTGACAAGGTGCAACATCAAAAATTATTTCAGATACTAAATAAATCTAGTATTGATGACAAATATTTACGCCTAATTCAAAATTTATACTTACAGCAAAGGGCAACTATACGAGTAGACAACGAAACCTCACTCGAATTCAGGATAAAACGGGGAGTATGTCAGGGCTGCATTTTATCACCGTCGTTGTTCAATACTTACTCGGAAATGCTGTTCAGCTATTGATGGTTTAAGGAAGGTTTAAAAATCAATGGTGAAATCATGAACAATTTAAGATATGCGGACGATATGGTTTTGATTGCTGTTAATGCGAAGGATCTTCAAACATTCATAGACTGTGTAGTGGAAGCCTGTGACAGATACGGCATGAAATTATACTGTAAGAAGACCAAATTTCTTGTAGTAAGTAAAAACGACGTAATACAGTACCAATTCACAGCTAATAATGAACCCTTGAAAATAATCGACAAAATTACATACCTTGGATGCAGCCTAAATAAGAAATGGAACCACTCACAGAAAATGTCGTATAGAAAAGGCGAGAGCTGTCTTCAATCGCCGCAGGAATATTTTATGCAATATGCACCTGAACATTGATATAAGAACACTAGTCTTGAGATGCTATGTATTTTCTACCCTTTTGTATAGAGTCGAAGCCTGGACCTTGACGGAGGCAACATCCAAACGATTAGAAGCCTTCGAAATGTGGTGCTACCACCGTATGGTCAGAATTTCCAGAATTTCCTATATCCATCATGTTACAAACAACACCATGATCAACGATGACATACTTAGGGCATGTGGTGTGCAGTAAGAAGTATCAACTAATTCAACTAATTTTACAAGATAGGAGGCAAAAGATCTCAAGGGCGCAGAAGGACATCGTGGTCGAAGAACGTCAGACAGTGGGCAGGAATGACTACCATACATCTATTTAGAGCAGCTGTCAACAAAAGTTGTATGGACCAACATGACTGCCAACATCCACAGAGGATACGCACTAAACGAAGAAGAAGATAGGTCCTTTAAACAACCAAGAATTGTTTACCCTAAAACTAGCTTTATATATCGTATATATTTATTTATTATAAAAATAGATTGTACATAAAATTATTTATTCTTTAGTTTTTATTGTCCCCTTCCAATCCACCGACCAGGATACTGCCTGCAAAGGTATTCCCGGACTTCATTACTGTAATGCAGTGGAGCGCCATCTTGTAGAAACCACATATTTTGTCTTATTGCAATATTCACTTCTTTCAAATACTCTTGTAAATCCTTTGCCAAGAACTGCAAATAATTAGCACCATTTAAATTGTTGGGAAGAAATACTAGGCCTATTAGATTGTTATCCACGCTGCTCAACAAGTTTTCTTATTTTATTGATAGGACCTACGGAATATAATATATCGTATTCTTACAGAATTTATTAAAATGTTTTAGTGATTTTTGTTTAGTTCCTTGGGACGTATAATGTAGGTTAACAAATCTAAGTTATCATCAGTATATAACGGGGGTCCTACGGCGATTGCCGCTTCCCGCATTTCAGCCTCCATCTAAGCCTCAAATCTCCAGCCTCAAATCTAAGTTATGCCTTTGCAATATAGTTTAACGATATGAAGGACGAGTATTGCTGATGTTGTGGAACGCATAGCGGAACTGAAATGGAACTGGGCAGGCCATGTGGCGTGAATGCACGACTCACGATTTACGAGCAAAATTAGAAATTAAAGGAAAAGATCAGACAAACATAGTAAAGGAAGATCACCTACACATTGGGCTAACGACATCAGGCGTATCACCAAAAATTGGCAACAAAGAGCACAAAATCGTAAAGCATGGAGAAGTCTAAGGGAGGCCTATGTCCAGCAGTAGTCGTGATAAATTAAGGCTGGATGATGATGATGATGATGAGTAGTGTATAGTACATTAAATGATTACTATATTTAAAATGTCAATAATAAAATAAATTTTATTGTGTGTAATATTCATTTCATTTTCTTTTACCAGAACAAAATCTTTAGAAAAACTTGAAATACAGACATAGATAAACTAAAGAAATACTGTTTGTTTGGGCTGTTAGGCCGTTGTCTTCTGAGATTACTTCTCGACGTTTTGTCAACACTAGGGGTTGGCATCTTCTGGAGATGTTACTGATTCGCTTGTAAGTTGAAACTGACGCCGCGTTGTGACCCATTATTCTGTCTGTCTGTCTTTGGGTGGTCTTCGTTCTGTGTATTTTGCTGTCCTGTTTTAGGCTTTCTGCCTCTTCAGGACGTGGTTTGTTTTTCTGTGTTTCTTTTTTTTGTGCACTGGCGTGTTTTGTTGTGGACTCTGGTGTTTGCGTCTGTGGTGTGGTGGTTTTCTTTGGAGGAGCACCTGGACAATCAGCGGCGAAAAGCGAAGGTGAAACGGTTCTTTTTAGAATTTTTGATCTAAAAAAATAAATAGTATATATGCGAATTTACTGCATTTACAATTGATAAATTAGTAACTGTGTGAACGCGGCGCGAGAGGGCAGCTGTGGCTGGATCCTCTGCAATAGACAGGTATCATTGTGAAATGGGTTCGGGAAACCACAGAAAACCGGTCCCCCCTGTCTCTAGAACAAGCTCGAAGTGAGCATTTAACGTTAGTGGCGACGGCGGTAATAGAGGGGAGTTGCCTCCTGTATGTCAATGTATTCATCAGGGAGTTCGTTGCTGGCAAGTGCCAGTAAAATAGCGGGTAGAAAAGGGATTTTTGGTTTGGGTTTTCTTCTGACTACATTGCCGGTAGATGAGCAGGTAGTTTTCAGGATGCTTTGGGCTCTGAGGTTTTGGCCCCGGATGGTGCTTATTGTATAACTCCTGCGCAGAGAGGGGAGCCTCCCATTGATGGGCTGGATGTTTGACAGGTGATGTATTAGGGCGGAAGGGTAATCGTGTCGCTTGAAGTTTACTCTACGCAGGATTCTCCTCTCCAACGCAAGCAATCTTTGTGTGTGGTGGTCGGGCATCCTAATATAGATATTAGATCTATACTCGATAACCGGACTAGTTTCCAAGGATATAGTGGAATTACACCGTATTTGCGTTGCCACCATCTACTTTTCATGGGAAGACCAGATTTATGAACAGATAGATGGAGTAGCAACGGAAAGCCCACTAAGCCCGGTCGTAGCCAACCTTTTCATGGAGCATCTAGAGAAGAGGGTAATGGACTCAGCATACAAGCCAAGGGTATGGTTTAGATACGTCGATGACACTTTTGTGATTTTAGGTTACGGAGTAGAAAAACTTCCTGTCTTATATAAACTTTCCTGTCTTAAACTGTCTTATATCTTATATCTTATATAAACACACTACATCCAAATATTCAATTTACGATGGAAACAGAGAAAGATCAACAACTAGCGTTCCTAAAAACAAGGTATTATCAAAACTCTGGCGGAGAGAGCGAAGAGAATTTGTGAACCACAGCATCTGCAAAGTGAACTTCTTCATATTGAAACAGCGGTCATCTCTAATTGTTATACCAGAAGGGAAATAAATAAAGCGATGAACAACGTCTCTAGAAGAAAGGACGAAAAAACAGAATGTATAGGCAAAGCGTTCTTGCCCTATATATCGGGGGTAACGGACAGAATTGGGCGAATACTTAAAAAAGCTAATGTAAAGACCATTTTCAAGCCTACAAAGAAAATTAAGGACTGTTTAAGATCGGTGAAGGACAAACGCGACCCATTAGCAACGGCCGGAGTATACCGAATACCATGCACATGTGGAATGGTATATGTGGGAATCAAAAAAAGAGACACAAACACAAGGATAAACGAACATAAAAGCCATTGTCGTTTAAGACATGTCGACAAATCTGCCGTTGCCGAACACGCTTTGGGAAGCGGAGAACATCGGATACTGTTTGAAGAAACGCAGATGCTGGATAAAACATCACAGTACTACCCACGGTTGTATCAAGAAGCGGTGGAGATATATAAACACCCAAATAGTTTTAATCGGATAGAAGAAGGACTAAAAATCAACAAAACATGGATACCAATATTAAAATCCACAAAAACCCTTCTCGCAAAACACGAAGAAAGAAAAGCTACTACAAACGACAATACGCCCCCTCACGAGGAAACCAGTGGAGGGGAAGCGAGTAGAAAATATAAATATGGCCTCCGCAAGTCCGCAGTACAACGCAGCGTCAGTTTCAACTTACAAGCGAAGCAGTAACATCTTCAGAAGATGCCAAACTCTAGTGTTGGCGAAATGTCGAGAACTAATCTCAGAAGACAACGGCCTAACAGCCCGAACAAACAGTTTAACAAGTTAGACGATGGCCGTATAAGCCTAACGCATTTTATAAAGAAATACTAATATACATAATAAATTCAATATAAATAGTTAACTGTTGCTTCATTTTTTCTCTGAACTCCCATTTATAATAAGCAAAGCACTGTTAAAAAATTACGCAAGTTGGAGTACTAGTCACTTTTTCAAAACGAAGTAAACCCAACGAACTGTGTGTTTACGGATTTGAAACGGTATGATGTAGTTTTTCTAGTGTGAAATGGCTTGATTAGAGTTGTTAACTAACTTCAGCAAACACTGCAAATAAAATGTTTGCTGTTATACTGTGAGTTAGACTAATTAAGCGGACACGACCAATTATAAAAGTTTCTAAAAACATAAAGTAGAAGGAGAATAATTCACTTAATTAAAATGAAATGAATATCATATATACAATTTACATATTTTGATTAACATTGTTGTTCTTCTATACCGTGTATATTAAATATATTGAGGCGCAACAATTTCTTGATTGTTAATTAACATTACAGAAATATTATCTCCATCTTGACAATAGTGAGAAATCTGTTAGTGAAATAGTGAAATACGAATAAACTAATTGAGCTGGTGAGAATCAGAGTGGTGTAAGTCAGTTTTTAATCAATTTGAGATTTTTAAGTGTGTGTTAGACGCTGTACAAAAAAATCCCCTTATAGTTTAAAGCAAAAAAAAATGGCCTTTTTGTTGTCACAAATTGTTACTTTTTTTATTAATATAGGTTTATATACCTATTGTTTACCATAAAAAAAATAAAAAGAGCTTAAATGACTTACACCACTACCATCCTAAACACAAATAGGGATTGAATAAAATAACTGACTTACCTTGTTGAAGATTAAACTTTATTGCTTAAAAATTGACTTTTACAAGTTAATACAGATTACAGAAACAGTTAAAAAAATTTACTCTTACACTTTGTCAACAGATTAAGTATTTCTAAAATATCTTTACTTGAAAAGTTATCAATTCTACGATCCACTCGAGTCTTTTTTAGTCCACAGCCAATCTCTTTGTTTCAAATCAGTTTGTTTCTAAAAGTTGAAGAAGAGTAAAATGTGAAGGCTCTTATAATTCGTAGGTTACGTTTCATAAGAGTATGAGTATTGATACACTTTGTGTTCACGCTCATACTTCGAGGTGTTGACTACAGACTGTATGGCTCGTCCAGCATGCCATAGGTGTAAGGCATTTTAGAATGTAGGCGCTCTAAACTTCATGGCCTGGCGCCTCAGGTCATCGACATCGTCATAGTGTTATTATAATAATAAAATTAACTATGATTTTTATGTAATACTAAAGTTTTCATACCTAATTACGTAGCTAGTTTCAACTACTTTAAATGTAAGTATTTTCCACATGTTTTATAATTCAACAGTCAAAATTTTAGCTTGTGTTTGTGTCATTTAAAGTGAAAATTAACTTTCAGATCTTTCACTGATTTTAGTCCGACTGGACCGAAAACTTTTTGAAGATTTGTAATCCTTTTGAATAAATTTTTAATAAATTTTGTTAATAAAATATACTTTTATACACCAAAAGTTTTTACTTCTATGTAAGTTTTTTTAGTGTAATGTTTGATTTAATAAATTTAAAATATTTTAACAGTAACACTAACACACGACGAATTTATAACTATCATTTATTTAACAGTAAGATATATTTATTAGACTAACTCCTAAAATCTAATTACCGCTATATATAGTTCCTCCTCCTCCTACCACAAGGTACATCAGGGGCGTAGCAAGGGCTGACGTAACAGTAACCAATAACAATAATAAATTATTTATCTTATATACGCTCGATAAAAATGTCAATTTTAACTATATCGCCGTGTGTGCGTCGACAAACCTTTTGTAGAATAGTTTTTAATATAAATTTATTAGTTTATTATAAAGTCGAGAAGAGGAAAAACGTCTAACAACTACAGTTGTGTTAATTGAACTGACTGAGAATGTAACAAAGACCTTTGTGTAAAATTTCCTTAAAAATAAATATATAAGAACACAACTGCGCCACAAAATTAATACAATATTTTTTGCTGAATTTTAGTTGCCACTGCCCGTTTTTGGAGACGCAGCGACGATATTGTGATTTTATATTAAACAAATCTTCCAAAAAATGTCAATGAACAAAAGTAAAAAGATGTTTTGCTTGTTTTGACAGTATATCTGCATTATATAAAATACTTTTATGTAGAGAAAAATTCATGGAAACTGCACTGTAGAGATCACAACGTCAGATAAGTATATGAAATATTCACTTGCACATATCCATGCATTGTATATAACGGTAAGTTTGCAGTTGTTGGCCTGACACTTTAATGGCCTCTAAACAAACAAATAAATAGCTCTGAAACGATTGTGTAATATTTTTAAAGTAATAGCTTAGATATTCTTTTTGTTTAATGTAACTCACAAAAGAATGGTGGATTGAGGCGCTACTATAATAATATTTAACTTAACTGTATCCAAATAAGTAACACATAAATAAAATGTATGTAAATGTGTATTGTATCTATGGTTGCCTACCATATAGCAACAGTATGATATAAGAAGTGTTTATTAGGTTAGATTAGGATTTTGGGAGAGATCTAATAACGCTACAAATTATGTGTTAAAATTTGATATATTTGACATATATCTTTATAAATAGTGACTTTATTTATTCAAGAACCCAAACTAAACACAAAGCAAAGACATAAGTGTTCTTCCAGCCTCTAAGTTCTGGCTTCAGCAAATTGTGCTAGTATGCCTTAAATTGCGCACACGACATAACGAGCCCATCGAAGAGTCTGAAGATTACTGAATTATTTGGGGATGCTTCCTACTTTCAAGTAAAAATCTCCCACGATTATTTTGAAATGAGCCTTAGAAATATCTTCGTAAAATTGCTTTATTTCTTTATCTGTTGATTGACTACTTAAATTATTTGAATCCTGTACATTTCTGATAGTTTAAGAACGATGTATAAGATACCAGATGTCTGATTTTTTTATGGACCAAAAGTGCTACACCGCCGACATGGACTTTTTAAGGAACTGGTAGGTTTTACTTAGACCAAGGACCTCCCGTTTGATCCTAGTAAGTTCTTCTTCCAGTTCATTTATTCTTTCCAGTGATTTGGGGGTTTTGGCATTGAAACTAACAATATAAATATGTTGCTATTGATGTTTTAGTGAGTTTTTGCCTTCCGTAGATTCCATGAGGCTGACCTCCTTAGAGGATCCCATGGGGACCCCCTTGGGGACCAGATAATGTTGTTTCAAAACTTATTTAGGGTGTGTTAGCTATAACTCGCCACGCTAGCAAGACGGTTTATAGAGCGTTGGTGAGGATATAGGCAAGACATTTGATGTTTGGGGAGGATAATAGAGATTTGGGCCTGTTTTGTCGAAAAAGGGTGCGGAGAGTGGAGAAAATCGATTAAAATAAATGTTAGTAGTAAAATTAGTAAGGCAATAATATAGGTGTATAAAGATTCAAACGGCATTTTGCCTAAAATTAATATGGAAGAAAAAGGAGGAGATATATCATAATTCGTCATAAATAACAGACAGAAAAATACTGAAAAATAGTCGAAAATAAGCGTTTTCTAACATTATAATAATATTATTAATGTTTCCATCTCATATTTTCTTACAATCGGATAAAATAGGTCAAATGTAATTTAATTTCGGTGATATCATTTACCAGAGGATCTAATTAACGGCAGAAACGTCAAAATAAATTTAGTCGAAAACAATTCATAAGTAGTTGGATTGCAATTTAGTGTTTCATATAATCTGACCCAGTTTTGGGCGTCAGCGCTTGCATTACATATCTGCTGCTGCCACATAATTCTCTAAAACGTTTATCTTATAATCACTTTAAAGTGAGAATTTACACGATCAAAACGTCAGTTATACTCTTGAAGCATTTTACCGCCGCAAAAGGGAACAATTGTCGTTTAATCTGATATTCTAAATTAAATAGAAATAAAACAGTCGAGTTCATTAATATACCGAAAGTTGCTATAAAACCGTACAAAATGCTATCTAAAAGATCTAAATGATTTTAAAATTATTTGTGAAATTTCAGTTTCATAATTCTATTTGGTCAGTTAAGAAAAAGAAGGGGATATATCATAATTGGTCATAAATAACATATTTTATTGGTCATAATATTAACAATAAGCATTTTCTAACATAGTAATATTAAATGTTTCCATCTCATATTTTCTTATATTCGGATAAACTAGGACAATTATTTATTCAGTTGATCATTGAAATGATTGTAGTAAGCTACGGTGTTAAGTGTCAAAGTTTTCAACTTTGCATGATCTGTCTTGAGGCTACAGTCATATCTTCGACGATTTTTTACATAAGAAACCGGAGGCCGGAGATAACGGACCTGAAATGAATCCACTGTAGAATGACGTACACACAAACGACGCCTCTGTTTGTGTGTGCCAAAATGAGCTGTTTTCTGCTAGTGGTATACAAAATAGTAAAATAGAAAAATAAATTTAATGAGTTTGTCATTTTTGCATCCCAAATACGTAAAATATACAAAAATATACAATGCCTAGAAAATAGAATTTATTAGTAAATCAACAAATAACTTTGCACTTATTTGCAACGCTTTGCTTATTTTCTTCAAATTTTCTTTGAAGTTGATTAAAGGTTTAGTTAGGAGCGTAGATGCATGATTTGTAGGAAAATAAACATTTTACATAAAATTTAGTTTATCAGGGGCATTGTCAATTTAGTATTCTATGTGTTTAGTGATACAGAATAGTTTGTCAGCTTACTGTACAATTAAAAGAACGTGATTTTGCCCATCGCATGCAACGGGAGATCCAATCCATTGCCATCTACAGTCACTCAAAAATTAAAAAAAAAAACAGCGCGTGGCACTTGAGGAGTACCGAGAGAAGTGAACGCTACTTCTTGTAGCGCGGTATTACTATGTGGGATAATGAAATTTTACGTCTGCTTATTACTGAATTGTTAATATTTTGTTATAATAACATCACACTATATATAAAAGTTGTATAAATGTTACACTTTAAATTTAAAATATCTTAGTTTTTTTCTTTAAAAAAATTTTATTTTATGTATTTTGTTTAATTATGTTTAGTTTTATTTAACTTTATTTACTTTTACTAAATTTTGTTTAATTTTACTTAATTTTTCTAAATTTCATTTAATTTTATTTAATTTTATTTAATTTTAATTAATTTTATTTAATTTTATTTAATTTTATTTAATTTTATTTATTTTTTTTAATTTTATTTAATTTTATTTAATTTTATTTAATTTTATTTAATTTTATTTAATTTTATTTAATTTTATTTAATTTCATTTAATTTCATTTAATTTTATTTAATTTTATTTAATTTTATTAAATTTTATTAAATTTTATTTAATTTTATTTAATTTTATTTAATTTTATTTAATTTTATTTAATTTTATTTAATTTTATTTAATTTTATTTAATTTTATTTAATTTTATTTAATTTTATTTAATTTTATTTAATTTTATTTAATTTTATTTAATTAATTTAATTTTATTTTATTTAATTTTATTTAATTTTATTTAATTTTATTTAATTTTATTTAATTTTATTTAATTTTATTTAATTTTATTTAATTTTATTTAATTTTATTTAATTTTATTTAATTTTATTTAATTTTATTTAATTTTATTTAATTTTATTTAATTTTATTTAATTTTATTTAATTAATTTTATTTAATTTTATTTAATTTTATTTAATTATATTTAATTTTATTTAATTTTATTTAATTTTATTTAATTTTATTTAATTTTATTTAATTTTATTAAATTTTATTTAATTTTATTTATTTTTAGTTAATTTTAATTTTATTTAATTTTATTTAATTTTATTTAATTTTTTTTAATTTTATTTAATTTTATTTAATTTTATTTAATTTTATTTAATTTTATTTAATTTTATTTAATTTTATTTTATGTTATTTAATTTTATTTAATTTTATTTAATTTAATTTAATTTGATTTAATTTTACTTAATTTTATTTAATTTTATTTAATTTTATTTAATTTTATTTAATTTTATTTAATTTTATTTAATTTTATTTTTTTTTATTTTTAATTTTATTTAATTTTATTTAATTTTATTTAATTTTATTTAATTTTATTTAATTTTGTTTAATTTGATTTAATTTTATTTAATTTGATTTAATTTTATTTAATTTTATTTAATTTTATTTAATTTTATTTAATTTTATTTAATTTTATTTAATTAATTTTATTTAATTTTATTTAATTTTATTTAATTTTATTTAATTTTTATTTAATTTTATTTAATTTTATTTAATTTTATTTAATTTTATTTAATTTTATTTAATTTTATTTAATTTTATTTAATTTTATTTAATTTTATTTAATTTTATTTAATTTTATTTAGTTTTATTTAATTTTATTTAATTTTATTTAATTTGATTTAATTTGATTTAATTTTATTTAATTTGATTTAATTTGATTTAATTTTATTTAATTTTATTTAATTTTATTTAATTTTATTTAATTTTATTTAATTTTATTCAATTTTATTTAATTTTATTTAATTTTATTTAATTTTATTTAATTTTATTTAATTTTATTTAATTTAATTTAATTTTATTTAATTTTATTCAATTTAATTTAATTTTATTTAATTTTATTTAATTTTATTTAATTTTATTTAATTTTATTTTGTTATTTAATTTGATTTAATTTTATTTAATTGTTTTTAATTTTATTTAGTTTTATTTAATTTTATTTAATTTTATTTAATTTTATTTAATTTTATTTAATTTTATTTAATTTTATTTAATTTTATTTAATTAATTTTATTTAATTTTATTTAATTTTATTTAATTTTATTTAATTTTATTTAA
Organism: Diabrotica undecimpunctata; assembly: GCF_040954645.1. Lineage (NCBI taxonomy): Eukaryota > Metazoa > Arthropoda > Insecta > Coleoptera > Chrysomelidae > Diabrotica > Diabrotica undecimpunctata. The sequence continues at coordinate 141,037,360 of NC_092810.1, read as the reverse complement.
TTTTATTTAATTTGATTAAATTTTATTTAATTTTATTTATTTTTATTTAATTTTATTTAATTTTATTTAATTTTATTTAATTTTATTTAATTAATTTTATTTAATTTTATTTAATTTTTTTTAATTTTATTTAATTTTATTTAATTTTATTTAATTTTATTTAATTTTATTTAATTTTATATTTTATTTAATTTTATTTAATTTTATTTAATTTTATTTAATTTTATTTAATTTTATTTAATTTTATTTAATTTTATTTAATTTTATTTAATTTTATTTTATGTTATTTAATTTGATTTAATTTTATTAAATTTAATTTAATTTGATTTAATTTTACTTAATTTTATTTAATTTTATTTAATTTTATTTAATTTTATTTAATTTTATTTAATTTTATTTAATTTTATTTAATTTTATTTAATTTTATTTAATTTTATTTAATTTTATTTAATTTTATTTAATTTTATTTAATTTTATTAAATTTTATTTAATTTTATTTAATTTGATTTAATTTGATTTAATTTTATTTAATTTGATTTAATTTGATTTAATTTTATTTAATTTTATTTAATTTTATTTAATTTTATTTAATTTTATTTAATTTTATTTAATTTTATTTAATTTTATTTAATTTTATTTAATTTTATTTAATTTAATTTAATTTTATTTAATTTTATTCAATTTAATTTAATTTTATTTAATTTTATTTAATTTTATTTAATTTTATTTAATTTTATTTAATTTTATTTAATTTTATTTTATGTTATTTAATTTGATTTAATTTTATTTAATTTAATTTAATTTTATTTAGTTTTATTTAATTTTATTTAGTTTTATTTAATTTTATTTAATTTTATTTAATTTTATTTAATTTTATTTAATTTTATTTAATTTTATTTAATTAATTTTATTTAATTTTATTTAATTTTATTTAATTTTATTTAATTTGATTAAATTTTATTTAATTTTATTTATTTTTATTTAATTTTATTTAATTTTATTTAATTTTATTTTATGTTATTTAATTTGATTTAATTTTATTTAATTTAATTTAATTTGATTTAATTTTACTTAATTTTATTTAATTTTATTTAATTTGATTTAATTTTATTTAATTTGATTTAATTTTATTTAATTTTATTTTTTTTTATTTTTAATTTTATTTAATTTTATTTAATTTTGTTTAATTTGATTTAATTTTATTTAATTTGATTTAATTTTATTTAATTTTATTTAATTTTATTTAATTTTATTTAATTTTATTTAATTTTATTTAATTAATTTTATTTAATTTTATTTAATTTTATTTAATTTTATTTAATTTTATTTAATTTTATTTAATTTTATTTAATTTTATTTAATTTTATTTAATTTTATTTAATTTTATTTAATTTGATTTAATTTTATTAAATTTAATTTAATTTGATTTAATTTTACTTAATTTTATTTAATTTTATTTAATTTTATTTAATTTTATTTAATTTTATTTAATTTTATTTTTTTTTATTTTTAATTTTATTTAGTTTTATTTAATTTTATTTAATTTTATTTAATTTTATTTAATTTTATTTAATTTTATTTAATTTGATTTAATTTGATTTAATTTTATTTAATTTTATTTAATTTGATTTAATTTGATTTAATTTTATTTAATTTTATTTAATTTTATTTAATTTTATTTAATTTTATTTAATTTTATTTAATTTTATTTAATTTTATTTAATTTGATTTAATTTGATTTAATTTGATTTAATTTGATTTAATTTGATTTAATTTGATTTAATTTTATTTAATTTTATTTAATTTTATTTAATTTTATTTAATTTTTGTTAATTTTATTTAATTTTATTTAATTTTATTTAATTTTATTTAATTTTATTTAATTTTATTTAATTTTATTTAATTTTATTTAATTTTATTTAATTTTATTTAATTTTATTTAATTTTATTTATTTTATTTAATTTTATTTAATTTTATTTAATTTTATTTAATTTTATTTAATTTTATTTAGTTTTATTTAATTTTATTTAATTTTATTTAATTTTATTTAATTTTATTTAATTTTATTTAATTTTATTTAATTTTATTTAATTTTATTTAATTTTATTTAATTTTATTTAATTTTATTTAATTTTATTTAATTTTATTTAATTTTATTTAATTTTATTTATTTTATTTAATTTTATTTAATTTTATTTAATTTTATTTAATTTTATTTAATTTTATTTAATTTTATTTAATTATATTTAATTTTATTTAATTTTATTTAATTTTATTTAATTTTATTTAATTAATTTTATTTAATTTTATTTAATTTTATTTAATTTCATTTAATTTTATTTAATTTGATTTAATTTTATTTAATTTGATTTAATTTTATTTAATTTTGTTTAATTTGATTTAATTTTATTTAATTTGATTTAATTTTATTTAATTTTATTTAATTTTATTTAATTTTATTTAATTTTATTTTTTAATAAATTTTATTTAATTTTATTTAATTTTATTTAATTTTATTTAATTTTATTTAATTTTATTTAATTTTATTTAATTTTATTTAATTTTATTTAATTTTATCTAATTTTATTTAATTTGATTTAATTTTATTTAATTTAATTTAATTTGATTTAATTTTACTTAATTTTATTTAATTTTATTTAATTTTATTTAATTTTATTTAATTTTATTTAATTTTATTTAATTTTATTTAATTTTATTTAATTTTATTTAATTGTATTTAATTTTTTTTTATTTAATTTCTTTTATTTTTTTTAATTTGGCTCTAAATTAGGCTCTAAAAATAGCGCCTCTGCATTGCATCAGAATCGCCATGGCATTACGAGACATACTTACCACATGTAGTTTACCACTGAATAGTGACACAGTCATACTATCACTATTCCCAGTAATCTCACTGACGCCTGTACTGGGATTATTTGACCCTCTAGGGTTAGTGTATCTAGTGTAAGGGGAAGGAAGAAATGCCCGTCTGGGAGTGATATAGGGAGTGATACCGTACTAGGAGCGATGAGGGACTTCCACGCGCTACCTGGAACGAGACAGGGAGCCTAGTTGCTGAAAGTCTGTAGATGAATGAATGTAGTGCTTCGGAAGTGATGCCGGCCTTACAGCGGCCATTTCGCTTCCGGATCGCTGGATGACAGAGAAGGGTCTGGTTTGGCAGGTATGCGTTTGGCGTAGACTCGGCGACGAGAGGGCATTTTAAAGTACCTCGGGAACTATCACCAAAATCGACGGTCACTTTAAGCGTTGTTTGTAAGAGAACGGTTCATTCTACACAAAAAACGCTTATAAACATTTTTGTTTAAAATTATCTCTTCTTCTTCTTCCTACTTTATAAATAGACTTAATGCCTGTTTTACTTCGGTTTTTAGCCTCAATTGACGTTGTCTGACCATCTTTTCCTCGGTGGTCCCAATGATCTTCTTCCATTTGGCGATTTATCTCTTGCTATTCGTACTATTCTATTTTCTGTCATTATTTCGATGTGTATTTCGATGTGTATTTCCTCACTTCTTACTCTGTCTCTTAGAGTTTGGTTTGTTATTTTTCGTAAGACTTTCATTTCTGTTGTTTCCAGTAGTCTTTGTGTTTTCGCCGTATCTGCTCTTGTTTCCGCTGTGTACGTCATTATCGGTCTTATTGTTGATTTATATATCCTGGTTTTCGTTTCCGTTGTGAGGTATTTGTTTCTCCAGATTGTGTTGTTGAGACATCCTGCTGCTCTGTTTGCCATGTTCACTTGTTTTTGTACTTCTTCTTCCACTTTTCCGTAGTTGACAGTTTTATTCCCAATTATTCAGTTTCCATCACTTGTTCTATTATTTTGTTATTTACGACTAGTTTACATCGTCTCGGTTCCGCTGACATCACTGTCGTTTTAGTTTTCTCTGTTGAGATCTCTATGTTGTATAGGAGCGCCGTATCTTCGAATTCTTTAATTAATCTTTGTAGGTTACCTTCATTTTCGGCTGTTATTATGACGTCGTCGGCGTAGCATATTATCCTTATTTCCTTTTCTCCCATTCTATATCCTCTTCTTTTTTTAACTTTCTTTATGATTTCATCCATTATCAGATTAAATATTAATGGGCTCAGCAAATCTCCTTGTCTAATGCCAGTTTCATATTTGATAGGTTGCGATAGTTTTCCTTTACATCTTACCATAGCTGTGTTATCTTTATATATATTCTCAATGGTTTTTACTAAATCCAGTGATATTCCCTTTTCATATAATAAATGTATCGCGTCCCGAATTCTCACTCTATCAAACGCTTTCTTCAAATCTATCAGACACATATATGCTGGTTTGTTGTATTCCAGCGACTTTTCTTTTATTTGTCTTATTACAAAAACTGCATCCGTGCATGATCTTCCTGTCCGAAATCTTTGGTGTTCCTCTTGCAGAGATATTCGTTCGTTTATTTTTGTCGCTATTATTCTTGTTGTCAATTTGAGTGTTGTATTTAATAGATTTATTGCTCAATAATTATTGGGGTCTTTCTTATCTCCTTTTTTGAAGAACATCACCATGATCGCTCTCCTCCATTCATCTGGTATTCTGTTCGTGGTGATTATTTTATTAATAAGAAGTTGCAGTTGTTGTACAAGGTGATCACCTCCATATTTTAAGACATGGAGGTTTAAGAAATGTAGCTGAGATTAATTATCTCAGCTACATTTTTTATTTCAAACATTTTTTCTACGGTCTACAGATTCTTGGTAAATTGATATTTTTGCGTTTTTACACCCCTGCGAGTGGGGTTTTAGGAGGAACCCCTGGGGTAAAAGTGGTAAAATCTTCTTTGGGGTCCCAAAATTAACATTCTTGGCAAAATTCAGCTTGTTTGTATGATTTTTAGAGGTTCAGTGACCTTTTCGTCTCTGACGACTGAAGTAAAGCAAGTTATGCAATATATTATGTATTTAGATTCCCCCTTCCTAAAGATTACAGCAAACATGTTAGCATATGACTGAGCCTAACCTCTGTACCTCCCTATTTCTATGAAGAGGGAATCCATCACCATAATCTAAAGGAAAAAATAAAGAATCACCATTTTCAATGGGCCTAGTTACTTGAACTCGATCCACAGGGCGACTGGCTCAGGGAAAAGGCATCGCACCAAACAGAGCTTCAGCGATTCAAAGTCTACGTTATCGAAGACCAAATTTACCAACAACAATTATTGTTTTGTCTAGTCTCCAAATTAGTTGTATCGCGGAATCCACAGAGCAACCCGGTGCAAAACCGTACTGGTTTTTGTTTTGTAATTTTAGGCTGCACCTGAATGAATTAATATATTAAACTTTCGATTATTTTCGATTGAAACGAGGAAGGTATAATCATTCGAAAGGATCGTACTTTTTCGGGAAAGTATGCTTTCCCGATTTGCCTACAAAAACTTCCCTAAACTTGCTCCAAGACAAAGGCACATATCCATAAATATCAAGTTAAAACTTTTATTTGATAAGAAACTGTGGTGAATGAGCACTGACATATTTCAGTGATGCTCTGTGTTTTATCGTTTTTTTTTTCTCTGTATTATTCTGAGCTATACGTAAAATATTTAACTAGATTTATGTTTTATGTAGCAACATAAATAAAAATACGAATTAATACAAGTCCAGCTACCGTAAACATGTTTTCACCTTACGCTGTAATAATCGTTTAAATAAAAAAACTAAAATTCTAAATTTAAGCAGCGAGTAAAGTTTTATTCTGACTAAAATTTTGCAACTTTCATTCTATTTTCTTTATTAGCGTTAGGTGCAGCGCGTCCTATCTAAAACAAGTAACTTCCCTGTTACACAAACTTTAGTAATTCCTAATTGTATTTTCATGACAAGCTCTATAGTCTTTACCTTGTCGGGTAACGTATTGTGATACATTAAATTAGAGCTCCTAAAATGCTGCAATAACGACAATATGAAACGGAACAGAATCGAATTTGCCATAAGTTCTGTTAATGTGTTTATAATTTAAACTACTTCGGGAATTGTGTATTTTATGATTTATTATATTATTGTACCATGCGGTCCATATGTATGGAATAAATTCTTCGCTAATTTTTAGCGTTATTATTTACTATGTGAAAAAAACCTGAATTAGGTCGATTTTGATTCTTAACAATGACTCTTGACAATTTAAAGTATGAAAATATTATCCCCCTCCAGCACTCCCATTATAAACACCCCCTCGACAATTTTAAATAACAAAGGGGGTCGTGTGGCACCTTATTAGAAAAGGATTTTAGTCCTCCGTTCAACAATATCCTCGTCAGACCCGAGCTTATACAAAATTAATCAGAGAGTTATTTTATTAATTTCTGATCTGAGTGACTTAAAAATATGTTATCAAAACAGTTTTCACCAAGTTTTTTTTTCTTAAATATAAAAAAAATATGTACACGTATGTGACCGTTTTGTTCATACAACACTATATTAACATGCGTAAATTTTACTCGTCATTGTATTAGAGGTAATAAAAAAGAACCATTTTTCGCTAAATAGTGTTTATTATATAGATATATTTATATAGATGTATATATATATTATAAAGGTACTTTGGACACATTACCAGACGAATGGAAGGCATGGAGAGGTTGGTGGTTGAAGGCAAGGTAGATGGTAAAAGTGCCCGAGGAAGATCGCCACTGCGATGGTCAGACCAAATAAAGTGCAGTACCGGTTACTCTCTGTCTGAGGCAGCACACCGCGTCCAGGAGAGAGAAGAATGGATAGCAACTATTCGTCAAATACCATAACGTCACCACATCCTTACGAAGGATAAAGGATAGAGGAGGAGGAGTGTTTACTCTAGAAAAATAATACAAAAAAGATTCTACAGCGTCTAAATATTAAAAAAAAAGTAGATTTATTTCGAATAAAATATCAGAAAACATTTTTAAATATGACATTAAAATCTAATGTACACCTCTGTGAACAAATTTTTTGATAACTTTGCAGAAAGTAAAATTTAAATAATACTGTACAATCTATCTTGTAAATTAATCTTTAAAAAACGATACCAGATTTATTTTTTTCGATGACTAACTTTACAAGAAATTTAATAAAATTTACCTCCTGAAGTATCCTTTTTTAAACTTCCCCAAAACACAAACTTTGCAGTTCATGTAGACATGTGCTTCAAGAAACGATATGTGGCGCCAAATTCAAATTAAGAAACGTACAATGAAAAATATTGTGATTAATTTGTACACATATGTGTACGCGTGGACCGACGAGGATATAAAGCTTTTTGAGTTTGTGCAATCATAACTCAATTATTTTTACAATTAAATTAAATGTTCAACTTGACCACCATTATTCACTTCTACTTCTAGACAATAACCGAGGCGATTTTAGAATTCCCGTACAACATTTTGTATGACCTCGGGGGATATTTTGTTAATTTCTTTTGTTATTCTAACTTGTAAATCAGCAATATTGCCTGGTCTATTAAAATATACTTTAGAAATAATCAGGCATTTTCGTAGCTGTTCTGCTAAACATTAGTGAAAAAACTTTGAAGATAATAAAATATCAGTCAAAAAACCAAATAAACAATTGATATGAATCTAGTAGGCTGCTGTCATTTAGGTATTTAAAGTTGCTAAAAGACGTCAGTATAATATTTTTTTCTTCTTCTTGGCCTTATGTCGTCCATGTTTGGACATAGGCCTCTCCCAACTCCTTCCATCGGTCTCTATCCTGAGCAACATATTTCCAATTTGTTCCGGTTATTCTTTTAATGTCATCAACCCATCTCATCTGTGGTCTTCCTCTTGGTCGTTTACTTTCGTAAGGTCTCCAATGTTGTATTGTAGTATTCCAACGTTGGTCTTTTTGTCTAGCAGTGTGACCCGCGAAGCTCCATTTAAGTTTGGCAATTTTTGTTGCTATGTTCTCGACTTTTGTTTTGGATCTTACCCAGTCGTTCCTCTTTTTATCTGACAGTCGTATACCTTACATTGCTCATTTCATTGTTCTTTCTATTGTGGCTAGTTTATTCATGTTTGCCTGGGTTATGGTCCAGGTTTGACATCCATATGTCATGATAGGAAGGATGCATTGGTTGAACACTTTGCTCCTCAAGTATTGGGGTATTTTGCGGTTCTTAACTATCCAACTAAGTTTTCCAAATCCTGCCCATGTTAGTCTTGCTCTTCTAGTAATTTCCGCACTTTGGTTCTCTTTGTCAAGTCTCAGGATTTGGCCTAGGTAGATATATTCCTGGATTTGTTCTATCTCACTGCCATTTATAGTTATACGTCTGGGGTCATCTGTGTTTGTCATTATTTTTGTTTTTTTCATATTCATTTTTAGGCCGACGTATTGTTCCTCGACAGTTCCTCAAATGTGCTTGCTATAATCACTATGCCGTCAGCGAATTTGAGGTGGTTTAACTTGTTGCCATTAACGTTAATGCCATAGGTTGATCAATTTGTAGTTTTGAAGACATCTTCTAGAACTAGGTTGAAACCTTTGGCGATATTACGTCTCCTTGTCTCAGTCCTCTCTTAATGGGGATGAGATTTGTATTTTCGTCTAGCTGTACTATCATAGTTGCATTTTCATATATATTATGTATTAGTTGCCTATATCTCGAACCTATTCTACAATTATTTATAGCTTGTTCTATGGCCCACATCTCGATACTATCAAACGCCTTTTCATAGTCGACGAAGGCAAGAAATACGAGTAGTTGGTTCATTTGCCTTCTCTATCAATGTTCTCATTGTCAGCAGACGGTCTGATGTACTATATCCTTTGAGGAAGCCAGCCTGTTCAACCGGTTGGTAATTGTCTATTTTGTAGGTTAACGGGTTATTAATAATTCTCATAAATAGTTTGTATACTTGACTGAGCAACGATATAGGTCTATAATTCTGTAGATTACATTTGTCCCCTTTTTTGTGTAGGAGTATTACTAGACTCTCGTTACAATCTTTAGGGATCTTGCTATTATGGAGACATCTATTAAATAGCTCTGTTAGTACAGAGATTGTTAATGTCTTGCTTGTTTTCAAGAACTCGGCAATTATACCGTCGTGTCCTGGAGCTTTATTATTTTTTAACTCTTTTAAAGCTCCAGATATTGAGATTTTCAACCATAGATGGCGTCAGCAGAAAATTATATTTGCCGTACCCGTGCAGGTACGCTGGGCGTTAATGGGTTAAGTTAATCCATTATATATTATATATTATATATTATATATTATATATTATATATTATATATTATATATTATATATTATATATTATATATTATATATTATATATTATATATTATATATTATATATTATATATTATATATTATATATTATATATTATATATTATATATTATATATTATATATTATATATTATATATTATATATTATATATTATATATTATATATTTTATATTATATATTATATATTATATATTATATATTATATATTATATATTATATATTATATATTATATATTATATATTATATATTATATATTATATATTATATATTATATATTATATATTATATATTATAATTAATATTATATATATATATATATACTCAATCTACTTTAAATTTTTATAGTAAAATACTAATTTAAATTCAGCAAATGGTATTTACATAGAATGATACATATTTAATACATTAAAACTGCATCTTTTTTAATTACATGATCCACTGTACGACACTGTACGTGTCATATGAATAAAAAATTTAAACTGATGGGAATACCACACCTAAATAAATACAATTTCAGGCGAAATCCAATTTTCTCTTCGTAAAATTATATTTTCTGTCGGACTTTCAGGAGCAATGCAAAAACCTAATTCGTATTTATGTAGTTGTAAATTTGGGTTCGTAGTTTTACATTAAAAATTTTTTGGAAAATTTGTCTGTCTTCTTTTTTAAATAAAGTGTAATGAAATATTTTTAATAATAAATAACTTAAAATGAATAAATGTATCACAAAAATACCATGTTATTTACATATCAGCCTGAGTTGGTAGCTATATTGGATATATAGATATGTTTTACATTCCATATGTATGAATTTTTTTATTAAACTTCGTTATTTACAAACGATAGATAAATAATAAGGAAATTTGTTTAGGTATCTTAATTTGTAAGTGTTGCCAAGTTTTCATTTCATGGTTAACTGAATTTCGAAGTTAAATCAGTTCTTCTTTTCAAAGTGTACAGGGCTTCTCATTATATTTTGACCCCTCACTTATTTTCCTTAATTTTGGGAATACAAAAAAAAGGTTTAAATAAAAGTTATATTATTTTATCTGTACCGACCAACAATGTAGCAACAGACCAAATTTTGTACACAGGAAGTGTCCAATAAAGTGCATCTTCAATATTTCAAATCGGACACCCTGTATTTTATATAGTTTTGAGTAGCCCTGCATTTCCTGGTTACAAATATATAACATAGTGTAGCATTAGTTTTGTTCTATAATTTAGTATGATACTACTATACTATACTAAGATAAGAAAAAAATATATTTAGAAAAAATATATTTAAAAAGTCAACAAAATTAATGACTTAAAATACTACATTTAGGATACAATACTACATTTAAGATACAATATCACATTTAAGATCACAATAGATGCTGAAAGTGGCCTCCATTGTTATCAATGCACAAGTAATATCTTCGTCTCAAATTGTCTAATGCGTCAGATGTTGTGTTATTATGACCATTTAAATTTTCAATTTCCACGCGAACTTTTGCCGTGATAGTGTTAATATTTGTATTTGAATCAAAATACACTTTTTCTTTTAAAAACCCCCATAAAAAGCTATCATATGGTGTTAAGTCGGGACTATTTGGTGGCCATGTAATGGTACCCTTATTGCCGATCCACACATTAAATTGATTATTTAAATGTTCTTGAACGGCTACATTATGTGGCGGTGCTCCATCTTGTTGCCATATCATACTATTTAATTGATTTTGTGTATAATTTTGATTTAATAACTCATCGACTTCTGTAATGACTGTGTCCAAATATGATTCCCCAGTTAATTTATAAACATAAAATAATGGTCCAACTATTTTATTTTGAAATATTCCGCACCACACATTTATTGATTTTCTTCCTGACTTCTTTATTTGCTTAATTTTTCTTTTTCTATTATTTTTCTGTTCCCACGAATACCTATTTCTTCTATTAAAAATGCATGAAGTTGAAAAATTTGATTCATTTTTGTGCATAAAATGTTATAAAAATAATTAGAATCATTGTTTAAATTTGTAAGCATGTCTTGACAGAACTGTAAACGCTTTCTCTTATGAACATCGGTAAGTTCTATTACCGGTAATATTTTGTACGGCTTATAGTTGTGCTTTTTTTAAAACTCTATGTTTCGTCGCACTGCTTTTCACTAATGCATTAGTAGCATTGTTTAGACTAGTTTCGGAATTTTCTAAAACAAAAATGTTATTATGGATTTAATCTATTATTTAAGTATTTAATTTTTACCTTCAAAGTAAAGCAAAGTATTAAGATCTTCATCATCATTTATTACGATAGTACGTTTCTTCCGTTAAAACTTTTTTCATTTATGACATGACGATAATTATATAAAAATGTATTTGCAGAAGGAGTCTGTCGATCTGGATAAATCAGCCTATATTCTCTTCTTGTAATAAAAACAAGCCGCTTGCTTGTTTATTATTTTTTTATTATTTTTTACATAAATTGAGAATATATCTACTTTTTCATCTGCAGTATAACCCATTTCGGTATGAGGACTGACACTTTATACTAAATTAACCCTTAAACGGCTAGCGTTACCATATCGTAACGGTAGACAACCTCATTTTAGAAGTGGCAACACAGCTTTTGGTTCCATCGAAATGCGTTGGTTATTTGTCAACACGCTTTTAGTATGTGAATGAACACATTGTTGGGTACAACGTCAACGTAAAATCTTTTTGGCAGTTTTATTCAAATTTTAAAAATTCTGGTAACAGTTACGAGCTTCCAAAGATGGACATCCGTCTAGAGTAAGTATTACTAAAACTTCTTTTTTGAATCGTTATGAAAAATACTTACAAAGAGTATTTATAGATAGTTATTCTTCAGTTCTAGACCAAATTTTGTTATGAAAGTATTTCAAGTTCTATAATGTAACCTCAGAAATATTGGCGTTACCGTATGGTAACGCTAGCTGGTTTAGGGAGACAAAAAATATCGTACGTGTATAAATGTCTTGCGTGTTGAGTATGTGGTATATATGCGATCAGAAAAGCTAGGACTCTTGTTTATGTATTAATAATTGTCTAGTATATTCATTTGTTACTTTTAGGCGTGGGTTTACGCTGGAAGAAGCATTGCAAATGGTTTATGAAGAAGACCTGGACGTTCATGAAATATTCATCGAGCCTCCTGATGCGAATGTCCTTACCGATGAGGATTCTGGTGATGAAGATGGTGGCGGATTTCTAGATAATTTAAGCGGTCGACAGTTGACACCAGGAGCTGAAATCGTCCCTCCTCGTGCTGTCAGAGCTTTTATCGATGTACCTGAATCGGAGCCAGTGTCAAATATCGTCCGCCCTGGGTCAGAAAAAATATCCTGGATTGAAGGTGACTTTGAACGTGTGAGCAGGTATTTTCCTAAACCAGATTATAGTAAATATAGTGATATGGACTATTTAGATATATTCGAGATGTTTGTTGATAGCGAAATAATTGAACTACTTGTGACCGAATCAAGAAAATACGCACTTTTCTGCAATAAACCGGATCCAAACATTTCTAACGAAGAAATGAAATGTGTAATTGGGATTATGATTGTTACAGGATATAATGAGTTACCTGGAAGGGACTTTTACTGGGATTCCAAACAAGATATGAAAAATATTTTAGTCACTGAATCTATGAGAAGAGATCGGTTTCGCCAAATTTTAAAATATTTGCACTGCGCCGACAACACACAGCCTGTACATGGTGACAAAATGTGGAAGCTACGCCCACTGATGGGCCTTTTGAAACGCCGCTTTATTGACAACTGGATACCTGAACAGAACTTGAATTACGATGAGGCTATGATCAAATACTTTGAAAAGCATTCATGTAAACAGTTTATTCGGGGTCAGCCCATCAGATTTGGGTATAAAATGTGGTGCCTAAACTCTGCTTCTGGTTATTTGGTGAACTTTGATATATATCAAGGAAAAAACCCAAAGTCAAACACTAGTTACGAAAGCAATTTTGGAAAATGTGCTGCTCCTCTACTTTGCATGATAGATGAATTTTCGGATGATATAAAAAAGCTCCCGTTCACATTTTACTTCGACAATCTCTTCACAAGCTTTAATTTGTTATATTCCTTGAAACAAAGAGGGTATGATGGTACGGGAACTATGAGGGAAAATAGAATTCCTACAAGTTGTGAGTTACCTAAAAAAAGTATTATTTCGAAATCGAAAAAAAGAGGAGACACGATATCTGTCATCGACAAAGAAGATGCAATAATATTAGTCAAGTGGATGGATAATAATGTAGTGACAGTAGCATCTACATGTCATGGCGTCAATCCAGTCACTCAAGTAAAACGCTACTCTTGAGCCGAAAAAAAATTATTCAAGTACCACAACCTTATCTGATTTCTGAATATAATCGATTTATGGGAGGCACTGACTTCATGGACCAGCAGATATCCAGATACAGGATTTCAATTCGTAGAAAGAAGTGGTGGTGGTCAATTTTTACTTGGCTACTAGAAGCTGCTATAGTCAATGCTTGGTGTATATCCAAGAAGTGTAAACATCAAACACAGCTTACCCAACTAGAATTCAGACGAGAGATTGCTCAAGCCTATCTGATAAAATATGGCATGGCTTCAAAAGGTGCTGGAAGACCTGCGGCTGCTAAATCAAGTTTATCTTTTAATAGGGTTTCGGATAACTTGAGATATGACAGAACAGACCATTTTTTGATAAACATCCCCAATAATAAGAGGCGTCGATGTGCTGGAGAAGGTTGTAGCTCAAGTATTCGTACTATGTGTGTCAAATGTGATGTAGGATTATGTCTAGAGTGCAATATAATGTTTCACAGCCCAAAGTGATAATTTTCTTGTCCAAAAATTTTTTGTATACCCTAACCGGCTAGCGTTACCAAAACGTAACGACTATTTTTTTTTTAAATTACATATATTTTGAGAAAAATACTTGTACCAATATGTTTAATAGGTGTTTAATAAGTGTTTTGACCAATATTTATGATTTTTTCCTTTCCTTTTTTGCAAAAAATAAATTTCGCCGTTGAAGGGTTAATAACTGTTTCATTTTGAAATGTCAGTTGCATAGCCACCTACCTGGTTACCCTTTTATAGTACCATATGCCATTATAGAACCAAACTAATGCTACACAATGTTATATATTGGTAATCAGGAAATGCAGGGCTATTCAAAACTATAAAAAAATACAGGGTGTCCCATTTACAATATTGAAGATGCATTTTATTGGGCACTCCCTGTATACAAAATTTGGTCTGTTGCTACATTGTTGGTCGGTACAGATAAAATAATACAACTTTTATTTAAAAATTTTTTTGGATTCCCGAAATTAACGAAAATAAGTGGGGGTCAAAATATAATGAGAAACCCGGTACATCCGACCATTATTCGTAATTGTTGTTTTCGCTCAAAACTGTTATATCACATGGCCACGAATATTTTGGGTCTCTCTTTTTTTACCTTATCCATTACAATCAATTTTAATATCTTATTATATTTCCTAAGTAGGAAATTTTTCGGTATTTTATTAATTGTAATAATTCATGTTTGGTTTCAGATCTCAACACTTCCTTGTTCTTACGATTAGAGGAATCTTCCTTCGGCAGAAATATTTTTGAAATTTAACCAATTTAACCCTATTAAGATTCAGCCGTTTCATTCCAGCCAACAATATTCACATTGTGAATTACCAGGGGTAGTTGTGTAGTGTCAACCTGCTTTCAATTGCGATTTCAGCTGCTCCAACGATAAAGTAGCGCTAGATAATATTTGCGGCAACTCACTCTGAGTCAAACTATGTTGACTGATCAGACTACTACCCCTAAAAAATTTCTGCCATTGATTGTTCAGTTAAGAAGCTAAATAATAATTATTCATTATATTATAATAAACTAAAATATTAGTTTTCGTAAGATAAAATTATATTTGAGAATAAGTCATTTTGGATTGTTATCAGAAACCAACTGATCCTGAAAAATTTATAAATTCCTCTCAGGACCTAAAATTCCAAAAACACAACACTGTTGTTGAAATGAAGAACGCAACTCTATGTGATGCACGCAACTCTAGAATAGTCCATAATCTTTATTTTTAATAAAACGTTCTGAAGTAAAAGTCTAGTAAAAGTTCTGAAAAAACCTGATCTCAACAATCTATATCACGCTCTATAAATACTGAAAGTAGTTTATCATTACAATTTTTTTAAATTCAAGAAATTGTAATTTAAATTATTAAATAACAATTGTGTGTATGTGTAATTTTCTTTCCTCTACTATTAGATGATCGATGTATTTTCAGTATATTGTTTATTTCTCTTTATTATAATTATTATATATTTCTCTCCCTACATCTTATAAAATCTCCTTGTATATTAACAATAAGCAACATTGAATATCTATTAATTTGACTTCCAAGAGATACATCAGATAGTTCGTGTTTGGTAAAGGTTAAATGAAATGTCGTGACCTTTTTATTACTTTTTATATTCACCTTGCACTATTTACGTTTTCTATCTGTGACCTATCAGGTTATGGTGTGCATTTGTGACATTAGAATGCTATAATAAAAATCAAATCAACCTTTCGACTGAAGGGCCATGTAAAACAAAATGTTATCTAACAAAAATACATTTTTGATGTAGTGGAATTAAAAATGTTTGTAAAGTTCGATGATCGTACATGCATAGAGAAAAAATAACAAAAAACTTACCTTAAGGGATATGTAGCTCAAAAAGATGGAAATGGAGTAAAAACTCAGCTTATAAACCATGTAAAATTTAAAACGTTCAGTTTCTTTAAAAAACAGAACTAAGTCAATTTATTTAAATGTAAGTTAACAACTGTGCAAAGAACAGAAGTATAAAAAATAAGTATAAAAACAATAGAACACGGAGCACAAACAGAATTCCAAAGAATAACGATACTGTTCATTAATTTAACATTAAGTTTTATATTTAAGTATTTGGAAAACATATTTTGTAAAACTGCTGACCGAAAATCTCACAATGATTATGTAGAACATACAAAACATAAGCTACTGAAAAAGGCAGAAAACAAAGAGAACGAGATAACAAAACCGCGAACGATACAAGAGGTTGAAAGGACAATAAAACTGTAGAAAAATTACAAGGCCCCTGGATTTGATGGAATGCTCGCATAATTATTTAAGTTGAGAGGAAGTGAAATAACTAAAAGGCTATATTATATGAGTTCATACACAGAATATGACACAATATGGAGACAAGAGAAAATGTCAAAAGAGTGGAATAAGAGTATAATCTGCTCATTCCATAAAAAGGGCGTCAAACTTCTCTTTAAAAAGTATAGGGGAATATCCTTGACCACTACTTATTCTACTCCACTCACTAATGAGCCACATTCTTAAGACCTTCTTAAAGATAATACACAGAAGAATTTATTACAAATGTGAGTCACAGATCTCACGAACGCAGTTTGGATTCAGGGATGCGTTAGGTACAAGAGAAGCCTTGTTCTCGATTCAGGTATTATTTCAAAGGTGTAGAGACGTCGACTGCAATATTTATGTATGCTTTATCAACTACCAGAAAGCTTTCGACAGAATCAAGCACGATAAGCTCATGGATATACTAAAGGCAACTGATCTGGATAACAAAGACCTTCGAGTAATCAAGAACATATACTACAACCAATCAGCAACCATTCGGGTGAAAGACCAACTAACATAAGAAGTTGCAATAAAGAGAGAAGTACGACAGGGCTGCATACTCTCTCTCCTATTATTTAACGTCTATTCGGAACACGTTATGAGCCAGGCCTTAGGGCATATCGAAGAGGGTATTCTCATAAATGGTGAGCGCCTGAATAACATCAGATATGCAGACGACACCATCCTCTTTGCAGACAGTTTAGAAGGTTTACAGACACTAGTAACGCAATTGTGGAGAATCAGTCAAGAATACGGGCTTGATTTTAACATCAAGAAAACAAAGTACATGGTCATCAGTAAGAAGCATATTCCACCTAGTCAATTACTAGTAGATCAGCAACAAATACTCCAAGTGCCCCATTACTACTATTTAGGAACCACCATAAACTACCAACGGGACCACTCAGTTGAGATAAAACAAAGAATTGAAAAAGCCAGGTTAGCATTTCTCAGAATGAGCAAGATATATAAGAGCTACGACCTACCCTTAAAACCGAAAATCCGTTTATTGAGATGCTACGTGTTTACACTGCTGCTCTATGGGGTTGAATCATGGACACTAACCGAGGCATTCATGGGAAAACTCGAGGCGTTTGAGATGTGGTGTTATGGAAGAATACTGAGGATCTCCTGGGTGGACCGAATAACAAACATTGAGGTTCTACGTCGGATGGATAAAACATGTGAAATTATATCCACAGTGAAACAGCGCAAGCTAGAATATCTTGGACATATAATGCGAAACGATCATAGATATAACCTGCTGCAACTTATATTACAGGGAAAGGTCTACGGAAAGAGGGGACCAGGAAGAAGAAGAATATCTTGGCTCCAGAACTACGAAAATGCTGCTGAGGGAGTCCAGGGCTCGAATTTTGCTGTAAAGCCATAGGATGGAGGATGGAAACAAAATCCATCGAAGATGGAATCAAAGAAAAATATCCTTCACCACATTTGGTTGGAGCCATGCAATTCGTCCAAAAAAACAATAAAAATTTCTAGATTAGGTGCAAATTTAGAGCATTGTCCCTTTTGTTGCAACCGACTTGACATGATAAATTTTGTTATTATATTTAAAGTTAATTTTGTTTCCTTTGTTATGTTGAACCCAGATCATGAAAGTTACCCCAAATCCTTACAGATACCAGAAAAACTGATTCTTGAAAGTAAAATCAATAGCAAACGACCGCAGGAAAATCTTTCACGCTCTGGGTGGATCATTATTTAATCTTCCCTTGTCCACTACTAGGCATAGATCTCCTTCATAACTTTTCAACTGTTTCGATTTTGTGCCTCTTGTATTCAGTTTTTCTGCCAATTTTCTTTTAGATTGTCAGTCCATCGTGTAACACGATTTCTACAGTAAAATAACTCTTTAAAATATAGTAAATAGAGAATTCAGTATAGTCAGTGGGTTAAAATATTTCTTGTGCAAAATTATAGTATAATGCGTTTATGCGAATATGAGTTTCAAAAAAAAAAACTATTTGCGCAATTACTTTAATATAATAAACCTGTTACTTCCAGAGACGGTAAAACTAGTACTAAACTTTGAAATTTTCTATCGTTATATTCACAGGCGTACGAATAACCTAATACAAGATTGTATTTACTCCAATATAGCCAATTAATTTGGGGAGAAACATCCTGATCACATACCATATCCCTAGTGGTAACTGTTTCGTAAGGATTGTTATGACCAACGAGAATAATTGCCTTTTTACTAATGGGCTCGTAAAGTAGCTTCCAAAATATTCCTGGAACTCGTAAACTTGGAGAATTTCTGCCACTTATATGTAAATATAAAGGTTTTGATTCTCTGTTCTGTTCGTGTGGCAAAACTGAATGTCCATACGTACCAGTCCACACTTGTAAATCTACTCTTCGGTCGTGTGCGTAATTTCTGGAGTCTATTTCGGCTTGATTCCAATTACCTGCATTAAATTTGCTCCACTGGGGAGCTATATTAATAAACCTAAAAGAAGAAAAAATGTATAAACTAATATACTACAGACTCATGTCAAATTTTTAATGGGTCATTTGACCCAGCATAAATCACAAAATAATAGGGTAAACGGAGGAGAGATGGACCAGGAGGACAGTCGGTCCGCTAAGTATACCTGACCAAGCTTGGCAACAGGCCATGTATATCCTACTCTGTTGTATCGTTTAACGTGAAACGTTAGTTGCTTAAGAGACGCCAGTTATAACGCATTGGTGCGTACTTGTAGGAGTGTTATTTACGATAATTGAAACTGCCACGTGTAATAATTTTATTTAAGTTTTTTAAATTTCATTTTTGTAAAAACAGATGAGTTTGACCGATTATTTGTTAGTTTATCATTGAACTATATTTAAAATGTGTATTATAGAGTAAGAACTACTGCTGTAGTCTGCTTCTGTACATCTGTCCTCCTATTAGAGGATAGATGGACCACTTACGAGGAGGAGAGTTGGTCCAGTATGTTTTGTTTTAGGATTATGCACAATAAATATATTCGCAAAAAAAATACACCTAGGTCCATCTCTCCTACTCCTAGTGAGTATCCTCAGCCCATCTCACCTCCACAGTTGAGGAGAGATAAACCAATGACGTGCCAGTGTATTATATTTTTTTTTAAGTTTAAGAATTATAATTTCTAGTTTTTACTTATACCAAAACAAATTTCAATGTTAAGTTATGTTATACAATTATTTTCTATTCTGATGTTTATTTAATGAAGAAACAGGCTTCAGTTTTTTCAGTTTTCTAAAAGGTGGTCCATCTCTCCTCCCTTTACCCTACTACAATATACAGGGTGTAACAAAAAGGTAAGTTCCTCTCCTTTAGGCAGGAGTATTAGTTTCGATGTTTTTCAGTCTGCAGAAAAGCTCTGTCCAACGAGGATTGCGTTCATGTAGCCCAGGAGCCACGCCGGCTCCAGAATCTTTCAGCCTAGATGCTAGCTTTCAGCCTAGATGCTAGCAATTCTGATTGGTTCTTTAACATATGTGAATCACGAACCAGATCGTTGAGTTCAATGTGATTGATTTTATTAGGTTCTGTAGCTGTTTTCTAAAATTTAGGGTGTTTGGGGACTTAGTCTGGATCTAATTGTATATCATGATCCTCGGAGCTTTCTGTGTATAAATTTCAACTTTCAGATGAGGCTTGGATTGGAAGTTTGTCAGATTGAGGAACTGGTCTGATAGCAGGAATCAAATTGGTATATTTAACGGTCGTCTTGGTCTTGCTAGATATTCCAGTAATTTTTGGATTACAGAAGTAACAGTCCGTAGAGTGGTCCCTTGGTTCTCGCCATACCATTTGAATCACAAATGTCGGGAATTTCCTTAAAGACAACTACTAAGTAATGTTACAAAAGATTCACAGGAAATATAAGTGGCCCAAGATTTATCCTATTCATCGATTGCACTAGCAAAAGAATACTTCTATGCTTTTTTATCGAAGAAATATTCTTTCTCTGGAATTTCAAAATTAATTCACTACATATATAACAAAAATTATAATTTACAAAAACTATTAATTATCAAAAGAAAGTAGATCAAACCGCAGACAAAAAGCACTACATGGAAGAAGCCACAGTGTTACCAATGAAAAAATATGTATTTTTTATAATGTATAAAAAATATATTTTTTATACACCTGGCATAGATGAAGTCATGCCAGAGACAGTAAGACTCGCTGCACTAAGATACCCGCAGGTTCTCCTGAGATTGCTAAACAAACTGCTTGAACAACAGCAGTTTTCAACAATGTTGAAAAAAGCTAAGGTTGTCCTTATCCCGAAAGGTAGAAATGAAGCGGAAGAGGTGCTATTTCGGCCAATTTGCCTTCTTAGTTCGATAGCTAAATTGTACGAGCAGCTTGTACAAGGTCGCCTTGAGCGAGAGCTGGAAGAAATGCATGCGCTGAGCAACCGACAATATGGTTTTAGGGCCAAAAGATCCACCATAGATATGGTCACAGAAGTAACCTCTTTAGTCACGCAGGATATAAAGAGATGGGTGTCTATCATCCTGATTGACGTCAAGAATGCCTTTAACACGACATCATGAGAAAAAATCAGGTCCAGGCTGAGAGAATTGGGCGTTAGACAGTACCTGGTTAACGTAATTAACAGATACTTACTGACAGGTCCATAAGAGAAAAAGATACCAGCATCAGTTTGTCGCAGGGTGTTCCGCTGGGTTCAGTACTAGGTCCCATCCTGTGAAATGTAATTGTAAAAGTACTTGACAGATACTATACTGACAGGTCCATAATAGAAAAGATACCACCATCGATTTGTCGCAGGGTGTTCCGCAAGGTTTCGGTACTAGGTCCCATCCTGTGGAATGTTCTGTACGACGGAGTGTTGAGGTTACAGATGCCAAGGGTATGCACTCTTTTAGCTTATGCAGATTATCTCGTACTGGTTGCGAAGGCGAATCAGAAAATGGGCATGACTAAAACAGCCCTGCATCGTATTAGTTAGTTTTTAAAGGGAGCCGGGACAAATCCTCTCTTCGCTTTATAGTGGAAGGTGTGGAGGCTGCACCTGTTAAATCGATTAAGTATCTCGGAGTCTGGTTGTCGGAAGGACTGAGGTTTGGAGTACACATCCAAAAGACGGTAGAGAAGGCGAACCGAGATCTGGAGGCATTGATACGGCAAAGGCGAATGCTCCTCAGGGTATATAGCGCATACAGGACGGTTTCAAATGACGCTCTATATGCCATTGGAGCGGTTATATTGATCGTTTTGTTGTGCAGAAACTAAGCAAGGGTGCATAGGAGGATGGATGGAAATATAGATCAGAATGAGAGAGAAAGAACAATAGTGAAGTGGCAGAGAGAATGGACGAAAGATAGTAGAAAGGCAAGGTGGATGAAGGAGCTTATTCCCGATCTGAGGCCATGGTGGGAATGTAAGTTCAGGAAACAAGACTACTTCCTAACGCAGTTTCTGACCGGACATGGAAGTTTTGGCACCTTCACAAATAGAATAGGCAAATCTGCCTCGGCAGACTGTACTGTTTGTGGGGTACGGACGCTTCCGTACACATTTTTAACTGCCAGAGATAGGCAAATGAGAGGGAAGATCTAAACATAATGTTGAGAGGAGAGAAAGAATGGAGAGAAGTACACTATCTGATTTCTGGGGTGATAAAGAAAAAGGAGCAGGAGGACAGAGAAAGAAATTGATCCAGGGATCTGAAATTTATAGTTATTATTATTTAATAGTTTATGGCCTACCAGAAATATTTTCTGATTTACGGTAATAGTTATTAATTATAAATTTTCCGACACCCTGGGGTCTTCTGGTCTAATATCCTACACGGCCAAAAGATGCCAGCGTGTCTTGGTCAATGACGTTAGACGTCTAAAAAAGATTTCCCCCACCGTTGCCTGCCAGAATTCAATGGATACCTTCTTAGACTCTTACTGGAATCTGACAATACGACAATTAAAAAAAGACATAATAAATTACAGAAAAACTAAGCCTAAAAAACACCTTTTAAGAATATATTCAGCTTGAAAATAGAAAAATACTCAATAAATTAACAAAATTTCAGTTAAACAATGTAATTTATTCTTACCTGTAAGTAGCCTTTTGTAAAGGTTCATACACAAAATCAGCTTTAGCAGCTAAATGGCCTTTATTAATAAAAATATCGCCGTTTATATATTTACCAGAATCATAATTTAATCCTACGATATTATTTACCGTGTATTTTACATCTCTAAAAAGTTGATATAAGTCTGAATTTAGTTCATAAAAGCTTTCGTCCTGTATAAAATACGGATTCTGAAAACCTTTAGCCCTACTATTTGTGGCAGCAGAAATGTTATAGTGGGAATAGATTGGTATCTTATCAACTATATCAAAACAGACGTCAATATGATTAAGATATCGACCATTTGCATCGATCCTAAATCCAATTTTTAGAATTATTAAATTGTGATGTAACTTATGATGGCAGTTAATATTGGGATCTCCGTAATTGAGTTCATAGTATCTGAATTTTCTGACAGTAGGTACAGGTTCGCTGATACATTTAAGTGAGGAATAATCAAGGATCTGATCCTCGGGGAGCCATGAAATTTTAAATGCACCATTCTCTTCACAAGTTGCTTTTATCACGAAGTCTATTAAAACTCCACCCACAATGATTTTGCTTTCTGGACACGAGAATTCTACCTGAGTATTTGGATCAAATCTAATGCTATATTCGCCCGGTCTAGGGTAGATTAGAGTATTGCTGGTAGGATTTATGGTAAGCGGCGCCTTTGATTGCATCGGATATATATTGCAACCTAAAAATTTTTTAAAAACATTTTTTAAATATACGCTTGTTTAATTGAAACCCATCTTTTGCCAGGTTAGCCTTTGAAACAATTTTAATCACTTAACTGAAGTTCTGCAATGATAGTTATGTTTGTATAAGTCACACGGATCGGTTCCTATCATTTGTATGTGACTGCGATTTTAAGTATTGTGGCATAAAAATAGCGTTTGTTGTTAATAATCTGTCCAAATTTAATCAGCGTGTGGTCAATTTTTATGTGTCGAAGGATTGTAATTATTGCAAATTTATACACAAATGCGAGCAGTGAGCAGGAACTCCCACTGTCAAAAATAGTGTCGATAATGTAAGTAAGATAAAGGAAAATGCGAAAACATGGAGTTGATTCCACTTTACTCCAATTAGCCTCTTCTAATCAAATCCGACTCTCACACATCCTAGCAATGCAACTGAAGATCCGGTATCCTACCCGGGTGGAAAGTTTGGTCGGGAACTAAAGCCAAAACAGATATCATTGCTTTACAGGAAATGAGGTGGACTAGCTCAGGCTACAAAAAAAATAACTGCAATATTTACTACAGTGGACATACTACCCGACACGAATTTGGTGCCGGATTTATTGTAAGCAGCAATGTCAAACATAATGTAATAGATTTCAAAGCTATTGATCATAGGATGAGTCGAATAAGACTTAAAGGATGTTCGCTAGGTATCCTATTTTCGAACACAAGAAAGGGCATTTTCTGCAATACTTTCAAACTGATAGTGGATTTGTGTTTTGCCATTATGTAAGTGGTTTAATGGAAGAATTGGGAATTTCAAACTATAACGCAACGGACTGGCAACTGTTTATAGATAGCTCAAAGCGGAGCTTGAAGTGTGTTCTCCTCCACAATGGAAATTTATTTGGTTTAGTTCCAATTGGCCATTCAGTTTATTTGCGTGAAGAATATGACGACATAAAGAAAGTCATTGATCTGTTGCAATATCACATGCACCAATGGATCATTTGTGTTGACCTTAAAATGGTCTGCTTCCTACTTGGTCAACAACGTGGATATACAAAGTTTCAGTGCTTTTTATGTATGTGGGACAGCAGAGCTCGTGCGCAATATTGGGTGCAGTTGAATTGTCGACAGAAAGAATGTTATATTTCCACCTCTGCATATAAAATTGGGTCTTCTGAAACAATTTGTTAAAGCTTTGTCAACTAAAGGAGACTGTTTTAAATTTAAGTACCCCGTGTCAAAATTTCCTAGCCTGTCATTTGAAAAGATAAAGGCCGGTGTTTTTGATGATCTACAGATTCGGCAGCTTTTTGCAGATGAACATTTTGTGGTAACAATGTCAAAAATTGAAAATAATGCGTGGTTGGAATTCAAAAATATTGTTAAAAACTATCTTGGAAATACACGAGCATTGAATTACGCCGACATTGTCCAGCAACTCTTGGAGAGCTTCCAAAAGTTAGGTTGCAATATGAGCATTAAAATGCATTTTTTACATAGCCACCTTTCTAATTTTCCGAACAATCTTGGTGCAGTGAGTGATGAGTAGGGTGAGAGTTTCCATCAAGATTTTAAGGTCATGGAAGCACGGTATGAAGGTAGATGGGGCGTACACTATGATGGCTGACTATTGTTGGAGCATCAAGCGCGAATGTACAAAAACTAAACACTCGAGATAAAGCTATAAACGAAAATTTTTATCTAAATTTGTAAGTACTGTTCATTTATTAAACAATTTTATTCGTATGAACTCGATTTAACTTACATTCAATTAGTGGAAAACAACTGTCAGATCTAACTCAAAAAAAAAATGTGTTCCACAGTGTAATCAAGTTTTGATCTTATAAGTGATTTGTAAATATAAATAAGGCTTTTATATTCTGATCCCAAATTGTTGTTACACAAACTTTGCACTACACAAAGATTTCTTAATGTGCATAATGTGCATTTTTGAAGATAGTAGACAGTTACCAAAGCCACCTCCTCGTATTATAAAATATCTCCAAAATAATCATAATTAAAAAAGTCCTAAATTGTGGGTGGCAAATTCATTTGGCTCTAAAAAATGAACAAAGGCATATTTTAACATGAACCAAAAAACACAATGCTTAAGAGACATGGTTGCAACCGAAAAATAAGGTTTTATGAAAATTAGCAAACGGAATTATTCCACAGGATGTTTTAAAGTTAGTATAATAAAACCACGTTTTAATTAACCCCGTTAATTAAGTCAAATATAAAATTTTATCAAAAAACTGACTACACCAAATTAAAATTCATAAATTTATACACAGTGTGCTAAAAAAATCATCAAAATAGGGCTAAAAATAAAGAAATTGAAATACTTTGAATCAAAATTTTCTCCTTTGCTTTTTTTTGTACCTAGTGTATATACCCATATATTATGTATTTATGATTTTTAGACGTTTATTTAAACTTGTAGCAGTATTCGTACTTACCACTTAAATCTGCTCTATATATTATTTCAGAAAAATACAAAATTAAAACTAAGGTTTTCACCTTCTCCATCATGGGAAAAAAATGTTGCTATATATGTTTCAAATTATTCATTACAATGAATTTGGGATATGGTTTTTAAAATACACTTATAATTTTGTTAAATTTTATAAATTTATCAGGACACTTTACGTTTTTAAAACGTCAGCATGACATTTAGGAATTGTGTGAGTTTTCGTAATATGGAGACATCTATTACGTAAAAAATAAATGTATTAATATCTTCTTTTTCAGCATTATCGTATGACACCTAGCACAACTGTTCTGTAACTGTTTGTTGTATTTGGTATTTATCTTCTTAATTTTTTCATATTTGTTGTAAATCTGTTTGCGTCTGCAAAGTAGCTTTGAACATGGTTTTCCTCATTGATTTATGAAAATTACCAACGGTTTATTGTGTTTTAAAGAGATTAAATTTTATAATACAATAAATATACCTCAAAAGCCTAAACTATGCTAAAAAGTCCCTTCATAATTTTTCATAAATATTTCAGTGAAGTAATCATGAAAAATTACTAAGGGAACAAAAATTAAAAAAACTATTAATACATCATTGAAAATCTCTCGATTTATTTTTTGTTATTTTAGATATTTGGGCAATTCTACCGCACCGTTCCCAATAAAAGGGTACCATTTGCATACAAGTTAGCTACAACTTTCTCAATTTAGGAATTGATTACTCCCTTGGCCAAAATAAAATGGTACAAAGTACCCCAATATAAATATTTTGGTTGATGATTATGGTAAGCCTAGTATTGATGTCGAATTCTGTCAATATCGAGACATTTGTGCGATGTGCTGTCCAGGATATGCGCATCATTCTACGAAAATATCAATCAAATAATCCCAAAAAAATCATTTTGAAACCACCAACTCCATAAACAAGAAGTCAAAAGTTGAAATAATTCAAATTCATTTATTCTAAGTAAGTGTAGAATTATGCGGAAGCCTTTTTACATTGCTCTTGAAAAAAATCAACAATTCTGAATACAGTAAATACCTCGACTAAGGCTTCTTTCAGACAGACGACATTTTGTCGTTGTCGTGCAGTGTCGTGTCGTGAAAAAAAGTTTGGCTTCTTTCACACGGACGACATTTTGTCGTTGTCCTCCTAAGGTACGGAGGACCAGATCTGACCAAACAACTACTAAAACTAATTAAAAAAATAATGGAACAAAACAGAATTCCTCAAGAATGGAGATCAAGCATCCTTACATACCTCTCTTCAAAAAAGGAGACAAATCGGACCCGGAAAATTACAGAGGAATTAATTGATTAAACACAACACTCAAATTAACAACCAAAGTGATAACAAATAAATTGAATGAAATGATAATACTAGCAGAAGAACAACAAGGTTTTAGGTCGGGAAGATCATGCACCGACGCTATATTTATAATGAGGCAAGTGCAAGAGAAGTCATTAGAATACAACAAACCGGCATATCTATGTTTCGTGGACCTTAAAAAGGCATTTGACCGGGTCAACTTAAAAGACGTTATCCACTTAGTCCTCTATTGTTCAACCTGATTATGGATGAAATAATAAAAAAAGTAAGAACTAAAAAAGGATACCAAATGGGAGAAAAACAACTTAAAATAATCTGCTATGCAGAAGACGCAATACCAATAATGACATACGCGGCAGAAACAAGACCTGACACAGAGAGGACAAAAAGGATTTTAGAAACAGCAGAGATGAAAACACTTAGAAAAATTGATGGTAAGACACTATGGGACAGAGCTAGAAGTACAGATATACGACATAGACAGCAAGGTGGAGAACATCAAAAACTGTGTAAAAAATAGAAGAGTAGAATGGAACGATCATATAAGCCGAATGACATCAAATAGAGTAGTAAAGACGGCAAGAGACGGTTCCCCAATAGGAAGACGATCAGTAGGAAGACCACACAAACGATGGAATGACAACTTACTTGAGGCACATTGAAAAACAGACAGAGTCATGTCTATATAAAAAGAAGAAGAAGAGAAGATTTTTTTTTTAAATTTAAATATTTAACAAATATTTATAAATCTAAATTCACTACCACTGTTTAAAATAAATCGCGATTTTTTCGCCTACGCACGACAAGTGTGAAAACTAGAATGGACTTGCTTGTACCACTGCAGTCGTTCACGACCACGACATCGTGTCGTCGCAGTGATCCCGCCGGGGTACTACGACAGTCGTGTACGACTGTGATTTTAAATAGCGTTGTGTGAAAGTTTACATTTAATCAATGTGTTAACTGCTATACACGATATCGTTGCCGTACACGACTACGACAAAATGTCGTCCGTCTGAAAGAAGCCTTGCTTCCCCGACTTCCGCGAATTCAGAGTTACGCGATTTTCAAATTTTGTCAATTCGTCATTTGAGTGCCAAATTATTAATAATTTAAGTTTGGAAAGATGTAATCCATATATGGATGTCATAGAAATCTAATTTCATTGTTAGCTTCAAGTACATAAGGCACTGAAGATGATCTGATTAGATCACAAACGTTATGCTGCTACTGTATAAATTTTGACAACACTTGTAAAAGTTTTAAAAAGTTTTAACTACATGTTTATTTTATATACCTAAATACAATGGTAAAGTGATTTAACTTCTATATGTTTTTTTAAACGATGGTATACAGCCAACTACTGGGATTTTCCCATTAATTTTATAAAATTATTTTTTTTTAATTATCTCATTATTTTTTAGTTGAAACATTTTTTTCTACGGTGTACAAATTCTTGGTAAATCAAATTTTTTGCGTTTTTACCCCCCTAAGAGGGAGTTTTAGAGGGATGACCGAGGGTAAAAGAAGTAAATTTTTTTGAATCTGTTTTGAGGTCTCAAAATTAATATTCTCTGCAAAATTCAGCGTGTTCGTATGATTTTAAGGGGTCAACTCTCTGACGACTGGACTAAGGCTAAATAACAAAAAATTGTCTTTACAAATTGTATATTTCTTAGAAAAAAACATCTTTCTCTTACTCTAGTAATCCCTTTATTGTAAGATTAGGCAAAACGGTTATTAGTGATCTGAATTTCGTATCTGCACAATTGCAAGCATATGAATATCCAGTTCTGACATTATTCTTATTCCATTTAAGCCAAGTAACTTTTGCTGCCACATCAGTGTTGCAGATTTTTTGATTACTGCTTGTTATAGCTTCGTATGGATTATTATGCCCAACCAGAACAATACAATGTTGAGTTATTGGTTCATATACTAGTCTCCAAAATACTTCTGGTGCTGGGAGCGCAGGAGAATGGCTTTTATCTTGATGGTTAACGTAAATGTACAAATCTACAAGTTCTTGAGTTTGAGAGTGGGGTAGGCTAGAAATTCCATAAACTCCTGTCCAGACTTTTAAGTTGACATTTTTGTTATTAGCATAATTTCTTACATCAGTTTCTACTTGATTCCAGTTACCTCCGTTAAAAGTATTCCATTGGGGAGCTGCATTGACATACCTATAACATGAAAAATATTTTTAAGACATTTTAGTCTATAACAAATGTATCTAGAAGTTTAAAAAGTTTTAAAGATTGTTTATTATTATACTGGTAGTTAGTTATTTATAGTTAAGAACTGCTGATATCTTCCTAAACTGCATTAGCGGCTTTCGTGACATCTTTAGTAAGTATTTATAATAACACGTGTCAACGTGGCATTAGGAAGTAAACAAAGTGTTTGATTTTCTCTTTTAATAGTTTCCCGAATATTGCGCAATGTAGTGAAAATTAATTACAAACCCAGTGCAAAAGATTAGTTTTAAAGTAGTTTATTCCTAGTGTGACAACAGTCACAATTTAATGTGAACAATAAACAGTACATTGAAGTTAGTGATAAACTTAAAAAGGGTGTTCAATTAAGAAAAGTAGTGTTATAGAAACGATGAATAAGCGCCACCGACAATTGCGGCGCACGCGAAAAACTTTTGCCTTTTTATTTTCTTAATTTGATATTATTTATTACTGTTGATCCTATATAAATAAAACATAAAAGAAATATGTAATAAGTTTTGTTGTCGTAAGTAATACATTAAATTAATGCGACTTGAATTTTTGTGTTCAATTTATTGAGTTTATTCATTTTATTTATACAAAAAATCCATTTTATGATTTTTGTCTTTTGCTGAAACATTGATAACACGATTATTAATTTGCAATTGTGGAAATCAACTTCTTTCTATGGTGGACATAGAAAGTGAATTTAATCTGTTCTGCTGCATAGTTTTCTCGGTAAAGATTTAATCATTTTTAATATAGAAAAACAACGTTCAATCATCGGTAGAAAAATATTTTTAATATTCGTTAGATTTTTCAGAAAAAAAAAAGTTTTGAAGCCAAAAGATGTTCTGTAAAATGAAACCTATCTTTGTCCTGATTAATCAGGATATCACACACTTCCTTTGTTTGTGCAGAATTTGATACCGACTGATGGCGCTTCTTCGGTGGGGAAGGTGGACGATCTAAGTTATATTTGAAATGGCTTTGTCAAAACTGTTTCAAAATCCGTTCATTTTAACGGCTTCCAAAGACCGAGATTGAAATTCTTTAAAAGATTTCACAATGAGGTATTATTTGGACGAAAAATGTAAGCCAATATATAAGATTTGCATTATTTAAATATCCCAGCAATGGCTCTGCTTGGTTTATTATGGTAAATTATTCCTGCTGCTCTCTAATATACTCCTCTCTAGACAATTTTTTAGAAGCTTTGTTTTTAAAAATTGTTCTGACAGTCCGACAGTCTGACAGTCTGTTAAAATTCCATTTTGTTGCTGGTGCTGTCGGAATCCTTTTTCTTTTTCACTATGTCGTCTAGCATGATATTTCTTTTTGCTAATCTTGAAAAAAAAAGCCGAAATACATGTAAATTGGCAAAACAATTGGCTACATTTGTATGAACACAAACACTTTTCTGAGATCTTAAATTAAATTGATGTGCATAACAATGTACATAAAATACGTAGGGAAAATCTTTTTGTACTTCACCTTGCTTTCCTGACATTACTGCCGCTCCATCATAGCTTTAACCTACTAGCTGATTTACGGAAATATTAAGCAGTTCCAACTCTTTTCTATTTTCTGTGGTTATGTCACTGGCACTATGTGAAACACGTTCTATAAATTTTCAAAAACGTTCGTGAATTTGGCCATTTCGCTCATATCTTAAAATAATAACAAGTTCCCGATGGGAAGAAAAATCAATACTTTCATCAAACTGAATGGATACAAACCGTGTCTCTAAAATTTGTTTTTTAATTTCTTTCTGACAAACAGTTACAATACCATCTATTATATCAGTTTGAACTATTTTGACGTACCTTTCAAAACATTATTTCACTGCAAATATATTCATGGATGTTCTTGTATATTCCTGGATTTATCTTTCTGATGATTAGTCGTGTCCCCGCAAAGGTATTTCGAACACGCCACAAAATTTTACAGAATCGATAAAACGGGACAAAATGTAACAAATCATTTTAACTTGGTCGTTTATGTCTTTTATTGACTTTCGATAGCAAGAATCTAATAATTGGCTAACATCAATATTGCCAATATTCGAGAGCTGCAATGAATTTACGAAAAGCCTTGTTTTTTAAATATTGTTGATAAGTGAAATAAATCCCGAATACCCGTTTTAGTTCACTCTGAAGAAATTCTTTAAAACCATTTGCGTGTTCTTTTAAAAACTCCACTAAATAAGGCTCCATCCTGAAACTTCCAAAATTGTAGCTCCAGTATCTTTGTGCAATGCACAAATCTTCACTATTTTAAATAGGCGAATCGCTGCTCTCACGAATTTTAAGATCTTCCTTTCTAACTACAGGGTTACTGTCTACTGTCTGGGTTTAACTTGAATTCCGTACTTGGCACGTGCATTTAGAGGTCTAGTGCAAATTAATATGAATAATAAATAAAGTTGTGCTTTAGTGATACTATATTTATGAGATGATTTAAAAAAAACATTTTAATGATACTATAATACTTATGAGATTTAAAAAAACTGTATTATAATGAAACTTTAATGGGTGATCACTGCACAATTGAACCAATAGAGAAACCACCAGTGCCTTCAACTGGTTGAAAAGGTGTGCCAATTGAACGCTTGTAGCATTTTTGTTTCACCATGTAAATAATAAAACACCAAAAAAGATCCTTAATCTTTTGCGTCTCTTAAATTGATAATATAAACATATTTAGTCTGTTTATAATGCATAAATTGATCTTTTTTTTGATCTTGGTTCTGCCTAGATATTTACGCTGGAAATAAATATGAATCTTTCCTCTTAGGTTGGTTGAAAGATGTATGCTGACAAGAGAATAATTTTGGGAAGATGATGTGACTACTCGGTGGACCGACTGCCAGAGCAGTCGATTTCATTGTTTGAGTCCAGATTTTGTCATCGGAAATTCGTTAGTGTAACAGTCAAGGAAACCAAATTGTGGTCTGAACGAGGAAACATGGCTTTCGGTTATATATTTAAAAACCAGCCAATTTTGGCTTAATTCGAATGAGTTTTGGTTAAAAGAAGGTGATTTAAACTTAAAATGTTATATAGCAGTCTTTATATACAAAGTTAGTCACCGGTTTGTTAAAAACTGTTTCTGTCAAGGAATTTAATAATAGCGTCCTGAAGGCTAAGTAAGCCGTTTTAAGTGAAAAATAAGCAGCTGAGTTTTAAAGAATACATGTTGTTATCATCCAGGATAAGCTAAAGCCCAGTTTCATGTTTGACTTCTCTCAAGATTTGTCCAGCTTCCATTTTGTATCTCCCATGGGTCGGATCTAGATCGTTGGAAGTTGTTGTGGCACAGTGATTTTTTGTATTCAAATCAAAGGTAACAAACTTTTTTTAACAATTCCAAAAGAAATAATTCGCCAGTGAAGCGATTAGTTTTGTTAAATTTTTCTAAATAAACATTTATCTTTAATATATTAAGATTTGCTCTCATTTCAATTTAAAGTTTTATACTTAAAACTTGATGGACTCACACAAGCAACACCTATAAATGGACTCACACAAGCAACACATTCATGATTTAAAGTTTTATAAATGAATATAAGTTTTATGGGTCAGCTTATTGTCATATTTTAGTTTTCTTTTAAATAAATAATAGATAATTAATTAATAATTAATTAATAGATAATTAATTAATAATTCAAAAAAGTTTGGTATTTTATTTCGACATATGGCAGTCAGTATATCTTCTTCTGTCATTTGGTCTATAACCATAATTTTAAAGTCTATTATTATGTTAGATGGTTCAATGTTGATAAACATAATTTTAATTCTGTTTTGTTTGAAGGTTAAACTCAATGTAAGGTTTGTTGATAAATTTGGATATTTTTATTTGTAATAACTGTTTATATGAAATAAAAATAAATATCTAATGTTTCTCTTTAAACCAGGAGTTTTAAATTATTTATTTTAAAAAGATATTCACCCTTGAAATTTTTTAAAAGAGAAAAACCTTTCTTTGTTTTCCAGACAGTCGTTCCTATCCATCGCCTTCCTCCGCCAAGTACGTTCTTTCTCATGTCTTCATCGATGTTATCAAGGATCCTTGTTCTGGGTCTTCCTCTTCTTCTCGGACCAATGGTTCTATCAAGGAGCGTTTTCTAGCTGGGTCATTTTGTTCCATCCGCGTTACATGCCCTATCCACCGCAGACGTCCTATCTTAATATGTTTTACGATATCAGGTTCCTTTTTCAACCCCAATAAGCAATAAAAAATTGTTACACGCTATGTGTCAAAATGGATAGCGATGAGTATGTCACGGAAGATGAGATAAGCAAAAGAGAAAGATTCGGAGGACGAGGAATTTAGCAAAGGTAAAAAAATATAGAAATTCAGACAAGAAAATGAAAAGTTGAAACAGGAAAACAAAGAAACCAAAGTAAAAATGGAAGAATTGTAAAAGAAAATACATAGAATGGAATCGAGCAAAAAACAAAATAATATAATATTTCAATAAGAAATAGAATTAGACCAAAATGTAGCAATAAAAAATTTCCAAGATTTCTTAAGCAAAGCCCTAAAAATTAATACGAAGATAAAAAGCGTAAGGGAAAATTGAAAATAAATTCTGCTTAACTGAACTCCGAAATGCAACAGTCAATCAGATAATAATGAACATTAAAGTAAATTGGGTAAAATTACGAAAAAATAATTAAATATTAACAATGACATGAACAAAACTGAACGTATGGTAAAAGTTAAAAGCAGAATAAAGGTTAAAGAAGTTAAATCGAGAAGAAAAAAGTAGAATTTTAAAAAATAAAAATAAATTATGAGATACGAATATGAAATAAAGGCCAGGAATATCTTTAAAAACAGATAACCAAAGCAAAAACCAAAAAATCAACAGAGGTAAATGAAACTACACAGAAAAGGGCGCGAATTTCTGCTTATAAAAATACAATAAATCAAATAGATAAAACTTTAATAGAGACGAAAAAAGAAATAGCTAGCAGACTAAACCAAGAATGATGCAGAATGACGATAAATGAAAAGAAAGTTGGCTGAAGAATATCAGAAATGGGGTTATATTGATAATAAGGTGATAATTGCAGATAATATTAGGGATTTAAGGCAGATTCCTTAGAACTTACTGTTGTGCTGGTGAAAAGTTCATATAAAGCGGGTCTGCCAAAACCATGAGGACCTTACGTTAATGAAATATCTAATAAGCAGTAAACAACTCAATATGTAAGAGTTGAGGTGACTCCATGATAAAATTAAATTTTGGAAAGCTTAGTCGCATCAATCGTATTCATGCACGCTCTATGTCATTGATTATAATGATCATTCTACAAAAAATAATATTTTCTTACCTGTAAGTTGCTCTTTGATGTGGTTCATATACAAAATCCGCTTTGGCAGCCAAATGTCCTCTATTTGGAAAAATACTTGTGTTTACATACTGTGTGGATGTAGATTCTAATCCAACTAGGGTATTATAAGTGGTCTGGATATTTTGGTACATTGCATTTACAGACCTGCCCATTCTATAAAAAATATCATCCTGTGAAAAGGAAGGGTTGGCAACATTTCTAGCTCTATAATTAATAGATGCCGACAGAATGAAATAGGTGTATATTGCAAGCTTACTAGTACTATCAAAACAAATGGTCATAGCTTCTGTGAAACGGTCAGTACTTAGTGCAAATCCGATTTGAATTATTTTTAATTTTTTATCATCACTAACACATTGATTGTTTGGATCATTTGTGTCAGTGTCTCTAGTAATTTCTCTAACGGTGGGATTAATTACGTTATGACAAGACAAATAGGACCAATGCACATCATGACCATTTATGGTAAAGACATCACCTGTTTTACATGTAGCTGTTACAATTGCTCCTAATGATGTACCGTTTTTGGTGATTTGAGTTCCAGGACATGCAAATTCCACTAATGCGTTCCTAGTAAAAGAAAGAGTAGTATAACCAGGTGTGGGTTCGATTAGAAACGTCGTACCATATTTTACTACTAACGGAGTTTTGCTACCAAATGGATTTATTTCGCACCCTAAAAAAGTTTGGTAATACTATTAAGGGACACTTTTATTAGACAAGTAAAGGTACATAAACTAAAAGATTTTAGTATGAATTACGCAAAAAGTTGTAACGATATCGCAGCCGAACACGTTATCGCTTTGCAACAGCTATAAGTGGGCTCGCACTCTCACCAACAACTGACCATTACCATAGAGCAAAAATTGGAGCTGCAGGTACAGATAATAGAATAAGTAACGGACTTTAAATATTTAGGCAATACACTGCTTAGCTACTAAAAGCGCGAAACAGAAGTGGAAGATCAAGTGAATCACCAGTGTAAAGAGAATACTACAAACAGCTCAGATAAAGAACTGTAAGCTAAGATACTATGCGACAGAGCTAGAAGTACAAATATACTACATGGATGCAAAGTGAAAAACGCAAAGGACTGGCTAACAAAAAAAATCACAACAAATAGACTAGGACCATGGAAACGATGGATCGACAACGTACTGGAGGCATATAAAAAAACAGGTTGAGTTTCGACATAAAAATAAGAAGAAAAAGAGTTGTATAATTTGGTATATAGGGTTTCAAAAATGTCTGGCAACAACATGTTTCTTCTTCTTGATGTGCCTATCCGTGAAGAAAGTTGGCGATCATAACAGCAAGTTTTATCTTGTCTGTAGCAACACGGAGAAGCTGCAGAGATATTCTGTTTTACTAGTTTCTGAGGTTGTTTAACCAGAATGTTATTCTTCTTCGTCCTGGATCTCCCTTCCAAATATTTTTCCCTGCAGGATGGTTTGTAGGAGGGCATATCTGGATTAGTTTAGCATAATGCGTCCGAATTGCTGGAGCTTTCGAGATTGTATGGTGTTCAGTACCTCTGAGTTCTTCTTAATTCTTCTGGGGCCATCCTTACTTGGAATTCGATTTGTCTTCGGGATCTTGATTATTTTTTAATATAATAATAGTCTCCCGTTTTATACCGCTTCGCGGCTTTGGGAGTATAGCAGGGTAGTCTGCTATATCTAGGGCCTACGGTATACAAGGAAGGTAACATGGCCAGTGCTACGCTTCAACCGCCTATTATTACCCCTGGTTTTACCCAAGGTACTCATTTTATTCAGGCTGAGTCGACCTGGGGCCTATAGACATTTTTATAAATGTCTAGTTGTTCTTGCCGGCGGTAGGATTCGAACTCCGGACCACCGGCATGCGAGGCAAGCATCCTACCGCTTGCGCTACGCAGGCCCTGATTATTTTTTAATACAAACTTAAATATTCTTTAATACACATCTCAAATGCTTTCAATTTTTTGCACATATTCTCGTTGAAAGTCCACGATTTTACACTTATCATGGTTCCATTCTTCATTTTTTATGGTTCCGAGGTAGTTAAATTGCTTCACTCTTTCTTTTTTTCTTAGTAATTATCGTTAGATTTTACTTTACGGTTATATTGAGTCCATATTGTTGACTGTGGTACATGATTCTGTTCATAAGAACTTGTAGAACATTATTATTCAATCTTCGCTTGTCCACTGTTTCACTTCAGTGTTGCTATTCTCTCTACAGCATCTGTCACTCCTGATCTTCATCGTAGCTGGCGGTTTGTTATCTTGTATCGCAGTGAAACTTCGCGCAGCAGTTTCCAAAACTACAATTGCCATTTGGATCGCCAACCTTCGAAAGGAGACGGCGCAATGAGAAGAAGATCGCAGTGAAACGCCCAACATAGCACGCTCCATCGCCTTTTGAGCCACATAGGTCTTTTTCATTGATCTCCTTATCATAGTCAACGTTTGTGTTCCATAAATCAACACTGATTAAAGGTTTTCCGTAGGACATATAAGAGAGAAAACAAAGATGAGGATTGGAGGAGCATTTGTGGACTCTGTAGTAATGTATGGAAGTAAAGTGTAAAGCAGAGAGAAAGTTAGATGTAGGAGAGATAGACTACCTTCGAAGGAGAGCATATTAAGGCAACAGAATCAACGAGGCCATTAGAGATAGATTAAAAATGTCATACACACGATAACTGATAGAATACAAAGGAAGAGTCTTAAGTGGTTTGGATATATTCTAAGCATGGAAGAAAGTAGATGGCTCAGTAGAGTAGAGGAAGGCCGAAGATTGTCCTGAATTGGAAATATTAGGAAGGCATTATAGCGCAGAAATTTGGAAGAAAAAGATTCTTAAGACAGTCAAAAATGGCGACTAGGTATGGTGATGCGAAAGTGTCTTGGAGGAATAGATTTTCCACCCAGGGAAAGTGACAGCCGTATGGTTTAAGTCTAGGTAAGGAATAATAAACAATAATGAAAATGTTACTTTAAATTAAACTTAAAAAAGCATAGTAGAACCAACAATTAAACAATATAAACTTACCAGTTGTAGCACATTTTCCGACAGATACTAAGTAAACAACTAATATTACTAAAACAGAATTCATTGTTGCTAAAAGGGAAAAATGCTTTAATGACATCCAATAATATGTAAAGGTATTTATTGAATTATTTCATTTTATCTAATTCCAATTAATATATATAAAAAAGGTTGTAACTCAATAAAATTAATACCAAAGATGAAATTTTATAACGGCAAATTAATAGGTTTATGGAGGAATTTATTACAAACCTTATTGGGATCCTAAATTTAAATATATACTACTCTCCAAAATTAACGCACCACCTCAAATAGACCATGAAACGATATTTTTTCTGAATTCTTTTGTGTATTTCGACGATTTTTTTCTCACATTGTAGGTATATTTCTAGTTAATTACAATATTAATGTTTTTCGAGAATTGTCAACGTTTTACATATATACGGAGTGTAAAAATAAAGTTGTGTTTTTTCATCTAATTTTGCAACACCCTGTGGAATGTATTAGAAACAAACACTATTTATAAACATCTTATTAATATTTTGAGATAGCTTCATCCTTTCTCAATATTTTCGTAAAAAAATTATCTCGATATCTCTATTATCAAAAAAGAAAAGTACGTTAAAAGCATTACTTGATTTTCTACATTCCAAAATTAACGCACCACCTTTCTGTACCATAATTTTTAAGCTATTTTTCTTTTGAATGCATAATTGGATTTTTATGATTTTTCTTTTCTCAGTGCAGATCTATTTCTAAGTAATTACTGTCTTAATGTTTTCTGGGAAAAAATCTTCTAAAGAATTTGTTCAGGCAATTACTTTAAGTGATGTGGGTTTAAGTCATCGTGTAATAGGTTTGAGGTTAAGAGTAGCTCATACTTCAATATCACGAGTTATTTAACGTTTTCTAGAAACAAATGACCAGACAAGACGGCGTGGATAAGGAAGAGGAAGACTCACAACACCACGCCAAAATCAGTTAATAAGGCTTAGTGTTATAAGAAAACGTTTTGTCACAGTCGGACATTTACAAATAAAAGTGGCAGATGTTCATATTATTCAAATTAGTAGAAACCAGATTAGTAGTCGGAGCACTAGCTTTAACCGTAAATTATCATAGAAGTATATTACAATTTGCCAGAGAGCATCTTGACTGGTATGTTGATGACTGGGGGCACGTGTTGTTCACTGATAAATCGAGGTATTGCTTATAAAGCGATAGATATGTGAGGGTTATTCTACGGCCAAGAAAACGCTACGCACAATGCAACATACAACCTATTACTTTATTCAATGGATAATCTGTAATGGTTTGGACAGGAATATCTCTTACAGTGAGAAAGGATCTTATTGCTTTAAGAAGAGGTTCCTTAACAAGTGAAAGGTATATTACAGACATTTTGTCTAACCATATAGTTCCATTTGCTCATTACATAGAAAATTATTTTCTTTTTATGCATGATAATGCTCGACCACATGTTGCACGTCTGGTCCGTGATTATTTGGACGAAGTTGGAATACAAACCATGAACTGGCCGTCCTGTAGTCCTGATTTAAATCCCATAGAGAATTTGTGGGATATTATTGATCGCCAATTCAGAAGCAGACAACAACTATCTGTCTCTCTTGACGACAAAGAAGTTATGGTGAGAGAAGTTTGGGATGCAGTTGATCAAGACCAAATACACCGCTTAATTTTAAGTATGCCTAGTCGCTGTGTAAAAGTCAAAATACTCTTTAGAGGTCAAAATACTCTTTATTAAGTGACTATGGGAGGGGCAATTGTTAAAGAATATTTAGTTTATGTTGCCTTAGGTTTTAGTTGTATTCTGTCAATAAAGTTTATATAAGTAGTGTTTTCTTTGCTTTAAATCATAATAAAATCTTGTTACATTTAAAGTTCTGTATAATCTTTAATAACGGAGACATCAAGATACTTTTTTTACAAAAATCTTGGGAAATGATGAAACTATCTCAAAATATTAGTAAATCATGGTTTTTTTTTATTAAATTTCACAGGGTGTTATAAAATACGATGAAAAAATACAACTTTATTTTTGCAAAACGTATACGGGTAAAACAGATAATTTCGATATCGATATTTTCAGAAAACATTATTACAGTTAAACAAAAATTATCAAAATCCAATTATCCGTTTAGAAGAAAAATGGTTTCATTATTTTTTCCAAAAAGGTATGATAAGTTCAGCATTAGATGGATTTAATTATAATTTATCTAATTTCTTTTAATCTTCTCTGTTCATTGCTGTATTCATTGACGCCAGGCCTGTCGTCAATGAATTGCTGTGACGCAATGTAGGGACGTAATTTTTAAATTAAGTATTTTAATTACTCATAGACATAGTGTTAAAGTTAGGTTTCGTTCAAGTTAGATTTCTTAAATTCATATTTTATTATTTTTTCCAAAAAGGTATGATAAGTTCAGTATTAGACGGATTTAATTATAATTTATCTAATTTCTTTTAATCTTCTCTGTTCATTGCTTTATTCATTGACGCCAGGCCTGTGAAATATTTTAGGTCACCTTCCTATCGTATTTCCCATTCTTCGTTGTCTTAAGTTGCTCCAGATGTATGTAAAAATTTAGTTTTAGACTCATCCCTTTTTTATTGTAAGTTATTGGTGTTATTAGTATTCTGTATCTCTAAAAATTTAACGTAAAATATTAGTCATTAAGAACATTTACAAAGATGTAATCCATCTTCTGTATAATAGAGAAGTTCTACTTAATATTATAAAAACTATCGCAAAACTTCTATAAAAACAACAAAAAGTCAAAATTGATGTACAACTTACAGAACCTATAGAAATAAGCAGCGAAATGAAACAAGTGGACTCATTGAGCCCCATGCTTTTCAATTTAATCATGAATGAAATCATGATTAAATTGAAATGGGAATTGACCTAGACATAACAGATACTATCGAAACCAAAAGACCAAACTGGGATGGACACGTGCATAGAATGCCGGAAAATAGATGAAAAGAAAGATAGAAAATTGGACTCCGTCCACTAGAAGAAAACGAGGTAGACCAAGAGGGTCATCGAGAGAATATGTCTGTTAGTTCATAAAAAAATAATAAAACACTAGCATAGAAGCTTCGCTTCAAAAATATAGGTGTTATTTGGCGTACTCATATTACATATATTTCCAACCATTTAGGTACCAATCTGAATCTAAAATAAAATACTCAGGTTTTCTGGTAATACTAACTCATTTTTTGTATCTTTGAAAATTGTATCTTTAAAAGAATATTATCCCTCAACTACTATAATCTGGGTCTGTCAGACCCAAAGAGCTTTCGACAACCACGCACTCTACCCAACTTAAGTAATTTTTGGCTGGGGCCCCGGCTATTCTCAGCTTATATAGTCTAAAATACGATAGTAAAGAGTGCATAAACTTTGTTTGAAACTAGCGACTTTTATAGACGTAGCTGGGTGTATTAGACCCACTTATATCAATATCGTAATTTTTACATAATTATTGTACTTAAGGTAAATATTATTTTATATCAGTTTAATTTATATTCTAATTTATTTTATTTAAGCCTTTTACCGTCGAAGATATTGATGCCTTATTTCAAAGTTAGGATTTTTGGATTGAAGATCCGAAAAATGTTGCGTCAACGATGGCATGATCTTCAACAAATGTTTTATTGAGTGCTGAGAAGATAGAAGCAGAAGCCAATATCATCCAAATGGCCGATGGCACCGATCAAAGCGATAGCGACCACGAAATTTTTAGTGATCATGATTCGGTCAGTGATATCGACTGGGATCCAGCAGATGAACAGCAGATTCAAACTTTATCTAGCGAAGAGACCGAACAATCGGAAAATAAAGATGCAATGAAAGAAGAAAAGCAAAGAAATTACTATTACGAACAAGACAAAACAAAATGGTCGAAAATTCCTTCAAAAAGAACTAAAGCTCTCAAAGAGAATATTGTGACAGTTCTGCCTGGTTTGAAAGGTACCATTCACGGTAATACTCCTGACAGTATTATATCCAAGGAAATTCTATCCCTCGAGAAAATTTCCTAAAACAATTAGTTCAAAGCTTGTTCATTACACTCATGAAGAGAAGAGTATAAAACTGCAATGTGCCCCGACAGATTCGAGCTATTCTTGGCACTTAATTTTTAAGAGTTCCTGAGCCTTCTCGAGCCAATGAGAATCGAAAAAGAAAAGATGTCATCTCTGTCCAACCAAGAAAAACAGAAAAACGAACTATGTTTGCGCAGAGTGTAAAATGCGTATATACAATATTGTGTTTAAATATAGAAAAAATGCAAAGAATAACTTCAAATTTGTTGTTTAAAAAATTTCTTTGTTTGGCGGTTACATTTTATAATAGAATTGGCAAGAGATATAAAAATAGGCTTGTATTTTTGCCTATCACGAGAAAGTTCTCAGTGGATTATTGATTATTACTTAAATATACTTCATCTAATTTACATACCGTTGCACGTCATAGCCCGTGAGATCACATGATACCAACACGAAATATTTAGGCGGTAGGTGTGTTCTTTTTTAGAATCACTTTGCCGAGTACACTGGCATTACAGTCACTAGACAAATTTTATTATATACGCGTAGAAATAATATTTAAATATTTGTGTTAATGTTAACTTAAAGAAATACACAATAATATGTTTCATTTAATTTGTATAAATGCATTATAAAGCGTTTTTATAAAGAACATTTGTTCGGAATACACTGTAACTGTAAACAACTAAATTGGTAATACTTATTTGACAGTTGCGGTGTTGACACTTTAGTTTTGTTTTTATTATTTACTAATAATTAAACTATGTTGTTTTTTAAACAAGCGGCTCAAATTGTTTTTAACAAGATTATTTTTTGACTCTTGTTTTGTTTCTATTTATTTACATTAAATATTAATTTGTTTTGTTGTATAATCCACTTTTGC
Organism: Diabrotica undecimpunctata; assembly: GCF_040954645.1. Taxonomy (NCBI): domain Eukaryota; kingdom Metazoa; phylum Arthropoda; class Insecta; order Coleoptera; family Chrysomelidae; genus Diabrotica; species Diabrotica undecimpunctata. Next base: position 140,994,725 of record NC_092810.1, on the reverse strand, counting down.
AATAATTATGTGACCTATTTGATTTACAATGGAAACAGGATTTTTTTATACTTTGGCAACTATGTCAACTTCGATCTCTGTCAATGATAATGACGTGCAACGGTAAGTAAATTAGATGGACTGTACATACCCATTTGCCAAATTTTTCCTTTATCAATATGCTATCCATGTCCACAAGCCACAAAATTGATTGTGTACTACTTACAAAATTGCTTTGTATACTTGAAATTGTATCTAAAATAATATAATTCATTTTATTATAAACAAAAAAAACATAGATTTGCTAGAAAACAAAACTTAAAATCCGGAGTCCTAGATGTATGTCTACTGCTATTAAATATAATATGTATTTAATGGGGTAAAAAATAACCAGAGAACTCTTTACATACATACTACTGCTATGGGAATCACTAAAATTTAATTTCTAAATATACGTGAAAAAATTTTATTAACCTAAATTAAGTCGTCAGGAATAAAGTATAGAGATAATCCCTATTATAAATTTACTTTAAACCTTAATAAATTATCACATATCTTAAACTCATAATCTGAGCAAATAGTATATCTTTGAATGGCAAGATGTTTTTATTATTAGGGGCTTAAGTATGAAATAAACGATTTCAAAACAAAACGTAACTAGTATAATCCATAACTGCATAAAGAATAACCTGCTATTAACGAGAACTTTATGACAATTCCACAGTTAAAAAAGTTTATATACAGTAAGGTGTCGTTTTTTGTGGTGGATACGTTCCACAGAAAGACACAGATAAAAAAATTGCCTTAAAAAAGTATTGATATGTCCCGTAGCCTTCTAAAATTACATAAAACTAAGACAAAAACAAAAAAGTTTCCAGAAATTAAAATAAATAGGCTGCATGATAAATTACTTCGAATATCTGAAAGAAATTCATACAAAAGCTTAAAAAACTGGTCCATATTTCTATTCGTTTTTGTGACTTTTTATATTTATTAATATTGTGTCGATAATCAGGAAAACATTGGAACCTGTTTATTTTACTAGTATTGTTGTTGAAAGTAAACTAATTATTTATGAACTTCGTCTTCAGGTGGATGTTTTTCAAAAATGTCTCGTTCTAAAACGTGTTTAACCCTTTCGAGACGGTTTTTTTTAACGAGTTTTAAAAACATATTTTTGTGGTTTTTTATTTTTATATACACAAATATACCCTTTTTTAACAAAAAATGTTAATGAAAACGTTAGGGTGTTCGTGGGGGTAGTGGTACACATATGTACCATTAGTCTTGTGTATTGGTACATATGTGTACCAACAGTACCACATAAAAATATTATTATATACCACATAATATATTTGTATTACTTTATTACTCAAAAATACAAAACAATTACTCAAAAATACAAAATATTATTTACGGTGATATACTGCGAAACAGTTTTTACATAAAGGAATGTCACACTCTTCGCAAAGGGTTTTTGTACGTGTTTGAGTTTTATTATCAGTGCACATTTTACATCGTCTTCTTGTGCTTCCTTCAATTGGAAGATGTAATGATACACTCTCGAAACGTTTTCTTTTCATAAATATTCTTCCCTTCTTAGATAAACGTCGTATAGCAGCTATTTTTTGTCCTTCAGCTATCATTTCTTCTGCCAGAGGTACCAAAAATTGAATCAGAGGAATTTTTTTCTTATTTTTTTCATTATAAATAATCCATGAGTTTACAACTGACATCATAAGTAAGCGATGGAATACTTTTTTCCACCATTTGTTTGATTTACGATCTAAATCGTACAATCCTACCATTTGGTCTGCTAGATCAACCCCACCCATAATTTTCCTGTAGCACGCTATCATTTCTGGACAGGACACATTTACTTTCGAACCATCTCTCATGGTTTTATTGATAGATGAAACACTGTCATTATGGCAATTACTCAGCATCAAGACTTCCTTGGTGTCCTGCCATTTCACAAACATTAGTCCGTTTTCACTGCACTGAAATACGCATTCACCTCTTTGCAATTTATCTTTTATTTTTGGCAAGTTTTTTCTATTTTGGTTACAGGTCCCTATTGCTGCGTACTCTATATTTTCCAACAGACAAACCGAAGTAAACAAACGATCAAAGCAAAAGGTTATATCTCTTTCTTTTGCTGTGGAAACAAGTTTGTTCACTACACGTTCCCCAAGAGTTCCTTCTACATATTCAGTTTTGCGACCTGTGTAGATGTTGAAGTCGAAGGTATATCCAGTAAACGAGTCTGACCTAAGCCACATTTTGATTCCCCTTTTTACTGGTTTTAGCGGCATATACTGTTTGAGTGACGATCGACCTTTGAATTTCGTCATGGACTCGTCGATACTTTGAAAACTGCTGTCTTGTCGATATTTTTGAAAGGTACCTTTCAAGCATTGTACAACGTCATCAATGTAATACGTTTTTGAGGCTTCTGTTGGTTTCTTTGGTGATGCAAAATACATTTTTGACGATATAACTTTGAATCTGTCACGGGATATTGCATTTTGAATTGAAACGTTTCCCAGTGAAGGATGAGTTGACCAATAATTACTGATTTCTGGTACACGGTTGTAGCACATAACTAGCATACAACCAAGAACTATTTGAATTTCTCCTAAGTCAGTTTCTTTCAGACGAGCGTTTCTTCTTGACTGCTTACATATTTCAATCCTTTCATTAGTGCATTGAGCAATATACATATACAAAGAACGTGGAAACAACTTTTTGAAATATTGGTATGGCGTCAAGTTAGATTGTATGCCAGCATCCAATGTACAACTACGTTGACTTGAAATTTGTTTTTTCGGAGCAAAACCTTCATTTGGTGTTGACCACAACACAAAAGAACTACTAGGTGTGGCAGTTTCTTGTAAAGTTTCCTGTGTATCAAGAACTTCTAACTCTGATTCTGATTCTTCATCAGAAGTTTCATGAAAATTATCTTTGCAGTCCTCGTCTGATTCCGATTCATCATCAGAAGGCTTATACATGTCATCACTACTTCCAGACTCGGAAAATGATAATTCTGCATAATATTGAAGTTCTTTCTGTGTAAGTGGCCTTTTCTTATCCATATCTAAAAATGACATGAATAAGACTAATGGTACACTTACATACCGTACTATAAGACTATTGGTACTTATTAGTACCATAGATTTTAAAAACAGTCAAATGTTTATTTTACTATAAATAAATAACAATCTAAATATACTTACTATAAAAAGACACAAAAACAAACAGTCTGTAAAATGATATAATACAATTTAACTATAATTTGTATCAAAAAACAATGTATTTATGCTGACTGTAGCAACCAACACATCTAAAACTCGCAAATTCTAGGTTAACTAAAATATTTTACGCGGCTACACGTGAACGTGACTCAAACGATGCAATGGAGAACTGACTGGTACATTTTTAAATAATATTTAACGGCAAAATATCACTTTAGGCTTGTATGCAAACATAGTGGTACACATATGTACCTGGAGTCTCGAAAGGGTTAAACTAGCTTAATTCTTGAATACTCTTCTAGTTTAAATCATAATGTTTTTCTATCAATTTTCTAACATCACTGCTTTTTCTAGTTTTACTTTTAAAGTAAATCTTTACCTATTAAAGTACGTGGTCTAAGAGATTTATTTATTAAGAGCGGTTTCAACATCCTATCTCCTGATCTATTGCTACAAACTATTTATAATAGTACTCGGTCTTTACTTGCTTTATGCCCACTTGCCGTTTTTTCAACCTTTGCGATGTAAGTACGTTTAGGTATTTTTTTCCAATACAGTCCCGTTTCAACAGCGTTAAATACTTGATCGGCACAATAGTCCATATCTTCAATAATTTTCGCTAGCTACTGTGGAAATATTGTTGCTGCTGCTTTATCTGCTGTATCACTCTCTCCTGTGATCTTGATATTATGAAATGCATTTGTTTTTATAAACCCGATTACCCATCGTTTGCTAGCTGAAATTTTTTACCGGCTTTGGAAGTGGAAGTTGGTGGCTCTGTCTCTTTCATTAACTCATAAAACTGAAGAGCTTTTTCCTGGTTAATTAACCGCTTACAGAAATTCTTCTTTGAATTAGTTCCTCAATCCAAATTGCAATGGCTCTTTCTGTTCTTTCTAATAATACATCCCTTAAGTAAGATGAAAATTTGGCGCTTAATTTTGTACCAGAAATTATAGATTTTCTTATAGCAACTTCATTCTTCTTAATGGCTCTTACAGTTCGCTGCCTAAGAATTACAAGGTTGTATGATACAAAATGTAGAAACTGAAAAAAATGACTTTGAATATTTTGACTATTAGATTTGGTATACAAGAAAGTATATTTACTTTTATTTTAAACATAATAGATGAAAGTCTATTACAAAAGCACATTAAAAAAAAGGAATAGAAATTGTTTAATTTTTGCCATATTTTTATTGAAAAAATAAAATAACATAGAACTTAGTGACTTTAATAAAAAACGAAAACATGAAACATAAAACTGAGATTGCTGATCTTCTGATCAGCAATCTCAGTTTTACTGTTTATGTTGAGACATGTTGAAGAACATGTTTCTGTCTACATCTGGCATCCACTTGTACATATATTTCAGAGCTTCCTCCTTGTTTTATGCCAAGGTGACTTTAATATCATTTTTATTTATTGATATGGATATTTCGTCATTTTCAGCATTATGTCTTATCACATTCCGTTGTCGTAAACTGATGATTTTGTATTCACGTTCGTTAAAAGTGGTTCGGAAACCGATATCATAAAAATCTGTAGTAAATTGTAAAGAAACCAGCTTTGAAAATGGAACTGCAACCAACTGTTGATTCTCCTACATTAAAATGTTTATCAATTGCCGTAGATCATTCTCCTTTTCCTTTTCCTAAGCGATCTAAAATTGCAATTTTCGTTTCCAACGAAATTGATTGTCTTTGATGTTTTTTTCTCCATTGGGCCAAATAAAAAAAAATTAGACCTGCGATATTGAGATGACAAAAACCTCTTCTAACGAAAAATAAAACTTTATGATTACTTTGAAATCTTTCAATACGAAAATTGTGCTGCTTATTATACTGTAACCTGGAATCAGCAAAATTTTATCTGAATTTTAGTTTCGCCAAGTAAGAAATCTTCGGATTTCTACTATTTTTATTATTTTCATTTTATTTTACTGGTATTTGGCGTGCTTTTAAAATTTGTCGTGCTTGCCAAGGCGTGTTGGCGGTTTTTAATGGAATTACATATTCCTAATTTCAGTTATTCTGCTGATACTCGTTCGTCAGAGCCTCATTTGTTTTAACAGCTTTCACCAACATGAATGTGAGGTTGATATATGAGTAGAAGAGGCTATTTAAGATGCATTACTACCCCCGAATAGAATCAGTTGAGGCTAATAACCGAAGTAAAACAGGCGTGAGTCTATCAGTAACACAAATTCTACATGGAACAGTTACCTGTCCCTTTACACGTTAATTCTGAGGATAAAGATTTTATTTTTGAGTGGTAAATCGTAACTTCTTAAGATATATTTTAAATTTATGAATGCCTGTTTTGTATTCTCTATGCAATGTTTTATTTCGATGGATTGGTTGTTTATGTTGACACCAAGATATGTGTACCTATCGGCCCGTTCTTTAATCAAAAGCTATGTTTTTTTTGTATTTCGCACTTATTGACTACTATGAATTTTTTTACTAAATTCCAGCATTAACTCCTTATTGATATCTGATATTTGTGACATTATTGTTTTGTTTATAAACCTTGTAAGCTATCTGCAAAAACTATTGACTAATATGTGTTCTTCTTGTTACTCAAACGCTTATGCGAAAATATGTTAAATATAAACGCGGACGGAATGCATCCATGTCTCACTCCTGTATCTATCGAAATTGCCTCTATCAACCAGTTATGGACTTTAATGTTAACAGTTTCGTTAGAGTAGATATACTTAGTAGATAATTCTTAGGCCTTTATCTTTTTTAGCACTGTTACGACTGTTACGAGCTTATCTATGTTATGTTTTGCTCTATCCTTGGAAGCAACACACTAAACGTTTACTTTTCATCTCTGAATTAAAACTTAATACAACGAAAAGATTCTCCCGTGTACTAAAAGAATGCGGAATCCAAATTGTATCTACTTATTATTCGTCTTTTATGTATGCTCTCCTGTGTTTTACTGTTAAATGGATATGAACTAAATAAATAATCATGCAAATTATTCTAAAGTCTTCATATGTTTTTGCATTTGATTTTTTTTTCTCGTATAGCTATTTTAACCACCTTTGTGGAAAGTTACTTAGATTTTGGTAAATGTAGTTTTTAACTATGTTATTCCATGTTCATCCATAAGTTTTAACAATTCTGCGTACAACTTGTGAAAGCTTTATCATCTTTGATCCTTATTATCTAACTTCTCCAATAGTAAACATGGATCCTTTTTGGCATTCCGTATCGTTTACGGTATTATGTCGTTCGTCTATAGAAGTTGGAATATAAAAAATAACTTATATAAAAATATAGTTTAGTTAATGGCAATATTTTACTTTACCTAGGCAAAAAAATGAAAATTTTAGAAAACTGGTGATTTATTTCTCAACATAGTCTCCTTTTAACTAAATACACTTGGCTCAGCGATGCTTAAACTTCTTAAACCCATCTGAAACATATGTTATCTAGAGGTCTGCAAAGTACGCCTTAGTGGCGGAGATAACCTCCTTATTCGACTCAAATTTCTACCCGGCAGGTGGTTTAGAAGTTTGGAAACAATAAGAGGTCGCACCGGGCCAAATATGGAGATTACAGTGGATGGAATAGTAGTTCGTAGCCAAATTCGCCAATTTTGCTGTGGCGACGCCGGAGGTATGAGCCTGTGCACTGTCACTTCTTTTTTGCCAAATAAGGCAGTTTCTTTTTGCAATTCGGTGGCAAATCGGCCCAATAATTTGACATAGGAGAGCATTGTGACAGTTTGGCTTTTCTCCAGATATTCGATATAGGTCAGACCTTGTGAATCCCAGAAAACTGGGGGTATCATCTTTCCAGCAGATAGGACACTTCTCACCTTCTTCGAAGTTCGCCTGGTGGACTCCACTGTTTCAACTGGTCCTTGGTCTCTGGTATATACCAGTGGATCTATGTTTTGCCGACACTTACTGTCATTGATATCTCGCGCACATTCAATTGGTTGTCTATCAATACGAGATCGTGGATTTTTGTCACGTTATAGCTCTGTAGTAGCCTTTTTTGGGACACTTGGGCATGGCCCATCACAAACCGACGGGCAACGACTTTGAAGCTTAGTAAAAGAATTTTTGACGGTAGCCATCGAAGGATAGGAGTCACCGTACATCGAAGCGCTCTTTGATTGCTACGCGATATCCCTTCCGAAAACAAGAATGGAATTACCAACAGATAATATTTACGGATACCCCCGCTTTCACCGCGGTCAAAACAAAACAAAACAATAAATTTCTCTTGCGATAGTGGCGCCAATAAAATATTACTAAACTGGTCTTCTGCTTTTTTATGTTACTTTTTTTGCTTGTTTAGTGTGTGCTCAAAATTTCACAAAACGTTTTTGTCTCTACTAACTATTTTCAATATATTCTTAAAATAAGGCTAACCATGTGAAACCAAAGACCATCTACACTTGATCTTTGATGTGAAACTGCGACACATAAACTACAACCTCAAGTTATTGTTTTACCGCCAAATTTAAGCAATTTAAATTCCGCTAGAGGCGCGACAGAATGAACCTTTCCTCCGTTCAATGGCTTCTAAAGAAAGAGCGTTATTGATATTTAAGTCAACAGGTATTCTTCTTCTTTTCGTATCACTGAAAAATGTTAACTTAATTACTATTTAAATGGGAATAAGCACAATTAAAGGTTAAAATACGTTTATTGACGTTTCAATTTCCACTTCGGAAATCGTTCTCAAAATACAAACATTAGTAAATGATTTACTATTATTATTATTATTTAAATATCTATTTACTAATGTTTGTATTTTGAGAACGATTTCCGAAGTGGAAATTGAAACGTCAATAAACGTATTTTAACCTTTAATTGTGGTTTATTCCCATTTAAATAGTAATTAATTTAAAATGCCACAAGAAAATAGCTTCAGAACAATATGTTGAAACTTAATACATAGTTTATAGGTTCTTCTTGGAATAAAGAAGAACTATATTAAATTAGTAGTAAATGTGTATTCTTCTTCTTTTTATATTCGTATACCTTTACTTTTTCCTGAAAGAATAGTCTTAGTGTCTTGAAAGTTGGCACATAATTAATTTTGTTGTAAGGAGGCCTATATTTAATTCTTATTCAACAAGTCATGTTCTCATCCTTTTTTATTTCATTAAATCTTCTTTTTCTTGACAGAAATGTTTTAAAGTATTTAGATTAATACAAGGATTCTCTTGGTATAAGAAAGAACTTTGACGGATTTTTGTTTAACGGGTCTTCATCTTCTTCCTATATTTTTTGCCCTTTATTTATTTATTATTTTTTTTTTAATCAAAGGTTTCATAAAGGAGTCTATAATTTCAGTATATTAGGTTTATTTTGGTAAAAAGAAAATTCCTATTAAATCTGAAACCAACTGATCGTTTTTTTCTTATTTTCATATTCGTATATTCGATATAACATATCTTATATAAAACGGAAGGGCACTAAGTAGGTAAATACCACTACTAATTTAATGCAATTACTGATACTACCTAGCAAAAAATTATAGACCAAAAAGCCTGAACTAAAAACAACAAATTTTTAAAACTTTTTTTTTATTATAATAAATATACATTTTATTGTTTTTCATTCATAGATATTCAGTTATTTTGAGTTTTGGTGCAAAGTGGACAATGTTGTGGAATCTGTCATCATTATAGTCACAGGCGTAAAAATATCCCTTGTCGTAAAGTTCTTTGTCCCAACTTATCCAATTTATTTTACTAGATATATCATCACAAATTTGTTCTCCTGGAGCAACTTTATCCACATACGGATTATTATGTCCTATAAGAACTATTCCTTGTTTATTTAAGGGATTGTATACAACTTTCCAATAAAAGGCAGGTACTGGAAAGGCTATCACAAACTGCTTTTTGCTTTGTCTTTCAAAAAGATATAGCTCTGTGGGCTTCGGGGGCTCTATTGTTTCATTGTTTAATTCAGTAACGCCATATGTTCCACTCCAAATTTCTAGGTTAACATTTTTGTTAGTTCCGTACATTCTTATTTCTTTCTCTTGTAACCAATTTCCATTGTTAATCGAGTTCCATTGCGGTGCAATGTTAACGTAGTTCTTAACAGCCAGCTGAAAAGATGCTGAATAAAAATCATTTTCAGTAGCAAGTTGTTGTACGGTAATAAATGTATTATTGTTAATATATTTATCCGAATCATCTGGTAAACCTAGTAAATTATTAATTGTTTTTTTACTTTCTTCATAAATCTGTTTTACAGGTTCGCCTAATTTATAAACTGGATCATATTGTCGAATATTAGAACGCGTTACATTTCTGGATCCAAAATTTACAGAACTTGTCAGAATATAGTGAGAATAAAGAGCTATTCTGTTTGTTGTATTAAAACAAATGTTAAAAATATTGATAAAACGACTTGAGTCGACTGTATAACCTAAATTTAAGAAGATTGTACTGTCGTCGCCAATATCACAAGGTTTATTAGGATCGTCTGAGCTCAAATTTGTAACTGGCATCTCATTAATGGTTGATACTAATGACTTTGAACATGAAACGTTTTTCCACTCTATATTTATTCCATTATATATAAACGTCTCTTTGGACTTACAAACAACCGTAATGTTAGAACCTAAGTTAACTCCATTTGCTCGTACTTCTGCTTGAGGACATGAAAATTCTACTTTTTCGTTGATGGCAAAGATCGTAGTTGCTTTTCCTTGGGGATAAATAATATTTTGTGTATTAGGAGATAAGAGAAGGGGTGCTGTATTACTGTATTTTATTTGGTTAATTTCACAGAATCCTAAAATAAAAATGAATAGGTATGAATTTAGATTTTAAAAATAAAATGGATTTTAAGATCGTGGGGTTAAATCGCAAACAAACAATTAAAATTTATCTGCATCTTTCCCGTACAATTAACGCAAGTGGAGTAAAAATTAAATGCCAATTTCGGAATCCGTAAGTAGTAGGTGAAGGGTAATGTAAAATAATTTACAAAAAGGAATTCGTGAAAAAATTGAGAGGCCTGAAGAAGGAAAATAACAATATGAAAAAGTAACTTTATGAACCAAATAAAACCATTAACGACTTGAAATATAGGATGGAATTTAAAAAAAAAAGGAATCATTTATTTGTAGCATCCTGAAAAGTAGATACGAATGATGAAACTATATTAAAGTGAACTAATGAGAGAAAGATGAAACTAATTACAATAAAACATTTCAGCTATAAAATCTACCTGATTCTTCTGTAGTTATAGAGGTTTTAAATTCAGGACCATTTGTCGTACTCTCTTCTATCTGTGTTGTAAATACTGAAAAGATAAAAGCATTAAAAAAAATAAAAAAAGCTGTAGCTGGTAGTATATAAAATATAGACAATATTATACTTGATTAAAGAATAAATTCTTTACCTGGTGCTTGTGTAGTTACAGAGGTTTTAGGTTCTATTGTCGGATTGTCTTCTATCTGTGTTGAAAATACTGAAAAGATAATAAAAATCAAGAAAGCGACGAAAAGAGGAGCTCCAGATCCTAGTATAACAAATATAAGTGTAATATACTTGACTAAACAATAAAATAGCTACGTGTTGTTTCTGTAATTGTTGCTTCTGTTTAAATTCCGAATGATTTGTCCTATTCTTTTCATGAGAAAATGAGTTCCAGAGCTCCAGCTGCTAGTATAAAAAATATATTATAGTGTACTTTACTTGACTCATCAATAAAATCGTTACCTAATGCTTCTGTGATTATAGGGTTTTAAACTTGGATCATTTGTCGGATTCTCATTTATATATAAATATATATATATATATATATATATATGTTGTAAATAGTACAGTAAGAGATAATAAAAATCAACAATGCAAAAAAACGAGGTCCAGCTGCTTGTATAAAAAAATATATTGTACTATACGTTATTAAAACATTACCTGCCACGTCACCTACAATTGACTGACAGAAATTTTTTGTTGTAAGCCATGTCGGTTATATATGAGTGACAACGTTATTTCAATAGGGGCTAATTTGAGGCAACACCAAAAAACGTGATATATGAAAAAGTTTTTACTTCTATATTAACATGTTTTCAACAAAAAATGATTGCATGATAAAAAAAAATGATTTTTGTTTATGTAAAATCGTCTTCCAATTGTGACTGACGTGGCCTGTCCGAAACCTTGTACGAAAGATTGGCTTCCCTCTGAAGAAGAGTTAGAAGAACCCGACGATGATAGTATGCAGGCATTATTACATTATATGCAACAGGAAGAAGAAAGGGAAGAGGCAGAAAATGAAGATAAAAAAGCTATAGAAATATATGTTCTAGAATCAGAAAATAAAAACGAGCCTCGCAGTTATAATACTGAGTGGTCAAAATATACAGGATGTCCTAAAACATTTTCTTTTTAAGATACCATGAATATGAATGCTTTACTGAATGAATAATTAAATTACAATTTTTTAGGACCTTCTGGACTAAAAATTAACATCCCTAAAGATCTAACAACTTACGGCATATTGCTTGTTTGTAGATGATGAAATTATAAATAATATTGTGGCATATACAAATAAATATGCAGCAAGGGTAATCGAGACAACCAAATACAATGTCGGTCTAGATTAACAAAATGGATTCCTACGAATAGTAATGAAATAAAAAAACGTTTTGGTCTTTCTTTATGGATGGGTCTGGTAAAATTAGGAAATATTCTAGCTTACTTGTCTAATAAGAGTATTTATAATATTCCCTGCCATCTAAAATATTGTCTCGAAACAAATATGAATTTTTACGGTAGATTATACATTTTAGAGATCCAGTGACACCTACTACAAGTCGTATGGATAAAATTAAATATTTACTTGATTCATTAAATAATTTAAAATATCAAAATGTGTACACTTCGGTTGAGAACAACAAATGTTTATACCTGGACTACGAGCATGTATAAAGGCAAAGCAGAAACATTTGACACAAATTTAGGTTTGGGGCATCGTGAGTGTCTAAAATTGTCGAAGGTCCTTCTAAATCAAGGTCGTACATTCTTTGTCGATAACTTCTACTCTAGTTATCCCTTGGCTTTATCGCTCCTAAATCAAAATACGCAATTAATTAGTACTGTTAGGACCAAAAAAAACATTTTTAAAAGAACTTATGATAAAAAAAATTGAAGAAAGGCTAATATATAAGTAAAGAGGAAGAAAATGGAATAGTAAAATTTTCAAGTGGCGAGACATTCTTGATGTAAAATTACTATCTACCAAACATGCGCCTGAATTGATTGATACCTCACAAAATAAAGAGAACACTACCGCATCGAAAACATCAACTAGTAAACAACTTACGAAAAAGTAGTAAAAGGGAACCTAAAATAAAACCGAGTATAGTAGTAGCTTACAATCGAGGTAAATCTGGCATAAATATATCTGATTAAAAGTCTTCTTATGCGACAACTTTACGAAAAGGGGTAAAGTGGTTCAGGAAGTTGGCCATTCACTATATCCTCGGCATTAGTGTAGTTAATGCTTACCTGGTAATGAAAATGGTTTCAGACAAAAAGAAAAAGAATATACAAATACGAAGTTTCAAAGAACAGCTGGTTCAATAAATGTTAGACATAGACACAAATGACAAAAAAATTCGTTGTATTTGCAAGCCTTGTTACAAGAATTTGATTGGTTCTCTAGGAAAATCGAAAGCCAGAAAGAAGGTGAAAAAAGTACTGACTTAGTGCTGTGGTTACCCTGATCAACCCTATATGTGCATTGAATGCTTTAAAAATATTCATACCTAATAAATTTATATTTTCCTGTTTTTGTTTCACTTTTGTATGGCAAAAATAAAAACTATGTTTTTTCTTCTAATTTGTCATTATTTTTTCTTTAAAGTGCCACTAATGTTTTAATGAAGTTTCACTGAGCGCCACAATAAAAAAATCGTATATAAAAATCTATATACCATCACGTAATCTGGAGTGATAGAAGAGTATTCAAAAGCTATCATGTCAGTTATATATGACCGACATGCCCTCACCTTAAAAATTTTCGTCAGTCATATCTGCTTGACATGGCCCCCAAAGTTCAACAACTTTATAGTGAGGAGTTACATGAGACTTTTTGAAGAAGACGTATGGCAGGCAATGTGTTAAACAATAACATCGTTACCTGAAGCATCTGTAGTTATAGAAGTTTTATGTTCCGGTTCAATTATAGGATTTTCGGTAGACTGTGTTGTAGATACTAAAAAGATATTAACAGTTAAGAAAACAACCAAAAAAGGAGCTCCAGCTGCTATTATAAAAAATATAAATTGTACTATATTTTAATAAACAATAAAATCGTTACCTGACGTGTCTGTAGTTATAGAAGTTTTAAGTTCCGGTTCAGTTATCGGGTTTTCGGTCGACTGCGTTGTAAATACTGAAAAGATGTTATTTAAAAAAATTACAAAAAAAAGGAGCTTCAGCTACTAAATGGTTACCAGTACTAAAATGGTTACCTGTAGGTTCTGTAGTTACAGAAGTTTTAAATTCTGGTTCATTTGTCGGATTTTCTTCCACCTCTGTCGTAGATACTGAAAAGATATTAACGATTAAAAAAATTGCAAATAAAAAGGAGCTCCAGCTGTTATTAAAAAAAATAAATATTATATTAGACTTGATTAAACAATAACATCGTTACCTGATGCTTCTGTAGTTATAGAAGTTTCAAATTCGGATTCATTTGTTGGATATTCTACCATTTGTGTTGTAGATACTGAAAAGATATTAACAATTAAGAAAATATTCACAAACAGACGCTACAGCGACATCTGCTAATGGGAATATAAACCGGAAATCGAATTCAGGATTCAGCCTAAATCTGTGTTTTCTAAACATTACAAAACAAGCAGATGACAAAAATACACTAGCATGGGAATTTATAATTGTATCCACGGAATTCCAATTTGTCTAGACAGAAATGCCTTTGTGAAAACGATTTCCTAATACTCCATACTAGAGAAAGTTTTTTTTACTCTAGTATGGAATATTAGGAAATCTTCTATTCTAATTTTAAATTCGGGTTCATTTGTTGGATATTCTACCATCTGTATTGTAGATACTGAAAATGTAGTAACAATCAAAAAAATAAAAAAAGAAGCCTAAGCTGGTAATATAAAAAATATAAATTGTACTACAAGGTAAATATTTAGAGTATACTAAATTTTACTATGATTTTTTAAACGCAGACTATGAAGGTCTCAATAATTATCTTTCAATGATACCTTGATTAGAATTTGTCAAATGTTGAAGATGGTCTAACAGAATTTTACATACTTTATCACATATTACATACTTAATGTCATTATCATTGTTTGTACCAGTGAAAAAATTTAGAACTTCTAGTTATCTACAATGGTTTAATGCCAACTTACGTTATTTAGTTGTACAGAAACAAATTGCTCATAAAAATTATTTGGCTTCCTGTAATCAAGAGGATTATGTGATTTTCTGAGAACTTAGAAGATTGTGTAAAGATTTATCAAATCAATGTTATAATACTTATCTGAATCAAAACCATAATTTATGCAGTAATCCTAAGTACTTTTGGCAGTTTGTAAGTAGTAAGAGAGCATCAAATGATTTACCAGATAGTATGTATTATGGTAATGCTATAGCAACAACTAGACAACTCAGTCAATTTTTTTCAACAGTTTAATCGAGAAAAACAAATATTAATAACCTGAAAGTAAAGGTAACAGCAATTTTTTTATACCTAATTTTTTAATATCATCATCATTTGGCTCTACAACTCTATGTGAGTCTTGTCCGCGTTTACTATTTTCCTCCATTGTTGTCGGTCCAGAGCAGATATTTCCCATTGCTGTATTCCTATTTTGCGTAGATCACTGGCTACTGCGTCCTTCCATCTCTTTCTTGGGCGACCAACTGATTTTCTGCCATAGGGCCTTTCCCAGAATGTGGCGTTCAGGACTCTTTCGTCACTCGATCTTTGTACGTAGCCCGCCCATCTTATTCGGTTTGCTTTAATGTAGCGTACTATGTTTTCATCTCCATATACTGTCTGGAGTTCATCATTGTGTCTTCTTCTCCATTCTCCTGTTGTCTCTTCTCTGCAAGGCACATAGATAATCCGCAGTATCTTCCTTTCCAGTTTTTCTTTACAATTTTTCAAAGAGTCAAAGATATTTTTAAAAACATTTTATTCTTACGTAATAAGTTGGGCCAGATAATATTCCTGATTATTTTCTAAAGAATTGTATTTATTCACCAACTAATCCTTTACATATTCTTTTTGAGTCATCATTAAAGACATCAGTTTTTCCAACTTTATGGAAGCATTCTTATATCTGCCCAATTTTTAAATCAGGTAATAAGCAAGACATACAAAATTATCAAAGCGTGTGTAAACAATCCTCTATACTAAAACTTTTTGATAGACTAATGCACGATCAATTAAAATGTTATTGTAAAGAGCGTCTAGTACACAATCAACATGGATTTTCTCAGAATAAATCAACGGTAACAAATTTAGTACTATTTGAGCAAAATATAATAAACGCCTTGGAGAATAACAGTCAATGGATACTATTTATACTGACCTCTCCAAGGCATTTGACAAAGTAGATCATTACATCCTATTAGAAAAATTAAATGAGTATGGCTTCAGTCATCAATACCTACAATGGTTTAGCAGCTTTTTAAGAGACCGCACACAACAAGTGAGAATAGGGTGTATTAATTCAAATAAAATTCATGTGACATCAGGAGTACCCAAGGAGCTAACTGTTCACCCTTGCTATTTAATATGTTTTTGAACGATTATCAGAATGTTTTAAAACTGCGTTTTCCTGATGTTTGCAGATGATTTTAAAATTATTTAAATCTGTAGACTCAAATGATGACATAACTTTAATTCAAGAAGATTTAGACCGGTTGAGTATTAGGTGTGAGAATAAAATTTTGCATTTAAATGTTGTTAAATGCTGCTATATAAGTTTTTATAGAGGTTTTAAAAAATATGATATTTCTTATACAATTAATGATAATGAATTGTCTTACGTCAAAGTAATAAAAGACTTAGGAGTCACATTTGATGAACAGTTGCGTTTTATACAACATATAAATGATGTAACAGTTAATTCATTAAAATCTTTAGGCTTTACCGTTCACAACTGTCTTGGACTGTCTGTTTGGGCTTTAAGAACGGTTTATTATAATAACGGATATTTTAAAAACACTCAACATTAATTTATTAAAAATCCGACGAGATAACTCTAACTTAGTATTTGTGTTTAAATTAATAAATAGTTTAATTTGTTGTCCTGAACTTCTCCAATCTATTAATGTTCCCTCCAGAAGTCTCAGATATGTTGATCTGTTTTATAGACCTTTTCACCGTACAAATTATGTTATGCACTCTCCCATTGAACGAACACTGAAAATTATAAGTAGAACAATTTAGAAATATTTGGTGTCTCCTTGGCTAGATTTAAAAATTGGATAAAAAGAGCTTGACAAGCTATAGGTACTTTTTTGTTTATTTGAAATCATCTTATCATCTGATTTTTATACTTTACGTTTATATATATATATATATATATATATATATATATATATATATATATATATATATATATATATATATATATATATATATATATATATATTGTAATTAAGGTAATCCTGTATATTATTACATAAATAAATAACATCGTTACCTGATGCTTCTGTAGTTATAGAAGTTTTAAATTCGGCTTCATTTGTTGGATATTCTACCATTTGTGTTGTAGATACTGAAAATAAATTAACAATCAAGAAAATCATAGAAAAAAGGAGTTCCAGCTTTATTTTAATAAAAAATAAAATCGTTTCGCGACGCATTTGTAGTTATAGATGTTTTAAAATAAGGTTCATTTGTCGAATTTTCTACCATCTCTGTTTTATATACTGAAAAGATATTAACAATCAAGAAAAGTAACAAATAAAGGAACTCCAGCTGCTATTATAAAAAGTATAAATAGTATTTTCCTTTAATAAACAATAAAATCGTTACCTACCGTGTCTGTAGTTATAGAAGTTTTATGTTCCGGTTCAATTATAGGATTTTCTGTCGACTGTGTTGTAGATATCGAAAAGATATTATCAATCAAGGAAATTGTAAAAGAAAATGAGCTCCAGCTGCTAGTATAAAAAATATAATTATTGTACTTTACCTTTTTTAAACAATAAAATCATTACCTGATGCTTCTGTAGTTACAGAAATTTTAAGTTAAAGTGCAATTATCGGATTTTCGGTTGAATGTGTTCCAAACTCTGCAAATAGAAGCAAAATAACACAGCGGCGCTCTAGACGGTAATTAGTAAAAGGTAAATTGTAGAAATTTCTGTCAACTATGTTGGAAATATTAAAAAGATAAAAGCTACTAAAAAAGAACAAAAAAAGGAGCTCCATATCTCACTAAACGTGTCTTATGAATAAATTCATTACCTGGTGCTTCTGTAGTTACAGAAGTTTCAAATTCCGGTTCTATTGTCGGATTATCGGTGGACGACGGTCTAGGTATTGCAAACATAATTACAGTAACACCTGTAACACAAAAGAGAGCTCCACCTAATAACATGGAAAGCTTTCCCGATTTAAAAAATGTTTTGAACTGAAACATTTTCTCAAATATTTTCAAAACATCTGTTGATCATAAACACAATGGACTATGAGAAGCTATTCAATAAATTTATATGATTATTATGTCTACTCTAGGTGATTCACAGAGGTTGCTTAGTGCAATATTATATTGTGATGTCATTATATAATCTTTTTATCTTCTTTAAATTTATTTATTAAATTAAATTATTTAAATAATTTAAATATTTTATGTTTTTAAATTACATCTTCTCGCCTGTTTTTTATTTAAACGAAATAATACTCATATATATAATTTCGGTTTACAACGTTCTTCGACGTCTTCCGATTTCCAATCTCCATCTCATTCTATCGTTCCATAGATCGTCTTCCAGTTCTCTTTCTCTGATTTCTTTATCAACTCCTTCTCTCCAACTTCTTCTAGGCCTTCCTGGTCTTCGCCTACCTCTTGGTTGCCATTCAAGAATTTGTCTTGGTATTCTATTCTCCGGCATTCTCCTTACGTGTCCGTACCATCTGAGTTGTGTCGTTTTGATGTCATCAACAATATTATGTGTAACCCCCATGATTTCTCGGACTCTCTCGTTTGTTATTCTGTCGCGTCTGGAGATTCCCGCCGAGCGGCGCCAGAAGTCCATTTCTGTTGCTCTAAGCATTTTCTCTGATCTGTCTTTTAGGGGCCACACTTCGCATCCATATGTTGTGATACTTTTTATTATGGTGTTGTATATTCTTCTTTTGTTGTCTTTGGAGATGTTTTTATCCCACAGTACGCTGTTTAGTAAGGCTATGCCTTTCCTTCCCTGTGTATTTCGTTCCTTAATGGCTGCATCTCATTTTCCGTCTTGAGTGATTTTTACTCCTAGGTATTTGTAGTTATCACATATTTTGATCTCTTGATTTTCCTCTACGAGAAGGTTATGTTGATCTCCTCCGATACTCATGTACTCAGTTTTTTCCATATTCACTTCCAAACCCCACTCTGTAAACTCTTCTAATAGTTTTCGCATCATGTAACTAAGGTCTTCAGAGTCCTGTGCGATGATGACCTGGTCATCTGCAAAGCACAGAGTGTACAAAGTTAAGTCTATTAGTGGTATGCCCATATTCGTACATTTTTTCTTCCATTTGTTGAGTGCTGCTTCGAGGTATATTTTGAATAATGTTGGGGATATACAGCATCCTTGTCTTAGTCCTTTAGTCACTTTGAATCCCGGTGTTATCAGATTTCCTGTTTTAATTCTTGTTGTTTGTTGGTAGTACAACGTTTTTACTGCTTCAATCAATTCTATATTTATATTTGTTTTCCCCAGTGCCTCCCATAATTTATCAAGCGGGATACTGTCATATGCTTTCCTAAGGTCTACGAACGTCAGATGGACTTCTTGGCCACGAGCAACTTTCTTTTCAATTATCTGAGTAATAGAGAAGACATGGTCTATTGTAGATCGACCTGCACGAAAACCAGCCTGTTCTTCGGCTTCCATATCTTGGTATTCTTCTTCTATTCGATTTTTTATTATTTTCCCATATATTCTGCTAATACTACTAGTCACTGCAATTCCTCTATAGTTTTCAGGTTTCGATTTATCTCCCTTTTTATGGATGGTGCTCATATGCGATTCTTTCCATTCCTCAGGTATTTCATGTTTATTTATGCATTCCTGGAAAAGTTGTCGTAGTCGTTGAATTAGTATTTTGGGTCCATGTTTAATGAGTTCCGGAGCTACATTTCCGGGGCCAGGTGATTTGCCATTCTTTAGATGTCTGCATACGGTTTCGACTTCTCTCTCATTTATTCTGATTGGTGACCCTATCAGCCTGACGCCTTGTAAACCATAGTTCTCTATCTGAAATAATACTCATAATATGTTAAATGCATTTACTTCTGTAAATGAATAATAAAAGTAAAAATAAACGATTATACTAGAATCACATCCCCAGTCCAGTAGTTGCATCGACAACATTATGACAAATTTTTCAGAAAATATCTACAGAGTGGAGTATTTGAACCTTGTTTTTCTGACCATCAAGCTCAATTTTTAATTACTGACTCTGAGCATAAAGTTGATGACCTTAATCAAACATTTCAACGGTTTATTACTTCTTCTGGTTTACAGAAGCTTAAACGTGCGCTAGCTAGTACAAGTATGGACTTTTGCTATGATATTAATAATGATCCTGATTTTTTGACAGAGTTTTACGGAAACTTAGAATAATTTACTAATATTAAAGCATTTTCCTTTAAAAAAAGTACGACAAACTGCTGAAAAAACACACTATAATTAAGATCTTACAGATCTAATCTTTCTCTTATTAAACACATTGCAGATTTCACTAAGGATCTCGATTTGTTCAAAGTATATAAACAATAAAATTTGAATATAATCGGCAATTATAATTGCTAAAACTCAGCTTACTATAATTTTATTACTAAATCTAATAATAAACCTAGAGACTGCTGGGAAATAGTAAATTTCGCAATAAACAACAAAGATCCAGTTCGGTACAACCTGATCTACCTCCAGACGAAATAAATCAATTTTTTACTACAATTACAGAGAATATAATTACATCTCTTCCCACTATTAATGTCGATGTCCTCTTTAATTATAGAAATTATCCTTCTTCGAGCAAGTCTTGTTTTCGTCCCGTTGTCGAAGAAGAGGTCTCTTAAATAATAAAGACTTTTAGTAATTCTAATTGTAGGGACGTTCACGAAATTAATAGTAAAATTTTAAAAGAAACTTACCAAATAGTTTTAACACCTTTCACTCATCTTAATAATTTAATCCTATCAACAGAAAAATATCCAGTAGTATTAAAATACTCAAAACTATTACCAATCTACAAAAAAAGTGATTCCTCAAAAACTGACAATTACAGACCCATAAGCATTGTTTCTACTTTTGGGAAAGTGGTTGAAAAGGTTATCAAACAACAATTTTATTCCTATTTTGAGTCAAACAATCACGTCAGCAACTCACAATATGGATTCAGAAATGCTCGTTCTACTACGAACGCGGTATTTAATGTTGTGAGCTAGGTGACTGACGAGCTTAAACGCGGCAGTCGCATAGCAATTTCTCTCTGCGACTTGTTGAAGGCTTTTGATTGCGTTTCACACGACATTGTAGTGTCCACCAGGCGGTAGTGTCTAAAGGTCATCCCTCCGATTTTCTATCCGTAAAACATGGGACTCCATGGTTTGGTCTTAGGACCTCTTTTGTTTATTATTTATTTCAACGATTTGCCTAAATTCATATCTCCGTACAACTCGCAAATGATAAGACATACGTTATATCAAGAAAAAATAATGATGATTTAAAAATATCTCATAAGAAAGTTTCTATTAAATCTAGCTCATGGTTTGCTGCAAACAAACTAAAACTTAAATCTGTTAAACTATTGGGAATAACCATAGATAATCTACTGAACTGGTCGGCTCATATTTTACAACTTAAGAAAAAGCTATCAAGTTCATTATTTGTGATTTGCCAACTAGCAAAGGTTGTCATGTTTGTTGTTTCAACTCTGAAACAATAAAAGAGCATATAACAACAAAACACCGAAAACTTTGTTTTC
The DNA here is from genome assembly GCF_040954645.1 of Diabrotica undecimpunctata. Lineage (NCBI taxonomy): Eukaryota > Metazoa > Arthropoda > Insecta > Coleoptera > Chrysomelidae > Diabrotica > Diabrotica undecimpunctata. The sequence goes on along the minus strand of NC_092810.1, from coordinate 140,973,282 downwards.
AAAACTTATACAAAATTTATTCTAAAATCTTATCACTACAGCTTTTTCCGCAGTGCCTTTCTCAGGAAACATCACAAAACTTGTCACACATCGATTTCAGGGACAAGGGACTAAAAAAGTTGGGATATATACTACTAGAGAACTCCTACCTCTTAGGGCTTTTAAAGAAACTCATTTTCGGTTCACCTTTTTCTTCGAAATTTTCCAACAACCAAAATTTTCAACAATGAGGTCCGACAATTGACATTGACATACAACACTTCAATAATACCATCTAAAATAACTTATGGTTCCTTACCCTACATTCCAGTTCTGACACCTAAGCTAATAAACATTTTCAAAAATGTTAATGGCTTGAAAATTACAACTAAGAATATGAAAACGGTATCGAAGTTATACACAAAGACAAAAGATCCTTTCACAATACAGGAGTCATCGAATGTTGTTTATTCTATACCGTGTGCCAATTGCAACAACGTTTGCATTGGAGAATCGTCTCATAATTCCCACAGTAGGGTTATCTCACATCGTAGTGACATAAAAACCAACAAAATAAATGCACGTGCACTCACAGAACGTGCAATAACTCGGAAACATGAATTCAATTTCGAGGATTCCTGTATTTTGACAAAAGAAAAAACCATGCAAAACGTGTTTTCTTAGAAATGTGTTTCATAAAATCTAGTACATCTTGCATTAATAAAAAGTCTGACATAGATAAATTGAGCAACATTTATTGTTATTTACTGGAAAAACATCAAAAATAAAATAAATATTAACTTATACATATTCTTATGTGCATAACTGGTTGCATACCATTAAGACAGGTTTAACAATTAAAAATCAAAACTACTAAAATATGAGCCTCTTGTTACTTGAAAATAAATACAATACTAAGAACAACTAATTACACTTTAATCACATTGTTTTCTCTTTCTGTTCTCTATGTATCAGTTAAAAGATACTATCAAAATATGTCATGAAATAAACTAAGCTTTACTATCCTGACCAAAATTTTTAGAATGTATTATCCAATATTATATTTTATATTTGTCTTATTAATGTTGAGTGTCAAAGTTTATTTTAAATAATCTCAACGACTAGTAAGTTGCACTGACGAATTGTGATATTTTGTAAATATTTACACATTTTTTTTATATATATTACAGTGTCTTGAAAAAGGAATAAAACCATTCCGAAAGCTCGACAAAAAGTCAAAAGAGTGTTTCTCTAACATCTCAGCCAACCTTCTGACTGCAGCGCTAATAAACTGGTGGTTTTGTATATATATATATATATATATATATATATATATATATATATATATATATATATATATATATATATATATAAATATATATATATATATATATAAATATATATATATATATATATATATATATATGTATATATATATATATATATATATATATATATATATATATATATATATATATATATATATATATATACCTACACCTATTCAAGAAGTGGCATCTACTGAGATTAGTGCAAAAATGGGAAATTCTTCTATCACTGAAATGGATTCAGGGAGATTTACCAGATGAAAATTCCCTTTTCGTCTGGTGGATTGAAATGAAACTCAATGGAACACATACACTCCTTTCATTTTATTCACGACCACTCACTCTTTACAGATCTTTGTTTTTTTTTTCAATGAGGAGCTTTTATCAAATATTGCAAAGGAGACAGTTCGTTATGCTCTTCAAAAAGGTTATGTTTACCTACTTTAGAATTTGGAGTGCACGAGTTAAAAGCCTTTATGGGGATTTTACTAGTTAGTGGGCACAAAACGAATCCAAGAAGACGCATGTATATGGGAAAAATCTTATGACGTTAAAAATATACTGATTTCAAGAAACATGCGTCGTAACCGATTTAAAATCATTATAAGATTCCTCCATTTTAACGATAACCTAAACATAGATCGTTCAGACAAAACATACAAAATTTCTTAGTACCTTGAAAGTCTCCGCAAATCATTTACTGAATACACTGTATGGGAAACCAAATCCAGCGTGGATGAGGCCATAATACCATACTATGGGCGTCAGGGCATGAAAAAACATAATGAAAGGCAAGTTCATACGCTTTGGATATAAATCGTGGTGTTGGAATCAGAAATCTGGTTATCTCATAGATTTCAATATTTATCAAGGAGCCAAGGGAAAATCCAATGAATACAAAAAAGAATTTGGCCTTAGAGGTGAAATAATATTGCAGTTTGCTCAACTTATTCCTATAATTCAATGCGATAGGGTTATGCCTCATTACATAATTATCTCACCTCTTCTTCTTCTTCTTTAGGTGCCGTCCTCTTAGCGAAGGTTGGCGATGACCTCTGCAAAGTCTTCCCTATTTTGGGTTTTCTTTATTAAACTTTGAAAGTCTAATCCTGTCCAATCTTTGATGTTGCGCAGCCAGGTCATTTGTCGTCTACCCGGGCCGCGTCTGCCTTCTATTTTCCCTTCTATAATAAGCTGAAGGAAGTTATACCTGTCGTGTCTAAATATGTGTCCAAGATAAGACGTTTTACGCTTCTTGATCTCACCTCAATGAAACTAATTGATTTAATAACGAAGGGAATAGGTTACGTAGGAACCATATGATCAAATAGAACAGAAAAGTGTCCATTTAGTGAAACGTTTAAAAAGTCCATACGTGGAATTTACGGAAATTGGTACAAAGAGAAAAATAAAGTGCTTTTATGTAGGTGGAATGACAACAGCATAGTTACTTTGGCATCGAATTACCATAAAACGACGCCAGTTTATCAAGCGAACAGATATTCCTTTGCCCAAAGAACAAAAATCAAAGGAACACAACCACATCTTATTCGGGCTTATAACGAAAATATGGGAGGAATTGATCGGAGGGATCAACATGTTGCATATTACAGAACAAATATAAAATCCAAGAAATTGTATTGGCATTTATTTATTTGGGATCTTGATCTCTGCATACAAAATGCTTTGTTAATTATTTACCGTAGAAGGAGACACATTTTCCCTAAACAATCCGAAATGGATTTGCTGCAGTTTCGTCGTAATATAGCCAAAGCCTTGTTGACGATGTTCGAAACTTCTCGAAGAAGACTTGGTCCATCTCAATCTTCCATAGATAACAATACACAAGATGTTCGATTCGACAACATCGGCCATCTTATTTCTACCGAAGAAAAACGCGTCCTTTGTCACTTAACAACCAATAAAAAATATATTAAATGTAAGGTTGCCTTACACGAAAAATGTTTTATTAAATTTCATAGTAATAAGCAATAATTTTGTTATTTTATTTTAATATCAGTTTATCTCTTTTATGTGATTTCATAAAATATTCCAAACAACGTATTTTAATTTTTTTTTGCATTCTAACTACCTAGTGTTGCATTTTCGCAACAGCTAATTATCAAAAAAATTGAAGTTTTTATTTTTTAAACATATATTTTTGTTAATTTTGTGACTTTTAAAGCATACATTTTTTAGAAATTAAAAAAAAATAAGCATAAATAGTTCTGGACATGAATGGGTTAAAACGTGAAGAGGTCGACAAAAATTATATTAACATGGTAAGAAATCGCTACTGGAACCAACAGGTTCTGGTAACATAAGATGGAAATAGCACGGGGCACAGAGGTGTGAGACTATTTTGCACTAAAAACTTACCCTGTATATACATACATATACAAAAAAATAATTATTAAAAGAAAATCGCTAGACTATTGGATTGAAAAATAACACATTTTTAAAAATCAGTAAATAACTTTATTAAAATAAATAAACAATATCTATTTGTCATTCATAAATATCCAGTTATGTTGAGTTTTGGAGCAAAGTGGACAATGCTTTGGAATCTTTTATCATTATAATCACAGGCATAAAAGTATCCCTTGTCAAAAAGTTCTTTGTCCCAACTTATCCAATTTATTTTACTGGATATGTCATCACAAATTTGTTCTCCTGAAGTAACTTTATCCACATACGGATTATTATGTCCTATAAGAACTATTCCTTTTTTATTTAAGGGATTGTATACAACTTTCCAATAAAAGGCAGGTACTGGAAAGGCTATCACAAACTGCTTTTTGCTTTCTCTTTCAAAAAGATATAGCTCTGTGGGCTTCGGGGGTTCTGTTGTTTCATTGTGTAATTCAGTAACGCCATATGTTCCGCTCCAAATTTCTAGGTTAACATTTTTGTTAGTTGCGTACATTCTTATTTCGTTCTCTTGTAACCAATTTCCATTGTTAATCGAGTTCCATTGCGGTGCAATGTTAGCGTAGTTCTTAACAGCCAGCTGAAAAGATGCTGAATAAAAATCATTCTCAGTAGCAAGTTGCTCCACGGTAATAAATGTATTATTGTTAATATATTTATCCGAATCATCTGGTAAACCTAGTAAATTATTAATTGTTTTTTTACTTTCTTCATAAATTTGTTTTACAGGTTCGCCTAATTTATAAATCGGATCATATTGTCGAATATTAGAACGAGTTACATTTCTGGATCCAAAATTTACAGAACTTGTCAAAATATAGTGAGAATAAAGAGCTATTCTGTTTGTTGTATTAAAACAAATATTAACAATATTGATAAAACGACTTGAGTCAACTGTATAACCTAAATTTAAGAATAATGTACTGTCGTCGCCAATATCACACGGTTTGTTAGGATCGTCTGCGCTCAAATTTTTAACTGGCATCTCATTAATGGTTGATACTAATGACTTTGAACATGAAACGTTTTTCCACTCTATATTTATTCCATTATATATAAACGTCTCTTTGGACTTACAAACAACCGTAATGTTAGAACCTAAGTTAATTCCATTTGCTCGTACTTCTGCTTGAGGACATGAAAATTCTACGTTTTCGTTGATGGCAAAGATCGTAGTTGCTTTTCCTTGGGGATAAATAATATTTTCTGTATTAGGTGCTAACAGAAAGGGGGCGGTATTTCTGTATTGTACTTGATTAATTTCACAGGAACCTAAAATAAAATTACATTTGTATCTTTAGCAAATTAATGAATATGGTAATGGTAAATTAAATTCATATGTACTAATTAGAATCTGTTTTATTATAAATTTGTTGTTGTGTTTGATATATTTATACTAAATCCAGCATTATATTTGCTTCAATTATCTTTTCTTGATTTTAATTCTCTTTTTAATTGATATTGCAAACACCTTGTATTTTATAGCAGCGGTAGGTTAATTTTAACGAAAGTTCAAGCTGAATATAGCCGCAAATGTCAACCATGGAATAGAATATTTCGGTTTGGCTGTGTTGGGATGTTTTTATAATGCGTGTGTTGTATGCTTCAAAGATAAAGAGAGAAAAGCTTTTAGAAAGTATATTTTGATTATATTATATTATGAATTCTGCAATTTTTAATTTACATAAAACAATATCGAGTAAATTTTTGTCCCTTTCGAGATTAACATCTGTTGCAATCTGGGAAATGGTGGTTTGACGATTGCCAAATCTATCTCCTAATCTATCAAAGGGCAATTGCCAAAAAAAATTCTAAAAGTTTACTGCAATTATTAATATCCTAAGAAACAAATATTTACTCTTTCTTGTTTTACCTATATAAATCAAAAATTGCAGAATTCATAACATAATATAATCAAAATGTACTTTTCTAAGGCTTTATCTCTTTATATTTTAAGCATACAACATATATATTATAACAACATGCCAACACTGCCAAACCGAAATATTTTTTTCCATGGTTGACATTTGCGGCTATATTCACCTTTTACTTTCGTTAAAGTACAACAGTAAGAAAGAAATTTGTTTTATTTTTTTAATTCTGTTAATTGAATTATATTTATTGTGACGCAAAAAGTAACAAACTCACCACCGCCAAAACCACCCTGGTTGAAATTATTTATTACTAATTTACAATTTACTTCATTTATAAACATGATTTAGAAGGTTTAGATTTGAAACATCCGAGTTTCAAGTGAAGACATTATTTTCGAAATTTCTCAAAAAATCCCTTTTTTTTTAATAAATCACCAACTAAAAAGATACAGAAAAAATGCTGGAATCCACAAAAATAGTCTTGTTTACTGAAGATTTAGATTTTTTATGTCTAAAGACTAAAAATTATATGAGACATGATTGTTTAAATGTTGTATTCTCATGCGTTTAGCATCATCTTCAACCCCTTTTAGCGTAACCCTTCTTAAAACAAAGGGGAAAAAAATTAATATACACCATCTTGTAACTTTAAAAAAAAACTACAAAATAATTTTTTGACTGACTCGTTAGCTGAAAAACTAGAGGAATTATGAATAAAAAACTAATATATTTTTGTTATTCGAATTTTGGAGCACGTCTATTTAAATAAACCGACGTTCGCAAACATATATCTCCAAGGAGTATTAATTTACAAAAAAAATGCCCGTATCTATCAATCAAGACAAATTTTATAATCTAATTATAAGAATAAAAGCAGATATATAAATTACCTCATAAAAGAATTAGAAAAAAAATCAAACCACTGCTGCCAAGGAAAAGGTGAAGCTGACGAACTAATAGTCGAAATAGCCATGCAATCCCAGTCAACATTAAAAAAAATTATTGTAGCAGAAGATGTTGATGAAATAGTTATTTTAACTGTGAGGGCTAAAATAAAAGAAGAAATTTATTTTCTGAAAGTGAAACCGAAATGAATCAACTGTATATCCATCCAAAAGTTTTGAAATTGGCTATCTAAACATTAATTGAAAAAAGACCTAATTTAAGGCAAGAAACAGAGATACTTTACAGAAATAACGCTGAACTAGAAGATATTTTGAAAGATGGTAGGTACTGTGCAATATTGTTATATGGAGCTGCCAAAGATAAACAAATAACTAAATCGAAAAATGTCGAAGACTTGGAAAAGTATCTTGAGCAGATGTGATTCCTTTATCAAGGCTACCACCAAAAGCAGTGCAGTCAAACTATCATCCCTTGTTACTATTATAAATGCCCTAAATAAATAATTAAGAGAACGTATTATTAAGATAACATAGCAAATTATTGAAGTTTTTTCGCCAGCAATCAGAATGTAAAAAAATCCTTCATCGAAAGAACTTACAAAAATAATTTTTTTAATTGCAAAAAAGGTTGTGGTGCGTCATGCAGCAGCCGAAGAGTTGGGCTTTTTTGCAGTCCAACTTGTAGTGAATGTTTAGGGGAAAATTGTTACAATAGTGCTCCAATTTTAGACCAAGTAGAGGAAGAGATTGATAGTGACGTCAGTGCTCACAATGATATCTGATTTTCTATTTGTAAATAAATATTTATGCAAAAAATTGTGGATTTAATGTAAAACTATTCTTTAATGTAACTGTCTTAGCAATATAATAAATTATTTAAATATTCCATTGAATAATTTTTTACCTTTTTTCAAAAGTTCATAATAGGAAGTGAGGAAAGATTGATAAATTATACAAAATCACATATGATATTCCAGAAAATTTATGTGTCATTATAAAACCTGCTGTAATATTTAATGTGCATTTTTATCATTTTTGATAATAGGGGTAATTTTTACCCCTATAAAATAATATAAATATATTCAGATATGGTAGATTTTAAAATATATGGTAAGTTGGGCTTTACTACAAATTTTCATGCAAATCTATGTACATCCATAAAATATGAAGATTATGAAATAACGGAGGCTTCTAAGGTTTGCAATATTAAAACAAGGGGTTGAAAACTTACAATATTAAATCAATTACGTTTCAATAATATTAATTATATTACATTGCAGTGTAATGTCAAACTAATTAAAAATATCAGTAAAATATTTTTTACCTTAGTCATAATAAAGGGTGGATTTGAGAGGTTGGTTCATTAATAAAATTACTGAATAATATTTCAGAGTATCAAACGATTTTTTTTTATTTACAATTAAGGCGCATCAACCTAAGTGGTTATTAGCGCCACTTGGTATTGCAATTTTTTTACCTTTTTGGATATATTATATATACAGATTTTGATATACATAGATTTTTACATACATAAATCTGAGTTGAACTAAGTACATTGGTTAATAGAAGATTACACATTATTTATTTGTACACGCACTGATGTTTAAATTTGGTTGTATATTCCTATTGATTTTAGAAAGCTTAAAACAGACGAATAGACACAGTTTTCTTCTAGACACTCGCGTAGCGTTGCCGGTAGGTTACACTTTTCCTCTCATTTGAATATGCAGGGCATTCGATTAAGCAATGTTGAACACTTAAAACACTTCCAGTAATATGGTATTCATAGGTTAAGTGTGTATGTCCTAATCTCAGTCTGTTTATTATAATTTGGTCTTTCTTGTTGCTACACATATTCTTTCATCTTGTAACTATTGTTTTTATGTCTCGTAGTTTTTGTTGAGATTGATTCCATTCTTGAAGCCACCGTTCTTTCAATGTCGAGTTAATCCAGTGATTAAAATCTTTCTTATAGGTAGGTTCAATCGAGTCTTCGTTGACGGATAACTTAATAAAACAACATTTTTTTACATTTAAGTGGAGTTTCTTCTGATTGCACCAATTTTGTAGTCGGTCTAAGTCACCTTATAGCAAGGCTTGATCTTTTAAGCTATCTATAACTTTCCAAAATTTCAAGTCATCTGCCAAAATCTATCTCCCTTGCTATTTGCTATTTAGGAAACAGGAAGTGATGTCGTTAACAAAGATATTAAAAAGAAGTGGAAAAGTTTGGCCTCCTTGAGGAACTCCAGATGTTACTGTGATACTGTGAGGCAGATGACAACCTATCTTGACTATGACTCTTTCACTTCTATAAGATGTAGAGTTTTTAGTCCATTCAACAAACCTGACATGAAAGCATAAATATAAATATTCGTTGACTTCGTAGGTTGGTTTTTTTATACTCGCTTAAAATAATAAGAAATATCAGATGATTCCATATTATTATAAGTTTTATTATGCGTATATTGAGCTTATTCACTAATTTTTATACAAATCGATGCATATAAAAAATGATTCTATGATTTTCTACAATTTTACTGTCATAGACTATTTAAAAGTACCGAAAGTTAATTAAAACAGAAATAAATGATAAAAAAGAGTTTATAGCGATTTAATAAAATCTGGTAAAATGAAATAAACAAAGATCTAAAACATATAGATGTTGAAATAAGAAATAAAGAACCAAACACTTTCAAATACGACTAGCGATTATTAAGCTATAGGACTCTAATCCCGGAGCTCTAGCACTACAAGATGTTTAAGCAAAACTTTTTAAACAAAAAAAATATATTAAATAAATAAACATGTCAGTTTTGTTTTTGATAAAAATGTATAAAATAAATAGTGCGTTTAAAAAAAAATTAGAAAAGCTGTTATTTTCAAGATGACAAGTACATTAAAAGAATAAATCATTACCTGATGGTTCCGGTGTTTTTGTGGGATTTTCGATATTACTATTCTTGGATTTGGTATGTGTTTTAGATGCTGTAACAATAATTATAATAAGGAGTATAAGACCAACGACACTTCCAGTTGCTATTAAAAAAAATTTTCTTGATTTTAAAAACGGTTTGGAAAAATAGATCATCCTAAATGATTTTAAAAATTGTAACTCTGTTGATCATTAATAAAACGGGCAAGGAGGGATCCAATAAATTTATATAAGGTGTTATCAATCGCAATAAGTCTACTCTGTGTGATTTACAGAAGTCTGTTGTTCCAATATTGTATGTATTATGATATCATTATTAATTTGATGTGATTATCGTCTTTGATATTGTTTAAATATTTTTAATATTTATGATACACATTCTTCTGAGAATCGTTACTAGAATGAGATAAAACTTGTTTCGGTTTACCATAACACAATGAGTAGACGTTGTAGAGAACCTTGACATAATTAATATTACGTAGGAAAAGAGGTTTTTAGATATATGTCCAATTAATCTAAAATATTTAAACCCTCCTACTACTTTAAATTATATCGAAAGTTGACTAAATCTTTCCTATTTTACTTACAAATCTTACACCGAGTGTTTCACGAGATATGACCAACTATATTTTGAAGTTATACTTCTATACGCTCGCTCCACGTTGGAAATTTGTATGGGAGTGAATCTGTGAAATCATTACATATGTAAGATAATGAGTAAGAGAGAGACAGAAGATACATTTTCTCTCTCTTCCTCAGCAGCAATATTTGCTGCTAAGTTCTGTGACCGTCTCATGCACGTTGAATCAGACAGCTGAAGTTTTAAAACTTCATCTAATATTTGTTCATTATTAGCAAATTGTGAGAACAAAGTTTTGCAAACTGTGACAACACATTCTATTACAATTTCTGCATCAGAAAACGGCTTCATCTTTTTTGCTAAAATTTCCTGCCAGTGCCACTGTGGTGGGGGTAAAGATGACTAATCCGAAATGCGGTACAATGCATGATGCCGCTCTACACTACTGTAATCTGATTAAATACATAAATAGAAACATAATTATATTATAATTCGCAAATTTTGTTTTACTGTCTAGCAGTCTGAGGGCCACGAAAAATCGCTCCGATGGACGCATGCGGCCCACGGGCCGCGTAGTGAGTATGGCTGATCTAGTTGGTGAGCGTCCTCTGCTCCGTATTGCTTCTTGCCTTGGTCTTCACTCTAAAATACGGTTTGTCCATCGGTTGTTTGATAATCTGGCAACGTGTCCTGCCCAATTCCATTTTAACGACGCGATTCTTAATACCTTTTTTGTGAGTGTTAATGTTTCCGCTCCGTAAGTGAGTACACGTAACACACATTGGTCAAAAATTTTTCTTTTGAGGCATATGGGTAGATCTGATTTAAATATAGTTTAATTTATCAAACGCTGCCCAGGATAATCATATGCTACGTTGGAGCACACATGTCTGGTTATCTCTGCCCAACCGAATTCCATGTCCTAAGAACTCATACGATGTATTCTGCATAATATTCCTTCCATCAACAGCAATTTTTCGATTTAGCACCAGATTAGTCATTATTTGCGTCTTGTTCATATTAATCTTTAGTCCGACCTCCAAGGAAGAGTGATATAATTTTTCAAACATTATTATTGCATCATCCATACCATTGGCTATATGGACGATGTCATCTGCAAATTTCAAATTATTGAGCTTCTCTGCATTTATGTTGAAACCATGCTCCTTCAGATGTCCCTTCTTACAAATATGTTCTAAAAGCGTCGTGAATAGCTTTGGAGAGACTGTGTCTCCTTGCCGTACTCCCCGCTGTATACAAAATTTATTTGTTTCTTGTTCAGATAATCTTACGCTAGCTGTGGCATTTTGGTAGATATATTTGATTATGTTAGTGTAGCGATGGTCTATTCGACATTCTGTCAATGCTTTTAACATTTTCTGATGGCTTATGATATCGAATGCTTTAGTGCCAATGGTTTATTGTATTCTGCAGAGTTCTCTATCAGGTTCTTTTTCACTAGTAAGTGTTCGTTATTACCGTATCCCGATCTAAATCCAGCTTGTTCTCTAGGCTGATAGAAGTCTAATTTAGGGTCCAGTCTTTTTTTGATTATTTTTGTAAAAAGTTTATATATGTGTGAAAGCAAACTGATAGGACGGTAGTTTTTTAAATCTGTTATGTCTCCTTGCTTGTGTAATAAAGTAATGACTGCATTATTCCATTGAGAAGGAGTTTTTCCTAGGTAGATGCATTCGGTGAAAAGCTTGGCCAAAGCTTGGATAATTTTATTTCCACCTAGTTTGATCGCTTCGATCACTACTCCATCATCGCCAGGGGATTTGTTATTTTTAATTAATTAATGATTCTGATTATTAATTCTGATTCCTGGTTTGTGATTTTAGGCAGAGACTGATCTTGCCTTTGTTGTGCTTTGTTTGCCATGATTTCCATTTTTCTGGAATGATATGGAGGGTTGTCTAATACAGCGCTTCTGGAACAAACCCATCTTCACTACCAATGTGACAAATTATTAGTATTTTTCCTTTTCCTGAAAATTTGGTTATTTTAAAATTTACTTGAAGTAAAGAAGCACGTATAACATTTACCTGCAGGTTTTTTTAATCCTCTAGAAAGTCCATCTAAAAACACTTCTTTATAACATATTACCGAATTGTTAACCCATATTTTGGATTTGGTGTGACCAGCGCAGCGTTTAGCCAAGTCTCGTCTAAGTAATAAATTTTGCGATTTTAATTTCTGTAAGACTTTATTTTAATTAGAAATTCTTTCGCAAATTAAGGTTGCCAGCTGTCAAAAACACGAGGTATCACAGATAAAGTAAAAGAGAGCTAGCGCGCAACTTGACTGGTTTAGCAAGGTAAGTGTCAGTTGTATGAGTTTCTAAAGCATGCGTCGACACATAATGTTAATAACATACATATTATAAATATATAATTAAAAATTCTTTTTCGTTTTTCTACAATTTTCTTCAATCAACATAGTAACGAGCTTTCAAACTTGTTCAGAATAACCTGACACTCGCCATCCTTGTCAAACTAGTGTTGTTGCGCGGAAACTATATTTTACTTTAACTTTGATACATCGCGTTTTTAATAGCTGGCAACCCTAATTTGTCACCATCTTTCTCAGGCAACCTTATATCAACATATTAAGAAAAAAATAGTTTTAATTTGATATAAAAAACATGCATACCTATACGTCATGAGCAGCGTATTTTATTTAAAAAAAAAAATAAAGGAAATAAAAAATTTTTAACCGCAAATAATGTTAATTAAATTAATTAATAATATTTTTTTTTATTCAGAAATTACAGCCGCATAATGGTTATTAGCGGCGGCTACAGAATTACAAAATTAGAGTTTATAAAATATTACTATAGATTTTAAGAAATTTACAATATTACTAACTGAAAAATTATTGCCTAATAAACTACTGTTAGGTATGTTAAATGTAAGACGAAAATTGGCAAATCTATGGCATTCAATTAATAAATGGTTAACGGGTACTTGTACATTACATGTTTCACAAATAGGTGGATCACTTTTGGATAGTAAATATGAGTGAGTAAGTCTCGTGTGTCCAATTCGTAATTACCAATAATTAAACCTATTTTCTTCTCCTATTCTTAAATGTATCTAAAAATGTGAGTTTGATTAACTACGTAGTTGTGAAATCTACCTGGAATTTAAAAACAATTAAGTGAAGATGTGAATGGAGAAATAGAATTGAAATCTATAATATATCAACTTGAAATTTGAATTAAAGTTAATGCTTTTAATACCCTTATACATACTGCTTTATGCTCATTAAACGAACGTTTTGACTTGTTAGAAAATCACTTTGATTGCTTTACGTTTTTATACCGTTGTTTGTACTATCGGTTTGAGGTAAATAACAAAGATTTACTGATAATTTACGAATAATTTTGTCACATGGTTACAGAAAGACGTTAACTCTATAAATTTTTTGATGAAATTTTGATATATAAAGATATTTTTCATACAAATATAAATATTACAATACCAGGAAACTTTTTTAAATTTATAATCTCAAATTAGTCATCTCTTCCAAATTTGGCAATAGCCTTAAGAATTTTATTAACGACTCCAGTAAGCCTAGCTAGCAGCGAACGCTCATCTTCAAAATTTAATTTAATTAAAACATATTTAAGAAAAAGTATGGCGCAGACGAAACTTGATAGTTTAACATTAATTTTAATAGAAAATGATATACATATGTAACAAATTAATACTCTTATCGATATTAATGTATTAATGATACTGTATTAATAATCTTATCGATAATTTTGTAAAAATTAAAACAAGGAAAATAAATTTTTTTTTGGACTATTTACATCCTGGGTTACTAAATTTTGTACGATTGTAAAGAGATCAAATAAATTAATTAATATAATTAAAAAAAAAACGAAAGGCGCTATGTCAGTTTTGCAGGTGGGCACCGTGTACCCTAGCGCCGCGCCGGGACTAAATCACCCTACATGCTGTAACGTTAATAGAATAAACTTCAACTGGTCTTTAAGTTTTGTTAACTATTTCCTATACCTAAATCTAATAGTTATTAAGATATTTATCTTTTAATGTACGGATTAAATGTGTGTATTATAATTTTCATTAATATTTTAATGGTTTGACAAAGTTTTTGAACACAATAACAAAAAAAAAACGTGGTTAGCCCCTGACTGCATAATATTAGCAGTAAATGGTTTAAAATATAGTATTGACCAATATCAAAACCCTATTTTTTCTTAGTAAACACTGTCTTTTTGTATATATAAAAAATATTTTTTTATACCAACCCTATAAAACGAAAAGTCAACTTACTTACAAAATGAAATTCTTAAATGGTAAAAGCTTTTGACCGTTTGATTTTGAAAGAGTGGCTTGTTTCTGAAAAATTGCCACGTCTGGGAATTGAGTAATTTTGATAAGTGAAAACAAGACCGCCATGTAATTTTGTACAATAAAAATAACATATAAAGTGGTCAAAGTTCTAAAAGTTTGTATTAAATTAACGAGTAGACAATTTCAGAATTTAGAAAAACAAAAAAGTCGTTTAGCTTGCCGTTGTTATCAATTTAACACCAAATATTTTAAAATGTGCAATATGAGTTACAAATTGGCTGTATATGTAAATATATATATATATATATATATATATATATATATATATATATATATATATATATATATATATATAGAGTGGATAAAAAGTCTGGAAACGCATAATTATCTCTTAAATGGATGTTCCGAATTTGACAAAACCCGGGATACGCTTATTACGCAATATGGTGATTTCAAATTTGATGCTTGCAATGTTGCCATATTTACCATTTTTCTGATATTATTAGTCCTTTTGGTTTTTTAAACAAAACCCTATGTATATTATATTATTATTAGAATCCTAACTTCCATACGAGTTCAATCATATGTAAAAATTGGTATTTCATCTAGTCACGAAAGTCTTAAATAAATAAAAATTCTCAGTGCCAAATAGTTTTGAATTATGATTATTATTATTAATATTATAAAACTAATAACAAATATAAAATTACACTTAAGTAAATTGTAGCGTTTTAAAATTCCTTGGTATATATTGAAATCCCCTCGTATATGTTCCCTCTTTGCGTCGCCGAAGTCGATAATAAACCAATTTACAGTATGTTTATGTACCACGGACGCTTATTTCTTTGGTATTTTCTTTTGATCGAAGCCGCTTAATATCCTGCGTTTCAAATAAATATTGCTGTTTATATGTTTTGTTTATACCAAGATTGGGCGAATGAATTTTAAAGATAATTGCTCACTCCCGGTAAGGCCGGCCGCTGTTAAAGGCGTGTTTAGTTTTATTGGAGTCCTAATTTCTTTTCAAATTCGTATTATCTTCGTTTTTCGTCCTTTGTCATGGAAATGTGTATTATGGCAGTAAATAGTTATAGTTTTGCGTAAGGTTTGAAGATTTGGTCAAGGAGAACAGCCGCTGTTTAGTTTGGTCGGAAAAAAACCGGCAAATTTGTGAAAAAAAGTGATTTCTACTCAATGTAATGTGTCAATTCTGAACGAGTAATTTTTTGTAAGCCGTCTCTCATCTGAAATATTTGTAAAACGGCGTTTCCAACAAATTTGAAAAGTAGCCTCATGATTCCAGTTTTTTAAGAAGCGGAGCTTCAAATTTTGTGCCTTTTTCTTTCATCCATCAGAAAGTTTCCTTAAAGCGGCGTCCCATTTTAAATAGCTAGAGGACCTTCTTGTCTTTTGTTTGGTCATTTGTTCAAGAGATTCGTGTAAGCACCCTCTTTTTGTTTCATTTTTGTAGTTGTCCCAATCCAACCCCCTTGCCATTCACTTATCCACGACCCAGTTTCTTCAAATAAACCCTGAGCGCCGTTCGCATAAGTTTTGTTTATTTTGCTTGCCCTATCTTTAGCCCCGTAATTTCTGTCGCCAATTTTCAACCCCCCATAATAATACCCTATGTGGTAAGCAAAAATATTCGTTACAAAATCACACAAAATTGTAAAAGAATATATAAATAAATAATGCGATCCTAAAATAACGCAGTCCTATAAATGAAATAAATAGTTACCGATATGGTGTCTTGGTCTAAATTGTTGCAGGTATTAAATGTTCTATTTGGCAACAAGCTCACCCTCGACCTTGCCGTAGTCTAGTCTCTCTTTAATTTGTAACAATGGCCTCTTAATATTTCGTCCTGATTTAAAGTAAATATGGTGCTTAAGTTCCCAAAATAAAATTTTAAAATACGGAAGGACATAATTAGGTCACCTCGAAGACGTAGCTGCTCGAATGTCGTAAGATGAGCCATGGAGAGTCTCTCTTTATAATTAGGTCTTACACGGTCGAATGCCAGTCTCTTGTAGCTTACGCTGAATATTTTCAAGTAAGATTTTATCGCGACTGAGATCTGGATTTCACACTGATATAAGATCCACAGAGATATCCGTGTAAAAGATTTACGGATCAGAAATAGTTTCGAGTTTGCACGTTTACATTTCGATGCTAGATATTAGACCAATTTAAGTCACTATTAATTATCACTCCAAGATCGTTATGGAAGGTTATCGAGTTTAAGGGATGTCCATTAATAAAGTACGGTAGTGATGGGTTATTTTTGCCGATATATAGAACAACTTATTTTTCAATGTTAAGCGGAAGTAACCAGTCTTAGGACCATTTGAATATTGCTTCAATATTATGTTGAAGAACATGTTGATTAATAAGTGGAATCACATAAATTTGTATGGAAATGAGCGGAAGATCACTAGTGTTGATACAAAAAAGTAGCGGTCCAAGTACTGATCCTTATGGGACTCTGCTTTTGACTGGCTTATCTAGTGAGTAGTCTTCCCCAACACGAATCCTGAAACATCTATCGGATAGACAATTTTGAAATAATCTGTTTAACTTTCCGCGGATACCATAGTGATCCAATTTAGCTAGTAATTGACGTTTGGGAACACGGTCAAAAGCTTTGGAGAAGTCTAAGTAGACTACATCGACAGGATTCCGATTGTTTAAAGATAATGGTATTGGAATAAGGTAAAGCCACACTGGATACATGAAAACCATACTCAAAGACCACAAAAACTAAGTGTATGGTTCAATTATAGTGGATACTCAATTACTTGGATCATTTTCTACAGAAGAAAATTTAACAAGCGATATTTATAAAATGCTGCTTAGAAATGAAATTGTACCTGCCCGGAAAACCAAGGTTGAAGCTAATTTTAGTGAAATATGGTTTCAGCAAGACGAAGTCCAACTCATTTTGGTGTAAATGTTGAGTGTTATTTAGATTGGACATTTCCTAGACGATGAATTGGTAGATTAGTTGGTATTGAGTGGCCTCCTTGTTCACCCTATTTTAATCTTGAAGATTATTTTTATTGGGGATACTTAAAAAGTAAAATTTGTAAAACTAAACCAGCAAGTGTTGAAAATCTAAAGTAAAGAATTATCGATAAATCCTTATTAGTTTCTACAGAAATATGGGGAAATGTAATAGACGCATTCTACCATCCTTTAGGATACTGTCAAATTAAGAACGGAGAACATTTTGACTACTTGATTAGGTAGACATTAATTTAGCAATGTAGTTAGTTGTACATAGTTTGAATCAAAAAAAATATTGGGATGATTAAGCGTCTCTAGGCTTTTATTTTATCTTTTTAAGATATTCCTGACTTACTTACCTAAAATCAAAAGTATTGTATAGGGTTGAACTGCTATTGAACTGGAGATTTCGATAAATATTCAATATATAGCATGTTGTAATTAAAGAACCAAAGTGACTAATGATATCAGGAAAATCGTAAATCTGGCTACTTTACAAATATTTAATTTCAAATCCTCATATTGCAAATTATGTAACCCCGTTTTGAATAATGCAGACCATCCGTTTAAGAGATAATTAGATGTTTCTAGACTTTTGGTCCACACTGTATATATATATATATATATATATATATATATATATATATATATATATATATATGTATATATCAATAATAAATAATGCAAAATAAGTCAAAAATGAACTAAAGTTCTGTTGTGATATTTTCTCTGTATTTTATAGATAATAGGATTAGTAAAACATATAAACAAAGTTGAAATATTGACATACCTAATCCCATAAATTTGACAATAAATTACATTATTGTACGTAATGTTTTGTAAGTAAAATGGGAATTAAATATGACAGTTTTGTGTTATTTTGTTCGATAGTAATAATTTATGGCTTTGATGTAATACTTCCTTTAAAATTAAAGTCAATTGTTCAATGAAACAGGTAAAAAAGTATAACATCATTTTTTAGTGAAACTAAATAAATTATCACTTTAATCATAGCTAATAATCAAATAAACAAAAAGATTATTTCTATTGTGCAGAGATCGAGCTACTGTACGGAAATATATACTTCATCAATTCACTAATATTATCAATAGGCGTTACAATTATATTGGGCAATCTATCTAATTTACCTAAATGCACTCAATTCTCCACTGCTAAACATAGAACTCCCTAAGTTCTTACCACTTCCTCTCTATCTAGTATCTGTCCTTTTTATCCATTTTTCAGTGTCTCGGGCGCCATTCCATCGTCTTTCTTGTCCACCGCTCATCCGTAATTTTAACATCTTCAGCCTAATTAAAATTTGTGTCTTGTTTGTAATCAGAATCAGTCTTGAATTAGAACTCGGTGTTTTCGACTTTTTCCGAGCATTGATTTTTCCATTTTTTCTGCATCATAAGTATTTTTTATATTATTTTTTGTCATAGTGAGGGTTCCAGCACCATAAGTTGGGATGTAACATTTGCGTTTCACCTCGTATATCATAAAACACCGAAAATATTGGTAATCTTTTTGCGTCTTTGAAATTGACAATCTAAACATTTTGGAGTATGTTTATAATAAACAACATGCCATTTCGTTTGATATCGATTCCGCCTAGATATTTGCGCAGGAAAGAAATAACAATCTTTCTGCTTATACGGACAAGAGAATGATTTTGGGTGATAATGTCATTTCGCGGTGAAGCTCTATAAAAAACGAACGTTGTCATTGTAGAAATCCGAACTTGCTCATCGGGACTTTGATGTTGACAGCCGAAAAGAGCAATGGCAGCGAATGAAGAAGAAGGTTCGTTCTCGTGAAGTTTTGGAAAAACCGGCAAAGTTTTAGCTTAATTTTATATGTGTAGTATGAAGAAGGTGATTTGAGCTCAAAATGCCCTTTTGGCAATTTTTGTAAAGTGAATTAATCACCGTTTTGTTGTAAGCTGTATCCTGTGACAAGGAATTTGGTAGCAGCGTCCTGAGGGCTAAGTTAGCCGACATGGTTTTTAAGTGGAAAATAAGCAACCGAGTTTGAAGAATCGTTTATGATTTGCATAACTGAAGTCCAGTTTTGGTATTTGATTTTATTTTTCCCAGGATTTTTCTAGCCGCAGCTTCCATTTTATGTCTTCCAAAGGTCACGTTTTGATTGTTTAAAGTTTGTATGACAATGTTTTTGTTCAAATGTAAGGTAACAAACTTTGTTAATAACGTAAAAAGAAATAACTATCCAGTGAAGCAAGTAGTTTTCTTAAAATTTTCTAAATAAACCTTTATCGTTAATACAATAAGATTTGCTCTCATAACAATTTAAAAAGTTTATAAATAAACATAAATTTTATGTATCAGCTAATTGTCATATTTCAGTTTCTTTTAAATAAAATTATCCTTTGATAATTAATTAATAATTCAGAAAGTTTCTATTAAACACATGTTAAACACATTACCCGTGGCTGGTCTCAACTTGCGTGGAGAAGGGGCTTTGAATGGAGTAGGGGCCCTTCAGTACTTTGCGTAAGACAGACTAGGCGGGAAAGTCCTCAACTCCGACACGGCGCGTCCCAATGGCTGATAGCGAAAATTCCTGCAGATATACAGGACAGGTATGAATAAGGCATAGCCAAATAAGTACCCGCGGATCAACTGAGGACATGGCATTAATTAATCCAGTAATGTTATTACTGGATTAAGGCTGTGGGAAGTAAAAAAATGCTGTAGGCTTGATTCTAGATACTCACAGGCGCCACTCGCATTATAAGTCAAAAGGCTATGATACTGTAAAAGAAAAAAAAAATACAAGGCATTTGACCGTTGTCAGCACCAGAAGATGGTCGCCGCCCTACAAAGACTAGGATTAGATGAGAAGTACATTCGGATCATCATGAATTTATACTGAAACTAGCGTGTTGAAGTCAAGGTCGAAGACCAGCTGACCGACCAAGTAAAGATCATGCAAGGAGTAAGGCAAGGATGTGTGCTCTCGCCGACTCTTTTCAATATATACTCTGAGGAAATTTTTACTGAAGCCCCCTCAAACCAAAAGATGGGAATCCAAATGAACGGTGAATACATAAATAATATCCACTACGCCGATGACACTGTGATACTAGCAACCAGCCTAAATGATCTACAAGCCTTACTAGACCGAGTCAGAACTGTGAGCGTAACATACGGACTAGTCCTTAATATTAAGAAAACTAAATTCATGGTTGTCAGCCCTGCAAATTTAGATCTCAAGGTACTAATGGCAGGTAGCAAAGAGATCCAAAGAGTCGACTGATTCACTACCTCGGAACTTCCCTCAACTCACAATAGGACTACGCTCAAGAGATTAGATCCAGAATTGAAATGGCACGGTCTACATTTATCAAGTTCAGTTCAGTTCAGTTTGAGAACCAAGATGCGGATACTGACGTGCCACATTATTTCAGTGTTACTATATGGATCTGAAGCCTGGACACTGACGCAAGCCACAGAAAAGCGGATTAAAGCCTTCGAGATGTGGATCTATAGGAGGATATTAAAAATATCGTATGTGGACCATGTCACCAATGTTGAGGTTCTACAGCAGATGACAAAAGAAAAAGAAGTGCTTAATTTAGTGAAACAACGTAAGCTTAAGTACTTCGGCCACGTGATGCGGAACGAAGAAAAATATCAAATTCTCCAACTCGTTATGCAGGGTAAAGTATTTGGCAGGAAAGGACCGGGACGCCGTCGTATCTCTTGGTTGAAAAACCTCTGACAATGGTTTGGCATGACCTCCGCGGAGCTGTTTCGCAGAGCAGTCAACAAAACCATGATTGCCAATATCCGGACCAAATAAGGCACTGAAAAAGAAAAAGAAACACATTACCTTCCGACAGACCACTAGTATAAGCAAATTTTGTGATAGATAGATATAAGAAATAACCACTAGATTTTTAAAAATGTTGAATAATTGTCGTGAAAATTTGTTTTTATGTGTTATAATATGTTACATGTACCTTATTGTCTTTTATTACATTTTATACCATATGAAGTAGGTTTTTATTAAAATTTTTGTATATACTATAACAAAATCAATTGATGTATTTTAGATATAGTTTTGAAAAAGGCATGGGATACCTGCCGAAACGTCAACTAAGATAAAGAACTTTTAATAATAATTCATTTTAAATGAACCTATTCCCAAGAAACTTTTCTCAAAAAATATAAACTTAAGGTTCAAGAAAATAAAACAAACTATATAAATATCTAAGTTTTATTTTAAAAAATATTTAAATAATTATATTTTATAGCATATGTATTTTCTATTTGAAAAATTGTCTTCCTACCCTAGGCAACAAGTCTGTACTCTTTATCCTTTGTATCCGTTAATACGGAATCTTCACTTTCCTTAATGAAAAAAAGAGAAAAAATGGAAAACATATAAAGGCCTTTCAACCAGATTTATCGTCCAACTTTCCCTAATAAAACAAATAAAAGAGCCGGTATTTGTTCGATTTATAAGGGGTTGAATTGATCTTTCGGACGAAGGCTAATATATTATGAAGAGGGAAACGAAACCGCATAAAATGAATATTTACGAAAGAGCTTGGTCATGTGTTCTTAAAGCCTTGAAATTTTTGTCTGGCGAGAGATATGAAAGATTGGTGAAATGAAAAAAAATGTCGTATTGTTCAAATGAAAAATTTGTGATTTGAAAGAAGGTATTTCTGATCATAATTTCTATAATAATAAAAAAGGATAAAGGAATTTATATATAACAAGCTGTTTTATTTATTCTGCTCAATGAAAGAGTTGAAGCAAAAAGAGCATAAGAATATTTCTACTGTTTTTAAGATAATTACTTTTAAAGTTTATTGTGGTTTTAAAAGTTAGTAAAATTAATTATACTACGGACTTCAATAAACATTTTAATTTCCTAAATAATTTTATCGCCAAGATGCAGTATCCGTGAAATGATCTAGTTTTTTAAATAAGTTGAGTTTTATGTACTTACACTGACTTTTACGGTTAAGAATGAGAACCAAAAATCTGCAAAGAACTTTATAGCCTTATCTGATATAGTGGCTTTGCTGCAAATTAACACCACTCTCCAAACTCCCCAAACTTTATTCGTATATATTATAAGAGAAACAATTTTGCCGCCAATATTTTCGACTGGTATGAAAGTTTGTTGCCTGGTAATTTTCGCGAATTAAATTTTGACAGTTAAATCACGAGACGTCAGTCGAGTGATTTTGTCAAAATTTCATAAGCGAAAATTGCCAAAATTCAACAAACTTCAATAAAACCAGAAGAAAATTTTGCCGGTAAATAATTTTCTTTCGAATGTTATTCGACAAGACTATTTCACGAGACAATTAATGCACCATATCAACGAAATAAAATCTTTATTTATTTGTTAATAATATTAAATGTATTATTAATGTAATATTAATATGTATGTATTATAAGCTATAGTAGTTTGAACATTCTTTTCTACTAAAGCATGATTTTTTGTATTATTGACCTGTACCATTGGGAACTCGAAGATCCAGCTTCATTTGTTGTTCTGAGATTTTCGATCAACTTCGGGTGGTGACTGGAATCCAGCTGCAGATATGGTTTTAGAGAGCTCGCATTTGAGTGACCCGTTAATTTAATTAACTCCTGTTCAGAAACACCTTGCTTGAACAAGGCTGACACAGCTGAAGATCGCTGAGAATGGTTTATTTTATGTTTTTTTGTGTTTATTCCAATTTTTTCAGTTGACATTTTTGTCCACTTAGATACAGTGTTGATTCCAAGTGGACAGTTTTTGAACCAAGATCCATCCTTCCAATTAGGGTGAACGGTAAGAAAGACTCCATTTGATAAAATCTTTGGTCCCCTTTTTTCATTAATTTCAAAAATGATCTAGCTGGGCATAAATTTTCGTTGGCTGAATTTCTTACCAGCCATTTGCTGCTTGTCAAACTTTTCGGATCGCCTTGGTTTGTTTTGGAAAAAATGCTGTTGTATTCACCTCAGCCCGTAAATTCTCCATCTCCATCAAATTGCTTCTGGAAAAAGTGAATCTTGCAGTTTTCATCCTCATTGCCTCTTCAAGAAAGTTCAAATGAGCAAAGGTGAAACAACTTTTTTTGTGCTTCATCGGGGGTTTCCTTGTCGTAGCTTTGGATGATTTTTAGTAGTTCTTCTGTAGATAATGCTTTTGAACTGAGTTTTCTTTTTTCTTGAACACTTTGAAGCTGCCTCTGCGTGGTATCTCTGGCCAATCTTGCACATTTGAAAGATATATCTGTGAAAGGGATTTTTATGCCGTACTCCGTAAAATATTTTTCTTGCAACATTTTTGCTGTAGTTCCACATATCATATTCCACATTGACTTTAAAGACGACTCTTTATAGTCTTCGTCATTGCCTTTTTTCATGTTAAAGGCATAATCCTCGAGAATTTTTGCTAGTTCCGTTATGGTAGTATACCTTTCAAGCTTAAAATCTGCGTGTTCAATGGGACATTTTCCCGAACCAATTTTTTGATTTCTTCAACTGACTGGCATCCAAATCTTGATTTTTCGTCTGGATTCATTATATCTGTCCAAAATTGATTACGCCTCAATGACGTTTGTCAAACTGACAACAATAGAACTACCTGACACCTTCGTGACGGATCTGTCTTAATTTTGTCGCTGAGAAATCACGGGCTGGAAGGAGTTTTGTCAGTAGGAAACGTGGCGTTGCTATTACGTTTTATCAGTTAAAAATAGTCTAGTGAAATAGGCAAGTAAATATATGCTCCTACAGCACAGAAACTGGAAAAATAAATAAGTGATTTTACCAAAAAATTAAAATGCTTATTAAGATTTTATATTCAACTGTTAAAAACCTTTTAGTAAAATAAAAGGAAACAAAATGGAAATATATGTGAATTATAGCTTTCGGTTACATATTAAAAGTCGATAAAAAACAAGAAATAGATATCAAATTACAACGCAGGCATCGAGTGTCGATTCAATTGACCTGTTTTTGCGGCGATTCAGACTGTTTAGCGATTATTGTGTATAGTGTATTAATGTCTGCTTTCATGTTTGGTATGACTTCAATAAAGTGTTTATTTATGTCATTTCCATTTCACACGTTTTTTATTTCGAAGTTATTTTTGGTTTTGCTATTATTTACCAAATATTTTAAATTATTCCTCATCTTATAAGCAGTAAGTGCTTTATCCCTATCTAACATTAATTGCCTAATGGTATCAGTTAACCATAGAGCATATTTCTTTGAGATTCTGAAAGTCTGATATGGCATGAATGTCAGTAATGATATTATCAGAGAGAAAATCGACTTTATTGTCTATATCTGGCAATTCATATATTATTCTCCATGATATAGATTCCAGATCTGATTTAAACTGACTGTAATTTAAGTTTTTGAAATTTCTAGTAGTAATAAATTTATTTGTGTTAGTTTTAACATCACAACCAAATTTTAAAACAACCATTTCATGATCGATTATTTCAGAAATTTATTTTACTTCAATAGATAAAATTATATCTTCATTAGAGGTTGCAATGTTGATGATGCGATTCACAATGTTGATGATGCGATCCACCTCGCAATTATCCCAGGCAGTGTTATATTAACACGTATAAAAGAATATACCATATTATTTTCTATATATCAATAATGCATATGATTAATATTAGCAAAATATGCGGTTATTTTTTTTTTTTTCTTTAAAAGCATAAAATTACTTAAAACATAATACAAATCAGTAAGCAACCCACCATAACAAATCAAAATAATAACATTGATCCCTACTCTTTTTATTACGCCTTAATAACCAAGTTTTTTTGTTGATGGAACTTCCGGCGACCTTATCATTCCATCAGCAGTAAATCAACGAAAGAGGGCACCATAAAAAGAATTTATAGGCCCATTGAGACATGCCGTCAGCGGCTTTCTACATGCAAACAAACTTGCAATGGCAACGAGCGAGTAACTTCGAAAGATTTGTTTCGATAAAAAGTTTTACAAGTCTTGTTTTATACTTACAGTGTGTTGTAGATACCGGTGAAGGCAAAATTCTACCTACTATTACAATATTAATATTTATAGAATGGATTTTCTATTGATTACAGTTGAGTCCATGGTTCTTTACCCGTGCGTCATCATTTAAAGCATATGAAATAAGTCGAAAATTTACTCCACGCAACAGCAAGTGACAGAAAGTGGCTCCTGCTCCGATCACAGATTATATTATAAAATTTGACGTTATTAAATAAATAGAATGTAAAATGGATCGAGTTAGAATCTATGGAGAAGCTATGAGCATATTAAGGTGTATATTAAAAACGGCGTCAGAAAGTGTGGTTAACCATCATACCAATATGGCGGTGGGATCAAGGCCGGACTCAATAATAATAAAACTACTATACAATTATGATTAGTTATTCAGAGGATTTAAACATAATCTAAAAAAGTGCAATACATTTTTAATAAACTATGATTTATTCAATCAAAATTAAAGGGGTTGCCATCGGGTTGCTATTAAAAAATCATGTAAAAATCATGATGTACACTAAATTTACTAACTGCGCGAGTATAAAAAAATGTAGGAAACACATTGATTAAAACGTAGGAATACAAGATGCATATTGATTAAAAGTGTAGCGTAATAAATGCCACTGTTAGGCTGTGGAGAAGGGTGCTTAATGGAAGATGGAAATGCTCTGATCATTGGCAACACGGTTACACTAATAAGGGTACTACGGTATGGACTTCAGTCTGGTAGAGGTGTCTTGATCGGGGTTCGACAGAGCTAGACTACAAACTTTCGTCCCTTGTCCGATCAATCAAAGACAACATTCCAAATGAACAGCACTTAGTTTATGAAATTCCTTGTGCAGACTGTCCCCGATCCTGTATATGCCAAACAAATCGTAGAATCCAAAATAGGATTTATGAACATTCCATTTCTATTCGCAATTCCGATACAATTTCAGCTCTAGGTCAACACCATCTTCATACAAGTCACAAAATTGATTTTGAAAACTAGAGAACCATAGCCGCCATCCGCTTCTATAAACCAAGAATTCTATTATCCGAGAAGCCATAGAAATAGAAAAAAGGCCAAATTGTCTTAATAAAAGAGATGACGCCATACGGTTACCTTCTACACGGAGACCTCTCATAAAGAAAATATCGTCCCCTCCATCCTCGAATCAAAATCCCACTGTCGAAAATGTTCGCGCCAACTCCCGCGCCAATCCCCACAATAACCCCCACGCCAAGCTCCACCCAGGCCACGTCACCATCGACGGTATAAATAAACCGTCCCCTGTTCCCAGTCGTAGTAGTGAAGTGAATAGTGATAAGTGTAGTAGCATCTGGGGGTTCGGGAGACTGAGACCTCGGAAGCCCTGAAGAAGACATCAGAGAGGATGTCGAAAACTCGGCGCAATGGAAATCAACGCGGTTCAACCCGGAAGACTGGTGAGTTTAATATTAATTTTTATAATAGTAGGTATTAATCTTTAGCTCTAGGTTTAAATATAACCAATAGTCAGAAATACGTTTATACGGTTGCCTTCCATCGATATTCTATTTTGTTTTTCGTTTTCCTGTTTTGCGAGACATGTCAGTACATTTTACTTTTATTATTCACTCACATTAACCTTTTCTATTTGTTTTAAAAGTATTAACGTTTGGTATTTTTTTTCTCAGGTAGCTGTAGCTTCCTCTGTGGTTATTGTTAGGAATAATTGCAATAATTGGTCGCATTGCTCCTGTAGTGATCACTTCCCAAGTTAACATGCGCCTTTTCTAACTTGGCTGCACCGTACTGAAGACGACCAATAGTCAGAAATACGTATATAAGGTTACCGTCCATGGATATACTATTTTTTTTTGTTTCCTGTTTTGTAAGACATGCCAATACATTTCACTTTTATTATTCACCAGCAAAGACCTTTTCTAGTCTATTCTATATATATATATATATATATATATATATATATATATATATATATATATATATATATATATATATATATATATATATATATATATATATATATATATATATATATATGTATATATATATATATATATATATATATATATATATATATGTATATATATATATATGTATATATATATATGTATATATATATTATATATATATATATATATATATATATATATATATATATATATATATATTGTTATGATGTGTTGTTTGTTTGAATGATGAGCAATGAGTATTTTTAATAATATAATATATAGGGTTTTTATCGCGGTTCTCAAAGAATTAGCTTGTAAGTACTTTTTTTAATTATCTTTATTATAACTATTATGAAACACACATATATATCTAACCTAGCCAATGTAAATTAAAATAAACTATCTTTAAATTGATGTTCTTATAAAACTAATTAAATTCTATAGACAATGTTAAATTTAAACAAACTATCTTCAAAATTGAAATTGTTATAACACTAACTAAATTATATTAACAAAATGTTGTACCTTTCTTTCACTGAGATGCCTAAATGAACTGTTTTCTACTATATAGATTCTAATCACCACTGAATGTCTTCGTACTTCAGTTATCCTTGTTTTTTGTGAAATTACTTTTTCCAATTATCAGCTTCTACCAATTTAAGATATAGTTTTCTTCACCAGCATTTATACACCACCAACCAAACCAGCAAACAGCATTTATATTTATTCTTCTTTTCAATATACCAATATCCAATTATTATAAGTTGATTTATACTAATCTCCAACCATAATATAATTTAATTTCTTCCAATATACCTTTTTTTATCTTCAATAATTATTTGTGTATAATTATAAATGTGCATTAAATTATATGCATAATTTTTAATCTTCATTTAACTCACTATATTAAACATTTTGACTATTTGTACTTGATTCACTGACTCCAACTAACTTTCATAATAAACTGCTTGACTTCTGACTAAAAACTTCCAAAACTGCCATCTTGAATCCAAATCACGGGTATTTATATCCTTTTTTCTATTCCAGAACCATCTGGTAAGAGATCATGTTCCAATCGTTCTATTAACTTCTATATAGATGTTCTCGAAAAAATATCTGTTCGATCCACCGCCATAATCATTATATCGAGAATGTTCGACTGTAAACAATGGTCATCTCCGCTGATCCAGAGAATTCCATTCTTTTCTATTAATAATTTTGTTTACATTTAGGCTTTTCAGATCAGAATAAACATTCAAATTAGTAACTAACACTCTAATTTAATAAAATACACATTTCAAACAATATAACCCCACTTATATTCGTAAAATTCTTAAAATGACACTTAGGAATGGAGGGTATAGTGTGTTGCCTAGTCACATGGCTCACTTAAAAATATCTACAAAATCATAACTACTAAAATACAACTTTTTACAATTATTATATGCTAATTTCTTAAAATGCCCTCACATAAATATTTTTTATAAAATTCTCTAGTATATAACTTATTTAAAACAACCAAATATCTAATATTATGTAGTATATAACTTATAAATTATTTTCTATAAACCCTAATCGTATCAATACCCCAAAATAATATTTAAAATAAATAATTTACTTATTATTTTTTTAAATATTAATTTTCTCATACCTTATTAAATTTAATAAATCAATTTTTTTTTATTTAAAATGTGTTAAATACATCCCTGTTCGCTGTCTATGTCAAAACAGAGAACAACGGAGCACAGTTCGGCTATTCTATGGTCAAACTGTCATGTCAAATGGAGCAATGGATGCGATATCAGAGAATAAAATATAACCTTAATTAAAAATATAATAGATATGGTGTTCTGTTTATTTATAGACAAAATCTAGGAATTATTTCCATTCAAAATAACTTTCATCAATATAAATTGGTAAGTTTTTTCACTTTATTATATTAGAAAGACATTTTTATAGCAATTATAGTATCAATTTTGTGTCTAACCCCAAATTATGATTTTTAGGGTACAAATTAATTTCCATATATACAAAATTCAACAAGTATGATGTCAAATTGATTCAAAATAATGAAATCTACCATCTACCATTTAACAAATCAAGTCTATTGAATAAAATGGATATATCAGTAAGTTATTAGTGTTATTATATTTGTGTTAAAGGTATAGAAAATATTATTCAATCTCTTCATGATATTGAAAAATGTCGTTGATATGAAATATGCCTCTTAGTCTGTTCTCTGCATCTATTAACACATAACTATTTAGTCCATTCTGATTTTCAATTGTATATGGACCTTCAAACATTGGTTGTAATTTCTTACAACGGTTTTCTTTAACATTACTTTTTCTAAGTGAACGAATTAACACTTAGTCTCCTTTTTGAAATGTGATTGGTTTTTTTATATTTCGATTTTGTCTTCTGATATATTTTTCAGCTTTCCTCCTAATTCGGTTATTCACTTTCTGCATTACTTGTTCTAACATATCCTGATTATATTCACTAATCCACTTTCTGTTTCCTATATGGCCAAACATTAAATATTCTGGTACTTCCTCTGTATTCAAATTATGTGTATTATTCAAAAAATATTCTACTTGTGGTATATGTTGCTGCCAAGTTTCATGTTGGTTTTGGCACAGTATCCTTAAATATTTTATAACTTCTTTAATATATCTTTCTGCAGGATTTGCCTGAGGATGTCTGATACTTGTAAAATGAATGTTGATTCCCTTTTTCTCACAAAATGTCCGAAATTTTTGGTTGTTAAAATATGTAGCATTATCTATTATGCAATTTCTAAATGGTCCTATTTCTTCGAAAAATTGATTAATATATAATTTTAATGTTTTAACATTTGTTCTAGAGCAGGGATATAGTTTAATAAATTTTGTATATAAATCAACTATCACTAGTATATGCTTTTTTCCTGTTGGACTGAGAACTAAATTTGAAATAAAATCCATGGAAACTGTATTTAGTTTTTCATATACAACATTAGATTTATATGTGTTCTGGTTTTTGAAATTCTTTTCTTTGTTTAGTTGACATATTGGGCATTGGGTAGTAATTTCTTTTGCTATACTTATGTCATTCTTTGCAAAATAATTGTTCCTAAATAGCATCCATAGCTTTCTTGAACCAATATGCATATAATCGTTATGTAAATTTTTCAATATTTTCTTTGCTAAAGTTCTAGTTATTACATATACTTCTATGCCATTTATTATTTTATAATATACCCCATCTTTCCTAAGGACTTTTTGTTTTTCACTCAAATTGATCTGATCTCTTATAATTTCTTCTTTAGAATATAATCCAGTACTTTCTACTAATTGATTTAATCCAATTTTTATTGTTCGCTGCCCTTTTTGTGATGTATTTTCTAACCTTGATAAAGCATCTGCCACTATATTGGATTTTCCAGAAATGTATTTGATTTCAAAGCAGTATTCACTAAGTATTAGACTCCACCGATGTATTCTACTGTTTCCATATTTGTTATTTAATATAGACGTTAAAGCTTGGTGATCTGTTTCTATTGTAAATTCATTACCCAACAAATAAAATCTTAATTTTGTGACACAGTGTATTATACTTGCTAGTTCTAATTCTGAAACTGAGTAACCCTTTTCATGTGGCTTTGTAATTCTTGAAATGAATTGTATTGGGTATTCGACCCCATCATGTATTTGCAATAATACCCCTGATAATCTCTCTATTGATGTATCTGTTCTTAATATGAATGGCTGTGTGTAGTCAGGATAGTATATTTTCAAATTTGACAGAAAAATGTTTTTAATTTTTTGGAATGCTAGTTCTCTTCTCTGATCCCATCTCCATTTTACACCTTTTCTCAGTAGTTCAAGTAATGGAATTTCTTTTATACTTAGATCTGGTATCATCCTTTTATAATAATTAATTATTCCAATAAATCCTCTTAAAGTTCTTAAATTGTGTGGTGTTTTATATTCCTGAATGACTTGTGTCCGTTCTGGATCCATTTCGATTCCCTTAGTGTTAAGTTTATAACCTAGATATATGACTTCTTTTTGAAAAAATGTACATTTTTCTTGATTTATTTTTAGTCCAACTTTGTCTAATCTATTTATTATAATTTTTAGGTGTTTCTCATGATCTTCAGCCGTTTTAGAAAAAATTAATATATCATCAATGTAGTGAATTACAAAATGTTCATATTGATCCAAAATATCATGAAGACATCTACATAGAGCACTGGAAGATGATTGAAGTCCAAATGGTACTACTTTGAATTGATATACTACTCCATCTATCTGAAATCCTGTATACTGTTTACTTTTTCTTTCTAGAGGTATTAACCAGAAACTATGCTGTAAATCGATTTTAGTGAAAAATGACATTCCTGTAATTCTTCCTAATATTCCATCTATACTCATTGGTGCTTCAAATTGCTTTTCAGTAATCTTGTTAATATTCCTTGCATCCAAACATAACCTGATTTCACCTGATCTTTTTCGTACTACTACTATGGGGTTAATAAAACGTGTGTCTGCCTTCTCAATGATCCCATCTTCTAACATATTATTAATTGTTTTGTTTACTTCTTCTCTGTATTTATATGGTATTGGGTATGATTTTGTTTTAAAATCTTTTTCTTCTTTAACTTTTATACTATGGATATAATTTTGTGCAATTCTATTTTCTTTATTGACAAGTCCCCTGTGTTGCTGCAATATGGAAATGACTATTGATTTATATTCTTCAGGGCAATTTAAAACTTTCATTATATCTTCTTCTTTACAAATAAAATTATTCTTCATTATGTACTCATTATTCCTTGCTTCCAATTTTACGCACTCCGCCTCGTAGGCATCCATCTGCTTAAAATTTCCATTCCTTAAATATTCACTACAATAATTATTCTTTACATTCTTTTGGGACATTTCCCTATCATCAAAATACATTTCTTCTTCATAAACATCATTATTTTCTTTTAATAATATCCTATCAACTCTTATTCCTTCTTCCACCTCATCTTTCTGCATAAATTTAATTATTTGCCCTTCCAAAGTTACCATTTTTTCTTCAAAATCTATCTTTACTTTCTTCTTTTCCAATTCATCATTTCCCATTAATATATCAACACATAAATCCTTGACAATAAATCCTTGCATATTAATTTCTTTATTAAGAATATTAATTTTAAAATTGGCTAGTTTATCAAT
This sequence comes from Diabrotica undecimpunctata, assembly GCF_040954645.1. Classification (NCBI taxonomy): domain Eukaryota; kingdom Metazoa; phylum Arthropoda; class Insecta; order Coleoptera; family Chrysomelidae; genus Diabrotica; species Diabrotica undecimpunctata. The sequence continues at coordinate 140,940,733 of NC_092810.1, read as the reverse complement.
TTCACCCAACTTCTTATTATTTGCACCAATAATTTTAATTTTTGGAATCTTTATTATATCTGATAGTTTTAATGTATTAAAAATAAAATTCTCCGAGACTAATGTACTTTCTGAACCAGTATCTATCATAATTTTAATCATTTTATTTTTGGCCAAAGCATTTATATAAATTAAATTAATAGATTCAATAATTTTCTCTTCATCTAAAGAAATAAATTCAGAAGGTTTTTCATAATAGCAATGGCCTAACTTGTAATTCAGAAAGTTTACTGCACAAAATTTTGATTATTAGAATTGTCAGATTGTATCTGACCACTTGGATCTGATGTCCTATGTCTTTCCCTACTATGACTTCTACTCACATTTTCCTGCCTTGTACTATTTTGTTCCCTGTCTTCGCAGCTTCTATTCCTTCGAACACAATTTACCTGTCTGTTATAGTTAGGTCGCTCTGTATTTCTTCTATTATTAAAATCTTGTCTATTATTATTAGTACTGTTATTAAAATGTTGTCTATTATAATTAGTATTATTATTAAAATTTTGTCTATTATAACTAGTATTATTATTAAAGTTCTGTCTATTTGGATTAGTGTTAGTATTATTAAAATTTTGTAAATTATCACCATACCTAGTATTATTGTTATATGATTGTCTATATTGTTGATTATCATTTTTATTATATTGAAAGTTATTGTTGTTTTTTCTGTTGTTATTATTACTTGTCATATTGCCTCTTTGTATTCTTTGAATAAAATTAATAAAACTATCTATTGTTTGAATATTTTGTACAGTTACGGTTTGCACAACATCAGCATCAAAATGTCTAGATACATTTAAGACTGTTTCATCCTCTCTAAGTGGTGGTTCTAAATATTTTGCAACTGTTATCAATTTCAATGCATAATCTACCATATTTGATTTTAAATTTTGATTATACTTTCCAAAATATAGAATTTCTCTAAACTTTGCTTGCTCTAATTCACCCTAATAATAATTTAAAAATTTATTTTCAAATGTTTGAAAGTTATCTAAATCATTTTCAATACTAGCAAACCAAGTTGCTGCATTGTCATTTAATGTCATTCTAATATAATCTTTAATATCGTTAATATTATTCACAAATCTTAATTTATGTTTTAAACTATTTATGTATACTCTAGGATGCAAATTTTTTATATTACCAGAGAATTTAATCCCAGTCTCATTTGTTAAATTTAAGTAAGGTCTCCCTATGTCTCTCATTTGTGAAATATCATCTATTCTCTGTTCCACATTTCTTATTTGATTACTATTTATTTGGATATTTTGTTGTATATCGTCTAATTTTTCTTCTGTGTTTCTCCTGTCTTCGTTAATTTTTACTTCTAAGTTACATTTCTGTAACTCTATTTTCTGTTCTATATCTATCTTATTATCTTGAATAATCCTCTTTACTTCTGTCCTCTCATTTTCTATCCTTTTCTTGTAGTCATTCCGTATAATTTTTATTTCATTTGCTACTTTTTTCTCTGCAGCTTCAAGTTTTTTATCCATTTGTTTTTCTATTTGCTTTACAATTTTATTATTATTATCTTCTATTTTCTTTTCTAATTTTCTATAATTCTCTTCCATTTTTTTCGTGTTCTCTTCCATTTTTTTCGTATTCTCTTCCATTTTCTTCGTATTCTCTTCTATTTTCTGTTCCATTTTTTTCATGTCTTCTTTGACTTCTTTTGAATTCTCTTCTATTGTCTTGTTCATCTGCATCATTAATGACATCAAAGCTGCCATATTGACATTTTCCTCTCTTTCTGGATTCATTTCTGCAGTATCTTGTGGAGCTTGAACTAAACTCTCCTCTTGTATAGGTTGTGTTTCTACTTCCACATCTTCTTCATTCTTTTTGCTTCTTGTACCTTTCTTTTCTTGAGACATTTTGAGACTTTACTTGTTCAAATATAATTAAAAATAAAATCTATAATTTTTCCTTTCTACTGATGATTAATTTAATTATATGAGAGCACTTATCTTCCCAAACTAATTCTTTTAAATAGAGAGCCACCGCGTTGGGTGCCAAATTGTTATGATGTATTTTTTGTTTGAATGATGAGCAATGAGTATTTTTAATAATATAATATATAGGGTTTTTATCGCGGTTCTCAAAGAATTAGCTTGTAAGTACTTTTTTTAATTATCTTTATTATAACTATTATGAAACACACATATATATCTAACCTAGCCAATGTAAATTAAAATAAACTATCTTTAAATTGATGTTCTTATAAAACTAATTAAATTCTATAGACAATGTTAAATTTAAACAAACTATCTTCAAAATTGAAATTGTTATAACACTAACTAAATTATATTAACAAAATTTTGTACCTTTCTTTCACTGAGATGCCTAAATGAACTGTTTTCTACTATATAGATTCTAATCACCACTGAATGTCTTCGTACTTCAGTTATCCTTGTTTTTTGTGAAATTACTTTTTCCAATTATCAGCTTCTACCAATTTAAGATATAGTTTTCTTCACCAGCATTTATACACCACCAACCAAACCAGCAAACAGCATTTATATTTATTCTTCTTTTCAATATACCAATATCCAATTATTATAAGTTGATTTATACTAATCTCCAACCATAATATAATTTAATTTCTTCCAATATACCTTTTTTTTATCTTCAATAATTATTTGTGTATAATTATAAATGTGCATTAAATTATATGCATAATTTTTAATCTTCATTTAACTCACTATATTAAACATTTTGACTATTTGTACTTGATTCACTGACTCCAACTAACTTTCATAATAAACTGCTTGACTTCTGACTAAAAACTTCCAAAACTGCCATCTTGAATCCAAATCACGGGTATTTATATCCTTTTTTCTATTCCAGAACCATCTGGTAAGAGATCATGTTCCAATCGTTCTATTAACTTCTATATAGATGTTCTCGAAAAAATATCTGTTCGATCCACCGCCATAATCATTATATCGAGAATGTTCGACTGTAAACAATGGTCATCTCCGCTGATCCAGAGAATTCCATTCTTTTCTATTAATAATTTTGTTTACATTTAGGCTTTTCAGATCAGAATAAACATTCAAATTAGTAACTAACACTCTAATTTAATAAAATACACATTTCAAACAATATAACCCCACTTATATTCGTAAAATTCTTAAAATGACACTTAGGAATGGAGGGTATAGTGTGTTGCCTAGTCACATGGCTCACTTAAAAATATCTACAAAATCATAACTACTAAAATACAACTTTTTACAATTATTATATGCTAATTTCTTAAAATGCCCTCACATAAATATTTTTTATAAAATTCTCTAGTATATAACTTATTTAAAACAACCAAATATCTAATATTATGTAGTATATAACTTATAAATTATTTTCTATAAACCCTAATCGTATCAATATGTATATATATATATATATATATATGTATATATATATTTTATATATATATATATATATATATATATATATATATATATATATATATATATATATATATATATAAAGACGATAGCGTTTCGATTCAATTTGAGTCTCTTACCACTCCCTAACACGTGTTGTTTCTGTGCTATCGACACATTTAACTTCATATATATATATATATATATATATATATATATATATATATATATATATATATATATATATATATTTATATAATTTTGAATAAGAACGTTACAGCTCATTCTTCATAAATAAGTAATGGAGCCAAGGCGATGAAATCCAGGTCAGTATAATCTTATGTACCTTAAAACGTTGATCTATTTTCAGAGAGACAGTTCCTGCTGAATAAATCATGGGATGGAAAAATATTAATCGCGAATTTCCTCGCTTCGATCTGTTCAAGGCGTTTGACGCTTTTCAAACATTCAATGCTGCCAACAGCTTTGCCTTCTAAATGAGTGTCAGTAAGTGAAAACTGAAAAGAGGTCTTTGTGCATTTTCAGTTTGAGTTTAAGATGAATACGCCTTACTAAGTCTATAGCGGACGTTGACTTTATCTATACAGGATGGTCAAATAGTAAAAAGGATAAAAAAACGTATATTCTAACAAAACAAACTTTTCTATCAAATACAAACTTCAAGTTTAATATTAAGATTTAAATTTCACAGTTAAAAATAACTGTCAAACTTAGTGTAAATTTTGGGGTTCTCCGAAAAATTATTAATTTTTGGCGGTTCTCTGAAGATCTTCTCGATTAGAAGATTAATCTTCTCGAGATTTGATAAACTTTGATTGATTATTGATAAATAAATAAATTTTCATTAGTTTAGTCAATGTGAAATAAAAGTGATGTGAAAATGTTTCCAAAAGGGAATGATACTTTTTGATAATTATCAACAACAATATCAGGTACAGCCAACAGTTGCCAACAAACCAACTTTTCTCATTATATATCAAACTCTAAAGCTAACTTAAATTTAAAAAATAATCCAGAAACACAGAATGAATATTATTCGATGTCAGATGAAGAACATTTTTTCAAATTATGTTTTTTTTTCTATGAAAAAACAAATCGGTCGATTACAAGCCGAGATATTGCAAATTTATAGTTAAAAAATAACAAATAACTTCGCTTTTGCTCAACGTAAAAATATTTATAGCTATGATTATAAGCTGTAAAATCAATTTTCAAACATTAAATTTAGGTGTAAAAAAAGACAATCGACATTGTTTATAACGATTGTTTGGTGGTATGAGATCAAAAAATTTAGTATCATGATAATGGAAACTATAGTACAATGGAAAACGAACATTTTGAGCTTTATTAAACTTATTTTGATGCAGTTTTCGCTAAAATACAGTAATTTGAAATTGGCCTAGCTAAAGCGCTTAACTCGCACCCGGTGCGTCACTCGAGCACAACTCGAATTACTACAGTACTACAGTACTTTGCAATATTAACATCTCTACAAAAAACTAACTAAAGTAAATTATTTGAAAATTGACTTTAAGCCTATTCTTACGATAAATAATGACGTGTCATATGACTCAAAACTGTAAACATATTTATTACTAATATCTTTTCTATTCTAGTTATTTCGGCGCTCAGTTGAAAAACCTGTCTACCTGAATTGTGATGAGTCACCCGCGACTTGAAATTTCCAGAAGTAGGCAGAATAAAACCAGTCTGAGCTTCTGGGCTCTTCGATGGGATCGCCGCAATTCTCGAATAGCAGGATTTTATATTTAAAGAGAAATGTTGTTGTAAACAGGAACAGTTAGTTTTTGAACATCGCGCCGCGTTTTAAAATGTAACGCACGTATTATAATAAATTATATAATTATTAGTGTAAGATAAATTAGTAATAAAGACTTTAATAAATTTTTAAGTGTTATAAATAGAAGCTTTAATAATAAATAAAAACAATAAATTAGATTAATAATAACATAACACTATGTTAAGGTTATGGGAGCTCATTTTAAACTGGGAGCTCACCTACAATGAAAACAACTTTTTTATTTAATGTTTTGATTATTTTTGTTTGTTAAAAATAACAAATTTGTGATGCATTTAAAAATATTAAGTATATACTCGTACTTAACGGACTTTGTGACAAAAGTTAATCACCTTGTATTTGCTTCAATAAGTGTTTTTCTTCTTCTTCTTCTCCTTTCGAAGGTTGGCAATCCAAATGGCAATTGTAGCTTTGGCTACTGCTGCACGAAAGATTTCTGTGGATGAGCAGTCAAACCATCTCCTCGGGTCTTTCAGCCACGAGTTCTGGCGTCTTTCAACTGATATTTTGCCTGCACTTTACCTTCCAATCTGATTTGGAGTAATTCATATCTTTCACCTCTCAACGCATGACCCAAGTATTGTTTCTTTCTCTCTTTGATTATGCTGAGTAATTCTCTTTGTTTAGATGCGCCGAAGAACCTCACCATTGGTAACTTTTTGTATTATTTGTCCATTGGCGTACAAATGTACGTTTTTTGGTATCTTTGAAAATACCAGAATTTTAGTTTTGGAAACATTTAGATGTAAACCGAACATTTCGCTATGACGAACTACCACATTTATTATACAGTATGTCCGTAAAGTATGGAATAAATTGAATATTTCCTAAATGAAAAGCCTTTTTAAAAAAATCTAAAACATGTCGATTTTTAAATTTAATGTTCTACATTTTACAATAAAATTTCATTATACAAGGTGATACATATTACAGTGATAACGTCATCGGCACTTTTTTTAAATGTAACACCCTCTATTTTAGGACATTTTTAGATCGATAAAAATGAGCTGATTTCAAAAAAGTATAATACTCGGGTCTAATAGATATAATTTGAAAGATATGCGCTTAGAAAATAAATTTTTTATTATCAATTGCAAAAATCTACTTCTAATTTTTGGTAAACTGTAATTATTTTAGTAACATTAAATAACAATAATAACAATGAAGTAGTACAATAATTGTATTAATTCGTGAATGTTTTATATTATTGTTTAGAATTAATTTTAAGTAGAAATGAATTTGAGTGTAAAGCAAAGAATTGAAATACTCATGATGATTGGATATGGAGACAAATCGCGAACTCAGATGGAAGTGTGTAATTTATTTAATGATAAATATCTAGAAATACCCACCACGTACTCAACAGTAAGTAAGATTGAGAAGAAATTTCGAGAAGCTGGTACGGTTGAAAATTCACGCAAATCAGGTCGCCTCTGTAAATTATGTTACATTAGATGTTTTACTTGCCTTTGAAGAAGATGCGCACACTTCTGTTCGTAAGATCTCGATGTTTGCAAAACAACGGTACACAAAGTACGTAAAAGTAAGTAAAGTAATTAAAATGCACAGTTGTACAGGAATTAAACGAGGATGATCCTCCGAGGATGATAAAAGAATACAATTTTGCGAAATAATGATGGATAACAGCCACCGAAAGCCTCTCTTGGTTCAAAATATTATTTTTTCTGATAAGGCTACATTCAAATTAAATGGCGAGGTCAACCGTCAGAATTGTAGGTACTGGGCAAAAGAAAACTCCAACTGGATGCAGGAACATCATACACAATACCCGCAAAAGGTAAACGTATGGGCTGGCATTGTAAGAAATAAAATCATTGGACCCTACTGTTTCGAAGGTAATTTAAACGGGCCGGCATACCTTCAGTTTTTAAGTGGGTATCTCGTACCTACTTTAGTTAATTTATTCCCCACTACAATTAATCTTGGAGGTTTTGATAAAAGTTTATGGTTTCAACAGGATGGTGCGCCTCCGGTGGTGCGAACAGGTGGATTGGAAGAAGTGGACATATTGAATGACCAGTGAGGTCGCCAGACCTCAATCCTTTGGATTATTTTATGTGGGGTCATTTAAAGAATGTTGTTTATAAAACGAAACCTGCAAATATTGGAGACTTAGAAACAAGAACTCGTAAAGAAATAAACAATATTTCTGAAGAAAGCATAAACAAGATTCTACAAGAATTTGTACGTTTGGGTTACTATCAAATACAACAAGGGCTACAATTCGAACATTTAAGATTAAGTCATGTATTAATTACTGGATTACTTTCAAATTATTATTATAATTTATTTATAATTTATTAATATTATAAATCAATAAAAATTAATTTTCTAAGCGCATATCTTTCAAATTATATCCGTTAGACCCCCAGTATTATACTTTTTTGGAATCAGCTCATTTTTATCGATTTAAAAATGTCCTAAAATACAGGGTGTTACATTTAAAAAAGCGCCGATGACGTCATCACTGTAATGTGTATCACCTTGTATAATGAAATTTTATTGTAAAATGTAGAACATTAAATTTAAAAATCGACTTGTTTTAGATTTTTTTAAAAAGGCTTTTCATTTAGGAAATATCAAATTTATTGCATACTTTACGGACACACTGTATAGTTCTTGTGCGTTACTTGCTATTATGACTATAATATCATCAGCGAACCTGATGTTGTCTATGCTGGTTCCGTTAATATTGATTCCAGCTTGAACCTCGTCTAATGCTTTTCTTGTTTTTCATAGGTACAAAAAACAGTATTTTACTTGTAAACTGTAAATGTAAACTGTAATTTACTTTAAATTTACTTTTAATTACACATAACAACTTTTAAGGGTACGGACCGTATCACGTATCACTAAAATATTTCGTGTTAGAGAAAAATAGTACTAATTGTAAAACCCTGAATATATTTCATTTTGTGCGCTTTTTCTTTACTTAAACTGTTACGATCAACTTTAATTATAAAAGGTTTTAAAACGTGGTAAAATAAAGCTATATAACACACTTTTAATTACATTAAAGCTTGGCAGTTAATCTTAATCCAATTATTTCTTTGAAATTCAAAAATTATAAGCTTGACCAATTGGATTTTAGTTTTGGAATAATGTAATTAATTGTATACTGAGTTAAATTTTCTATAATACCTATTAAACCAGGACGGATCTTTTAGAAAACGACTACATTTGGATTCTGATTTTTGCAGAAAAAGTTGTGTAATAACTTTAGTTATAATAAATGACTTAGCCTCTCTCTCAGATAAGTCGGGAATAAAAATAAAAAAATTAAATATTTCAAAAATTATTAAAAACATCGTTTTTTTTTCTACTTTCTAATTTACTTTGGAGTAAAGTAGTAATGAAATAAAATAGTGATAATTGAATTTTCTATAAGTCACAACTTGTTAAAAATGTTTTAATTTATTACCCTTGCTGCAAAATAGGAATAAATGCAAAAAAGGGGGAAAACAAGCCTGTTTTTATTCAATGTTTTCAAACACTTAGATTGCACTTAGGACCTTCGTAATTCGCCTAGAAAATCTTTATAATATAATAACACAATTTCATTAAAATCGATTTTATTGTCACCTAAACTATTAAAAATATTGAATTTCTTTAAAATCTTGCCCAACAAAAACTAAACCATATAGAAGTTTGCCCATTTTTTGCATATAAAAGAGCACTTTCCTTATACAACGCACTTTATAGAATTGAAATTGGATTATTTGGGCAGAGGCTATTATGGAGCACGGAATCCAAGATCCGGCAGGGGAGGAATAACTGTAGATCACAGGGCCTCCCAGGTCGTAAACCAGAGAAATCTCTTTGCACTTAAGATATTGAAAATAGCAACCTGGAATGTCAGAAGACTATACGCAAGTGGTAAATAAGCGAACGTACTGCTTGAAATGGAAAACCTCCAAATTGATGTTTTAGGTATAAGTGACGTACTGTGGCCAGGTTCAGGCAAACAAATTACAAATAATGGAACCATGTATTATTCAAGTAACAACGAGGTCAATCATCGCTATAGTGTTGCTATCTTAGTTGCAAAAAAGGTCAATTACTCTGTGAGAAGTTTTACTCCTTATTCTGATAGGATCTTATCAATACAACTTTAGTCTAAAAAAGATATAGTAAATTTTATTCAACTTTATGATCCTACGGCAGATAAAGATGACGACGATATCGAACTATTTTACCATGATTTGGAACAAGTCTTAAAATCAATGAAGAAACGTCACACTACAATAGTAATGGGCGACTTCAATGCCAAAGTTGGCCAGGAAAGAGTGGATGGATGTTAAATCCTGTTAAAAACTGGTTAAAAACCCCCACAAAGTAGAATTGATATTAAGAGATTAAGGGAACCACAAACAAATGAACAAACTGTAAAAACTCTTACTGAAAATCTACGCTACGTAATGCTCAAGAACTGAATAAAAGTAGTTATAACATTGATCAGAAATGGGAAAATATAAAAGTAGCAATAATTAAAACAGCAAATAAAAAAGTTAAACCCAAAGAAAAGAAAACATAAAGACTAGATGACTGAAGAAATACTCCTATTAATGAATGAAAGAAAATCATTCAAAACAAAAAATCCAATTAAATATAATGAAACTGATTGATTAATTAAAAAGAGAATAAAAGAAGCTAAGGAGAGAATGTTACATGAGCAGTGCCAAGAACTCGAAGAAATTGAGAAAAAAAATGTGACTTTTTTAACATGCATAAAAGAATTAGAGAATTAAGGAATGAGAAAAACACTTCAAACTAGGCAACTTAGAGATGAAAGTGGTGCACTTATAACAGATATAAACCAAAAAATGCAGAGATGGACACAATATATAGCACAACTTTTTGAAGACAAAGAGAGAACAGAAGCACCAAAAGAATTTAAGGATGATACTGGGCCTGACATTATACGAGAAGAAATTGAATATGCAATGAAACAAGCTAAAGGTGGTAAATCTCCCGGGCCTGATGAAGTTCCTATCGAATTACTCAAAATTGTGAATACTGAATATATTGATCTTCTTTTGGATCTATTCAATACCATATATAGAACAGGTATAATACCCAAAAGAATGGCTCCAATCAACATTCATACTGCTACCCAAAAAGCCAATTCAAAGGAATGCAATGAACATCGCACCATAGCCTTAATAAGTCATTTCTTAAATTTGTTTTTAAAAGTAATTCACAATAGAATACATAAGAAAGTAGATGAAGGCATAAGTAATACACAAATGGATTTAGGAAAAGAATGGGAACACGAGATGCACTGTTTGCAGTAAGTATTCTTTCGCAGATATGCTTAGATATAAATCAGGAAGTATATGCCCTTCTTTATTGATTTTGAGAAGGCATTTGACAGATTGCAGCATAATCAGCTTAAAGAAATTTTACTAAATAAAAACATAGACAGTAGGAACATTAGAATCATATGTAACCTATATTGGAACCAAACAGCAAAAGTGAAAGTTGAAAATGAACTGACCGAGGATATCCAGATTCGCCGTGGGGTCCGCCAAGGGTGTCTTTTATCACCCTTGTTATTAAATTTATACAGTGAAGCCATCTCAGAATTAGCGCTTGCTGAGGTCAGTGAGGGCCTTATTATAAACGGTAAGCCACGACATCGTCCTTCTGGCAGGAACACTAGAAGAACTGCAAAACCTTGCTGAACAACTGAATATATATTGCAACGATTATGGACTAAAGTTCATGGTATTTACAAAAGCAAAAAACATCGAAGTTAAGCTAGTACTAGATAATACAGAAATTGAACAAATATCTTCGTACAAATACCTTGGAGCATGGATCACAGAAGATACTGATCAGACAAAAGAAATAAGATACCGCATTGAAATTGAAAGGTCAACTTTTAATAGAATGAGAAAACTTTTTTGTAATCGCGATATCAATATATCGCTCCGAATAAGAATGCTTCGATGTTATATTTTCTCTACTCTTTTGTATGGGGTTGAAGCTTGGACACTTAAAAAATCCAACATTAAAAACCTAGAAGCATTCGAAATGTGGTGTTACCGACGTATTTTGAAAATATCATGGATGGATCGCAAAACAAACGAACAAGTTCTCAAACAACTAGGAAAACAATGCGAAGTTTTAAATTCCATAAAAATCAGGAAATTGGAATACTTATGGCACATCATGAGAGGTGAAAAATACGAACTACTAAGGAATATATTACAGGATAAAATCAAAGGCAGAAGAAGCGTAGGAAGACGTAAAATCTCATGGCTAAGCAAATCTCCGTGAATGCAGTTCCATTGAACTATTCAGGCGCGTAACCAACAAAATTATAATTGCCAGAATAATTTCCAATCTTCGATAGGAGCGGAACTTGAAAAAGAAGAAGAATAAGTCTTTGCAGGGAAACAATACTCATATCCTGCAATTGGCAGATAAAATTACTTTGTTTCAGAAGAAGTTGCTCTAATGGAAGAGAAAATTATATGATCAAGAAATTGACTATTTCCCTGCTTTACAAGGTATTCTACAAGAAAAATCGATAGAAATCCTTGATCCCTCTTAAAAAAATATGTTTACATAACACATGTTATCATTGAGCGAACACTTTAAGAAATATTTTGTCGAAGATATGGAGCAATATGACTGGGTCATAAACCCTTTCCTGTCATCCACGGCATCGACACTTTCAACATAGGAAAAAGAACAACTAACAGAATTTTCCTGTGATTCGAGCCTAAAGCTTCAATACCACAAGGACAAACTGTTTGAATCTTGAAGCTCACTTTCTCGATTTTTGCGATTTTGTACTTGTGCGAAACGGGTTTTTCTGTAGTTGCAGTAATTAAAGACAAGTATACGTTATGGAAAAAAAATGAGAGTGGCAATTTCCAAACTTGAGCTCCGGTTTCATAAGCTATGCTCAAAAAAGCAAGCACATCCCTCACATTAACCAGACAGTTACATCAATAAATATCCCTTTTAATTTTTGTGCCTATGTATTGATTTCGTTCTTAATTTCTAATAAAAAATATAAATGTTCATATAGTGTTTTTTTTATAACTATAACCTATTACTAGGCTAGTACTAAATTGGTAAGTATTATTGGGGGTTGGGTTGAGGGGGCGTCGCAAAAAATAGCAAAGTCCCAAGGGCGTCACAGTACGAATAAGTTTGGGAAGCAATGAATTATACCATTAAAGTTATACCATCGGACTACAAAAAGTTTAAAGATAAACAAATTATTATTGATTTTTTAATTAACACTAATTTTCCAAAGAATGACTAGTGTTCAGAAATGTAAAATAATGAGAATTATTTAAATTTGCCGCGCATTTGTAGACGGGGCCTTAGCTGTATTGGCGGTTGACACTTCATGTCTTGCCGAAAAAGAGAAGAGTCGCCACCCGCCAGCCGAGAGTGACAGTCGGTCGAAAAAATAGGTTAACAGATGGCATGTCGATATAGTCGATATTATTTTGTTATAAGAGTTTGGATAATAAATTTGGTATCTGTGCACATATCCTTTAATTTTTACTAGAGATACAGTCCACTAACGAAATTAAACCAGCGCACCAGTTACAAGGGCGAACAGAATCATTCAAGAGAACAAGAATGGTCTAAGCTACGCCAACAACTAGCCTCTTTCAAATTTTAAAGATGGTCTACTTCGAAAATCGAAACCGAATTGTACGGAAATTTTTAAAAAATAACACAGACTCCTCTCAATTGCATGCAATTCATTATTGAAGGATTTCTCCTTCATAAAGTAGTTTGGCCACAAAACCAAACGTTTGATATAATTTTCAATACTTACGTCACTTCGTTAATAAGCATTATTCACCTAACAGTTACATTATTTCTTACGGATATCCTAAAAACTCTGATAATATTATAAAGATGACCGAAACGCATCATTGTCAAGCTAGAAAAGTTTGGCCTGATTTCAATCTACAACGTCGTGCAAAGTATTTCAAGAAAAAATTGTATCAAATGAAACGAACATATTCTGTTACAACAGAAACTTTAAGCAGCTGGATTTAATACAGGTCAAGCGTATGAAGACACTGAAACATTCGTTGTTCACACAGCTATAAATATAACATATGATAACAATCCTACTATTTTTGCTAAGAATGTCAATTTTGGGACCTCAAAACCCCGTTCGTAGAGATAAAACTCGATTTACCAAGAATCTCTACGCCAAAGAAAAAAAATATTTCAAGTAAAAAATGTATCTGAGATAATTTTGAAAAAAATGTTTATTATCACTTTTTGTTTAGAATGAACCATTCATTCTTCAAAAATTACGCGCGCGAAATCAATTTTTAATAAAATTTGTATCGACTCAATGGTAAAAATTTGATATCTTTTGATCAGAGTGTTATATCGAAAAAAATCAAACTTCAATTTAAAGGAGAAGAATGTATCTTTCTTATGCCTTTTTGATATTTTACTGCAAATGAAGTCAACTTCTATAAAGGTGTTAAATAAATCAACGTTGCCCAATTTTTGATTCAATTGATCACTCATTATGGAATTTCTAAGAACCTAATCTTCCTACTAAACCTAAAACCTATAACATGAAATTTCGATTTTGAGTTTTGGCAACAAATATAAGGCATTTAAAATATACCTAAAAACGCTGAATTTAAACGTTCACATTTCACAACTTACACTGGCACTTCTAATATCTTTTATTCTTCATTGCTGTGGTAACTCAATATTTTCTTGTATTGTATGTATATTGTAGTATATATTTTCATGTATTGTTTTAAATATAATTTTTTTGCGTTTTTGTTTTTTCTTTTATTATTAAGTAATAAATATTGTTCTGATTGTGAAAAGATCGTGTAAGTTCAGGATATCTCTACATCACAGTGAATTCATTTAAACAAATTTTTTACGTATTTTTAAACATTTAGACAAATAAACGTCATGTGTCACATTGCAGGACATTTAAGTTTAAAGATGAAACCTCTGGATTATGTTACGACATTGACCAAGTAAAATTGACGCCGTATTCTATTGACAGAAACAGGCCAGATTCTATTTATTTTTTGACCCATACAGCTAAAAAGACATGGCAATATCATGTCGGGTTAGCTAGTAAATTAATATAAGCGGTAAACAATTTTTAACTTAATTATTTTTGACGTGACAACGTCTTAAATTAGGTTGTGGCTCGGAGTCATTCATGAAAAAGTGTAACGCCCGCTCACGTCTGTTACGATGAGTCACCGAACGAGAGAGAGGCCCGCCGGACCGGCGAATGCCTTGCGTCTCTCTCCCACTCAAACATGATCGGTCCGCTGCGCGCGCAGCACTAGAGAATTAGGCGCGTTGAATCGGTGCGTGCTTATGTCTCTGTCTTTCTCGAGCGTTCTTGGCGTTGGAAAACCGAGAAAGCGTCATAATACAAGTTTACACGTGTGGTTAAAGTATCGTCAGCTGTGTCTGTAGTGAAAATGTGGAGTGCTTAGATTCGTCATTTACAACAACTACAACAATAAAGGTAAATAATTTTACACTAATATTTCATTATCGTAAACTATGATTGATTGATTAATTGTTAGAACAAAATCACTCAAATAGAAATTACTTAAGTTTAAGTTTACATGTACAATGTTTTAGTAAACAAAATATATTTCTATAGTTAAAATTTGTGCAATTCTTATTTTCATTAAATTCCTTGTTCCTATTGTGCAATTTAATAATATTCATATCAATAAATATTCTACCGAGAAAAAGACGTTGTCACGTAAAATCTTCGCCCGTAAAACCGACTTTACAGGCAACCGATTTTTTTATAATAAATTTTGGTCCTAAAGAATACAGAAATATCCGGTTTTCATAAACGTTTTATTTGATTTTAGACCCTACCTTGATAACTGATGATATAAAAAACGTTTGAACACTACCTATAGATTATAATTCGGATTTTATCATAAGCGACGCATACTTTCTATTAGAATAACTAAGAGTATACGTAGTTCTGCTTTATAAAGCAGACCTGCATTGCAGGGCATATTTTATTGAGCTTCCTAGAACCAAGTAAACAGTGTCTCATTTACAAAATCACTCTCGCTTGTCTGCATTGTCTGCCGCTTCAGAGAAAATTCACTACTAGACATAAAGTAAAATGCACTTTTGCTAATGATATCTCTGAAATTAAAACTAGCACTTTCAGAGAAACATACATCTTTTTTATATCCGGATTGTAGTTAAGGACTTATACAAAATGTATTATCTTCATACATATATACATATTATTATATATACATGTATGAACATATATGTGTGTGTGTGATGGATTCGATCAATACTTTATGGAAATTCATTTTTTTTTCTAGCAATAAAACACTGAAAACTTTTATTTTTAACACTTCCATAAAATTTATTTTAAATTATTATCACTACAGCTGTTTCGGCCAGAGTGCCTTTCTCAAATGATCTATTTTTTGTATGTGTTTACACTTTATGGTCTTCAACTGAATTAGTTAAAGAGAAGAGAACTGTTTGTCTCAAGTTGGTCATTCAGAATTATGTCTGTCTATGTATTTTTTATTTTGTTGATTTCCACAGATTCTAATAAAGATAGCTTAAGGCCTTTATTTCAAATGTTTGGAATTTGAAATTCGTCAATAAAGAATGATTATGGTCTAGGGTAAAGTGCGTACGTAGAGTCTGGTTTATTATTTATTATTGAAAGTCCCTTTATGTTCTGCTATACGTTTAATAAAAGTTCTGCCAATTTGACCGATGTAAATTTTTGGGCAGCGCCACCTTTAAGTTTGTATATACCGCTATGTAATTGCTTTTTCTTTTTGCTCTTGTTGTTCTTAATATATTTGCCAAAGTTGTTGTTTGTTCTAAAAGCTGGTGTTATTCCTTTCTTTTTTATGTGTTTGCAATTTTTGTTGATATCTTGCCCGTATATGTAATCGAGCAGAAGGTACTGTGTTTTTTTTCTCTGGTGGTGGAAATACTAATTTCAGGGCTTTCTTATGTAGTTTTTGATTTAAAATTTTATTTATTGTATGTTCGCTGTACCCATTGTTTACTGCTATTTGCTTAATGATATTCAGTTCTATCTCGAAGTTATTTTTTGACATGGGAATTTCTATTAATCTATGTAACATGCTATGGAAGGCAGCCAATTTATGTTGTGTAAGATGAGATGATGAATTGTGTATAGTCGTGTCAGTATGGGTAGATTTATGAAATACGGAAAACTCATGTTTGTTTTTGGCTGATAATTTTTAAATCTAGAAAATTTGTGGATTGATTCTGTTCTGTTTCTATTGTGAATTCAATATGACCATGGAGTGAATTAATATACGAAAAGAATTGGTCAAATTGTGTGTTAGTTAAAGTAATTGAAAGGAAATATAACTGATTCTGACGGAAACATCATCTTGAACAAACAGAGTAAATTAAGAACGTGGAAAGAATATCTAGAAAAACTATTTGAAGACCAAAGAGATAACACCTTTGAGCTAGAAGAAGAGGTAAATGATGGATCAAGAATTTTACAGCAGCAAGTTTAATCCGCAATAAAGTTCACAGTTAAAGGATGGCAAAGCGGCAGGCCCTGATAATATACAAGCAGAACTAGTCAAACTAATGGACAACGAATCAATAGCAATAATCGCAAAGACATTCAACAACATATACAACTCTGGAGAAATACCAACAGAATGGTTAAAATATGAGTTTATTGCACTTCCAAAAAAAAACCAGGAGCCAAAAAATGCGAAGATTACCGTACTATAAGCCTCACGAGCCATCTCCTAAAATTGTTCCTAAAGATAATTCATAAGAGAATCTACAAGCTGTGTGAAAATCAAATTTCCCCCAACCAGTTCGGGTTCACAAATGCTGTGGGTGCTAGAGAGGCTTTTGTTCTCAGTACAAGTCCTATTCCAGAGAAGCAGAGACGTCAACTGCGACGTATACGCATGTCTGGTTGATTACAAAAAAGCGTTTGATTGAGTGCAGCACGTCAAGATGATGCAAATACTATAAGAAACAGGAATTAACAAACAAGATCTGAAAATAATTAGTAAATAAAAAGTCTCTACTGGAATCAGACAGCAAATCTCAGAGTTGAAGGTGAATACACTGACTATGGGAAAATCATGCGTGGAGTGAGGCAAGGCTGTATTTTGTCTCCTCTAATCTTTAATCTGTACTCTGAAAGAATATTTATCGAAGCCTTGCACGAAACTGAAAAAGGTATTCTTCTAAATGGTTACCGGCTAAACAACATCAGATATGCAGATGACACCATAGTATTTGCGGTCAACTTAGAAGACCTACAAGTTCTTATGAACAAAATCACGTATTACAGTCAACAATATGGACTCAATATAAACGTTAAGAAGACAAAGCATATGCTTATTAGCAAGAAAAGAATAACAGAAAGTCAACTCAACGTCAACCAATCCCCTGTAGAAAGAGTGACGCACTACAACTACCTCGGCACCATAATAAATAAAGAATGGACCAACAACCAGGAGATTAGAGCTCGCATCGGAAAAGCTAGATCCACCTTCAATCGGACGGGGGCTTTTTCAAGAGTCACAACCTCTCTCTTGATACAAAAGTAAGAATGCTGCGATGCTACGTCTTCTCTGCCCTTTTTTATGGTGTTGAATCGTGGACCTTGAACTAAGATATGTGCAGAAAACTGGAAGCATTTGAGATGTGGCTATATCGGAGAATGCTTAAGATCCCGTGGACTGATCGAGTCACAAATGAGGAGGTCCTCAGAAGAATGAATAAGAACCGACAGGTACTGACCACCATCAAATCTCAAAATTTAAGGTTCTTCGTACATATTATGCGAAATGAATCCAGATATGCTCTCCTTCAAGTTATCCTGCAAAAAAAAATATTTGAAAAACGAGGTCCAGGAAGAAAAAGAACATCTTGGTTAAAGAACCTAAGAATCTGGTTCAATACAACATCTGTGCAGCTTTTCCGCACTGCTGCAGATAAGATAAAGATAGCCATGATGATAGCCAACATTCGTAACGGATAGGCACATCAAGAAGAAGAAGAAGTCTGTTAGTTCCTGTAAAACATACCAGTACATCGTCTACGTATCTCCACCAATACAAAAACTGTTTGAATATGGAATGGTTTGAAATTTTTGTTTCTAGACATCTAGAAACAAGAGGTAGGCGGGTACCCTATACCCTAGCTCCGGGACTAAAAAGAGCAATCGATCTACTCGTCTGATAAGGTGTACATATTAAAAGAAAACTCCATATTGCTTTAAATAATTCGTTAACAAAATTAGTTTGGTGTGACCTAATTTATAATGAGTACAACAGATTTCTAATCACGTTTTAACAACACCTTCTAAAATAATATTCCTATCGAAAAATGTAAAAAATAAAACTGAATATTTCAAATTATGATCCCCCTCCTATGTGCCAATAATGCAAATGTCAGTTATCAATTAAACATATCCTCTTCGATTGTTCAAAATACCAAAATGAACGACGACTTCATTAACTCAAGAGTAATCTGAATTCACCAACTGATGTACACTTGTATACCATAAGCTACCTCCAGAATATAAATATTTTTTATAAAATATAAATACTCACATACTGTAAATCACTAATTGTTATATTCTGTTAGCTATTGTTTACTAATGTTTGTATATCTAATATTTTTTGTACCTGTGTCAATGATCATTGTAATCGAGACACGTTAATTCAATAAAAAAAAAATAATCAATTTTTTATGTTTAGATTGAAAAGCTCGTTCAAAAGAAAAATAAAGAACAATCAACCTATAAATAGAAATCCTATATTCACAATCCTTTTAACGGTATATACCCAATATTTCAAAATAAAATGCAAATATTGGCAAGCCATTATTTGTCCTTTATCCTGCATAGTCCAAAGAATATGAAAGCTACAGTCTGAAGCGGCATGAGATCTGATCAAAAGAATATAGATAAGAAAGTAGCTTTAGCTTAAAAACAGAGAGTAAAAGAAAACCTCAAAGGTGAATTTCAAAGAGCCCTTTAGGCAGGCCCTTTATAGGCGCCGTTTAATGTGTATCAGAAATGCATTGAGAACGTTCAAAAGGGTGCACAATATAATAAGAATTGCTTATATTGGAGTTTAATTTTTGAGAACAGTATATGAGGCATATGCAAAAGCATGCGTATTTTTGATAAAACCTACTTTTTTAAGTTCGATAAGTAAAAAAAAAAAGAATTGGTTTTATTATATTCTGGACATAACTGGAAAATCTGTTTTTGATAAAACAGACAATGATTTATAACTTTTTGATCTTGCATAAAAACATCTTTATAAAATTTAGAACTAAAAAATATCTCTTTCCCCCGTTTTATCGATGTTTTTAGTCTGTGTTAATGTCCTTGGGATTGGTGGTGTTTTCTTATTGTTTTAACTGTGTTTTGTTTTTTGTTTTTTTTTTTTAAATAACAAACAATTGGGTGAATATACACAATGCTCACATAAAAATATAAAGCCAGTACTTTTTACTCTCTATATATTTCCTTAAGGCACTGCTCTTATGTCTATATTGATTCCTTCACCAGCAGTACTCTTGAAAATTCAATTAAATATAGTGCTTACTTTAAACATATTGCCCTGTACCGTTATGAAGTAGATTTGTATAGTTGAGTATTAAAAATGTAGACTGTTAGGGACAAAAATGGAGCTGTTTAAAAAGAAACTACAGGTCTTCAGGTTCTCTCTAAACTACAGGTGTAGTTTAGAGAGAACTGAACAGTACCTTCTGCTCGATTACATATACTGGCAAAATATCAACAAAAATAGCCAAACACATAAAAAAGAAAGGAATAACACTAGCTTTCAGAACAAATAACAACCTAGGCAAATATATTAAAAACAACAAAAGCCAACATAAAAAACACTTGTACACTTTCAATAAGAGAAAAACAGATTCTACATACGCACTTCACCTTCTAGATCATAATCATTCTTTTAATGACGAATTTAAAATTCTTCACATTCAAAATAAAGGCCTTAAGCTATCTTTGTTAGAATCTATGGAAATCAGCAAATTAAAAAACACAGATATAATTCTGAATGACCAGCTTGAGACAAACAGTTCTCCCCTCCTCAACCTATTTCATTAGAGACTATAAAGTGTTAACCCATGCCAAAAACAGATCACTTGAGAAAAGCAATCAGCCGAAACAGCTGTAGTGATAAGAATTTAAAAAAATTTTGTGAAAGTTTTGAAAACAAAGTTTTCAGCGTTTTATTGTTATACATAAAGGATCAACAAACCTAGTAAAAACATATTTTATTGATTTTAGTGTGTTTTTCAGATATGAAGCAAATCGGCAAATAACAGTTTTGAGACAATGATATTGGGGGTTCGACGCTTTCGGGAAAGTCATACTGGAGATTATATATTAGGGGTCAGGAAGTACCTTGCCGAAATTAGAAAACTTTCTTCTTTCTGCTTTTTTCAGACTGAAAAGGATAAAGTGGTTTTAAAATCAAACCCTCATTGGTCTTAACACTCTATGGTACACTTATATATTCAAGCTGTGTGTAGCTAATTTAGCTTTGTTTTTTTTTAACAATCGTAAAAAATCAAAAAATAGTTTTTTGTCCATAAAACCTTGGTTTTATGGACAAATTATGGTTCCCAATAGGAACCAAGATAGCAAGTTTTTTTCTTTAAATCATATTTTTATTGTTTAGTGACATTAAGAGCTGAAAATTGAACAGATTATAAACGAAGATCTAACTTATTATTTTTTTTTTGTAATCAGTTACAGTAATAATCCGTTACCTACTCGTAAAATACCGAACATCCGACCGCTAATTTTTTAGAATGGCACACAGAAGCTTGTTTTTTTAAATATTGGTAGCTCGTTAAAATAATAGGAACTGCGCCATTTTCACCTTACCCGAAAAAATCGAAAAAACCCGGAAAATCAATTAGAAATGTTTCCATAAAAAGTTGAATTTTAGTATTGTATCATAAGAAATATTTAAATTTTATTGATTAATGTATATTATTTATAAATATATAATGATTATGATTAATTTATCTTGTAAAGTTCAAAAAGATTAGTTTCATGCAATTTGTTCAAAACTTCTTAAAAAAAAGTTGTTACATATTTTAATTTAAATAAACTCATTTGGAGTAATTATTTTAATTATTATTACATATTTATATAAATAATATACATTGTTTATTAAAGTTTAAATATTCCTTACGAAATAATAGTACGTAAAATTCAACTTTTTTATTGAATAAATAATTATATTATTTTTCTGGGATTTTTCTATTTTTCAGGAGGTGAAAATAGGCCAGTTTTTATTATTTTCTAAAACTATCCCAACTTTTGAAAAATTGAATATTCCTTGTGGTATAGAAGGCGAAATATTGCAAATTTTTTCAGCGCACTTCAATTTGAAGTTCCATTTCGAGATCTTTATTTAAAGTCTGTTCAATTTTCTTCTCTCAATGTTAATAAACAATGAAAATACGATTTTAAGATAAAAATACTGTCTTGGTTTCTATTGGTCACAGAAGGTTCTTTTTTAAAAGATTGTGTTTTTCACTATCCTTTCAATGTGCCTATTTAACAGCCCGGTTTCATCTTTTTCAAACGGTTTATTTAATAACAATTTTGATAAAATGATAAAAAAAATTTAATATATCTTAAAATTGAAGCCTCAAATAATCATCAGCTATTTCTCATATATCTTTAAAATCTTCAAAACCCTGTATAAGATTTTTACATGAAATCGATGATTTTTTCACAGATTGACTGGAGTATTACATAAAAAAATACATCTACCTTGTATGTTTAAGTGTAAATCAAACTAAGGAAAACACCACATAAATACAAATCCAAGGATTATTCGCGAAAAAGTTTTTACGAAAAAGTAATTACAATCCCTTATTATACAAAACATAATTGGCCAGCGATGCGGTTCAACTTTTTGCCTGTATATATAGACCCTCTTTTTGCTTGCCTTAGTAGACTCCCATAATTTAACTTCTTCAACAAATATCATAAACCAAAATGCGTATTACGCAGTATGAATAGCGCCAATGAGAGAAGAAAACTGCCTACAAAAGTGTTTATATTTTCAAATATGTACATATACAGGGTGAATCAATTTATATATTTTGAAATATATCTCTCATAGAGTGATAACGAATGAAAGTTATGGAATTGAATTTAAATTTTTCTTGTGATTCCCATTATATAAATATCCCGTAGGTCTTACTGTCTTATACTAAACACTTTTGCATCGCTTTTTTGTTACTTTTACGGAAAATCTTCAAATGAATTCAATTTGAGTAAGCAAAAAAACATGGACTATGCATTCGGAATATGAAACGTCCTGACATTAAGGTTGATCATCACCCACAATTAATTTGTTTCTGATCCTAGAGATGGCTCTAGTGCGGCATGCTGCTGTGGTAAATTTTTTAACTTAATTTCTACATAATGACTCTGTAATATTTTCAAAGTTTACGCAATATTCTTGTTTACAATATTCATGACCTCCAAAGACATGATTGACGACATTCAATAGATTTTCAACAGAAGGATTTTCTTTTTTTGCATATATGGAGATTAGTTTTCTACAGAACTTTCCAATAACATTTATACGAGCGCTTGATAAGAATTTTTTGATTCTTTAGCCATTTCATGAAAATGTTTGGTAATATTTTTTGTTAAATGATTGGCACATTCGATTTTTCTTATTTTTAATTTCTACATAATGACTCTGTAATATTTTCAAAGTTTACGCAATATTCTTGTTTACAATATTCATGACCTCCAAAGACATGATTGACGACATTCAATAGATTTTCAACAGAAGGATTTTCTTTTTTTGCATATATGGAGATTAGTTTTCTACAGAACTTTCCAATAACATTTATACGAGCGCTTGATAAGAATTTTTTGATTCTTTAGCCATTTCAGCCTTATTTTACGGCATTAAGGAATTTTTTCAAGAATTTTTGAGTGGACGCTGGAATCACAATCACCAATGAAGGTTGCATATTAAAGGTTGTGCATGATTTCACTTTTTAAAAAACCTTCAATAAGTATGTCAGCCTTCATTGCTGGTGATAATAAAATCCAATTTTTGTAACAAATATGAGTAGGTTTCATAATTTGTTTTCGTTCATCACATACGAGGGGTCACCAAATGGCGGACCGCGGTCCGCATCCAGACCGTGAGCTTGTTTTTTGAGGACCGCCGGTAAATGCAAAATATAGTCATAAAATTATAATCAAATCTAAATATATAAATATCTTTACATTTTTAAAATGCAGTACTAATACTATGAAGAAATATTCGTAATCTAAACTAATCTTTCATAAAATTGTTGAACACTATAGTTGCAGAAAGAAAAAAAACCAGAAACAGTAGCATTAAATATTTAAATTAAGTTCTACGATACAAATATTTTAAATTACGCCGCAAATATTTGTTAAACAAAGACGGGAAAAAACAATGTTATAGCTTTATAATCATTTTTTTCCTTGAGTTTATTTGATACCCCTCCCTAAACGAGGTGGCCTAGTTGCCTGGTTTCAACTACGTAACCAGGATGATCTCCTCTGAGAGGGGTTACAACTATTGGAGGGTTTCTGGGCCAGTCCCCCCCGGTTACGCTACTGCCTGGTTTAGTGCTGAGTGTCCGGACCGCGGAAGTGTAGTAGGTTTTTGAAACAGACCCTCAGGGAATATAATTAGTGACCCCTGACATACACTACACTACTTATTGCGAATTCCTATAAAAAGTAGTTTTTTTATATGAACTCCAATAATGTATGAAATGCCGGATTTTTACTTACTTTATCTTCTTGATCAAGCGTAATGATTTTCGGTCGGTCTAAGTTGTCACGTTTAAGACGAAATGAACCACTTTCGCCTAAATTCCGAAATAGATGTTTAAAGGTTGGTGATTAGGTTGCAGGCTGTTTCGGTATCTTTTTAAATACTCCCTTTTCGCTGCACGCCAGTTAACGTGTTGCTGACAATAAATAGCAATCCTATCTCTCATATAAACATTATAAAAATTATTATGCTTCGGCATTTTCTGCTTTTTCATTAATAAAACAAAATAAACTAGATATTACAAAAACCAATGATTAATCGAAACAAGACTTATTTTTAGTTATCAAAAGTATTCGTGACATCAGCCTACTATGTTAAAATTTTACGTAAAGGTTGTCTAATGATGACATCAAAACTAGCTTCAAAAAAAAAGGTGGTAGGTACAGTAGCTGGTACTTCAGTCTATGTTTTCTCTATTTTTAAAATTTAAATAATATTTTTAAATTTGAGCATGATATTAAAGTAACATATATTAATATTTTTAAAATTCAATAAAGTAATTTTAAGCAAATTATATTAAAATAATTCAACAAATTATTATGTTTGCTAGTAACGCCACCTGCTAACGTATCAACAACGCATACGTTGTTTATTTCTGACAGACCCGTCAAAGTCAGACTAAATATTAAATTATTAATAAAATATAAATTTTATATTTAATCATTAATTTGATAATCAATTGAATTATTATACAAAATAAATAAGATGTTTAAAAATAAAATTTGGGTGTTTGGTAGGTTGAACGAAGTGAAAAATCTATTAAAGCAGAGACACATTTGGTGACCGTATGGCGTTGGCTACAGTTTCAACAACTCGTTCTCCTAGAGTTCCAGTAGTTGGTGTGGATTATTTTCCCAAGTAAATATTGAAATCGTATATATGTATCCTGTGAAAGAATCATTTCTTTTTCACACACAAAGCCACATTTTATACCTCTTTTTACTGGCTTTATAGGAAGATACTGCTTCAGGGCAGATCTTCCTTTGAACTTAGTCATTGATTCGTCGATGGACTGATAGGAACTCTCAGTCCTCGCCTTTACAAAAGTTTGTTTCAAACAAGAAACCACTTCATCGATGTAGCATGTTTTTGATGCATTATCATTTCTTTCAGGATTTTTATAGTAGGACTTAAATAGCAGGAATAAACAGCGATCTCTTGAAATAGCTTTTCTTATGAGGGAGTTCGAAAGTGATTCGTTTTGTGACCAGTAATGTGAGATATATGGTACTTTATTGTAACACATAATCATAGTAGGTACAACCAATCACTGTCATCATTTCGTACATATCTGTTTTTTTCGTGTTTAATTTTATATTTCTGTTTTTGGTAAGTGCTGCTATTCTTTGGTTTGTACAGAAAGCAATATGCATAAATAAACTATGCAGAAATAATTTTAGAAAAATATCAACAGGACGAGAACCTTTATCAATATTTAGTATTGTTATCCCATTTCTCTGGGTAGGAATTTCTTTTTTCGGACAAAAGTTTGTATTTTTGATATAAGTTTTCCATTGTGAAGTCAATTCAGACTCATTTTCAGATATTTCCGGGTTATCAGAACTTTCTTCGTCAGAAGCAGTGATGTTTACTTCCACACGGTCAGGAGTATTCTCAGGTACTTCATCAGAATCTGAGGCAAAATCGTCACCAGGTACATAATCAGATTCTGGGGCAGCATAAGGTTCTTCTCGGATTGATTTTCAGTAAAATTTGAGAGGTTTTCAACTTCTTCTTGAAGCTCTTTTTGTGTTAGAAAACGTCTACGATCCCTAGTAAATCTGCAACCAAACAATACGAATGAAATAAATACGACCCGGTATAAACAACTACTGGGACGTTAGAGTCCCGTTTAGAAATTATGGTAAAATCGATAAAAACAATATCAAAAATAAACAGTATATATTATTAATCAATAACTAAATCATATATAATCGGTTAAAAAATAGAGCAGCCACTTTTTCTTTACTAAAATTGTATTATTTCCGAGTTGTTGATGCACGTGTTTAGTTAACATCAATTTATAGGTTACAGGCATGATATGTAGGTTGCATACTACTAAGTAATGAGTAAGGAATGTCCAAAAATTCGGATGCGTTCAAATAACAATAGCTTTGGGGACAAACAGATGCAAGCAGATTTTTTTGAATTCCGCTGGGGCATATATGTCCCCACAATAATGAAAGGGTTAATATTTTATATTTACATACCTACTTATACTTATGTAACTGTAATTGTGTTTTCTTTTTGTTTCCTTTTAAGAATTGTAAAATTAAAAAAAATAAATTGTAAAAACTCATGTCAATAAAAAATAATTTTTTTCTATAGGTATTTACTCATATTTCATGTAATAGTATTTTACGTAACAAGTTCCGAAAGTGATATTTTACGAGACGAGTAGGAAGTTTCCAGGGCGAGCCGTAGGCGAGTTCTGGAATCCTGTGAGTCTCGTAAAATTACTTTTGGATCGTCTTACGTACAATATTTTTTCTGCAGCCGTTTTGTATGTTAAAAAGAATATATGGATAAACTTTACTTATGAACACTTTAAAGTTATTCTCGTGAATTCAACATTAGAAAAATCTACTTATCAATATTAATAACACAATTATAACAATTATTTACATTGAGATTGTTAGGAATATTAACAGAAGTGACAGTATTGAAATTAGTGTTAGACGTGTCAGTATTTTTACTATTTTTTGAGATATTAACTTGGTTGCGGCCATTTTCAATATGTGAAGCCATGTGAATTTTCTTGCTTAAAGAATTTTCTACGTATCTCTCTGCTACATTAGTTGATGACTTCTTCATTTATAGTATGTACATTTTTATCATTGCTCCATTTTTGAAATAAATCGTAGACCAATTCATACCTCTTTCTTGACTTTACCGACAATAATTCATAAATAGCAGCTTTGGCGGTTTCCTTAATCTCATCTGGAATCATTCCGGCTTCACTTTCACTGCTGATTTCCATTTCTTGGAATTGAAAAACGAATAACTGGGCCAAAACACACGAATCTTAAATGACCAACGTTGTCATAATAAAATACAAAGTTGATGTTTTTGTCAAAGCTGTTACCTTGCTACCCAAAATCGTCCCAAAATGAAAAGATTAGTCCCGAAAGTAGCTACTTTCAGTACGAGTTGTGTAAAATAGTACTTTCGATTTAATAAATAATACCAAAAGTTTTATTTTTGGGACGGCTGCAGAAAAAAAACACTATTTAAGTTAATTTGAATGTGTGGCCCGCATAAAAAAATTTATTTTGAAAGTAGCCCGCAGCCGCGCCTTCCGAAAAAAGGTTGACGACCACTAGAATAATCAACTATACGACGTCGCTACTGGAACTACCTAAAGAATGGCGGAAGCCAGGTGGATGTACTTATAAACTATTACTTGTGTTACTTTCAGATTATTTCTTATTCTATGCTTATACATTATTTAATTCGTTTAATTGAGTTAGGTCGCAAATAATCAAAGGACCCAGTCTATCTGGGTGGATTGATTCAATCAGAGCGATTTTCTGATTAGACATTACTTTTCTTAATTAATTTATTGAGTATTTCGTAAGCAATTACTGTAATGGTTCACAAGAAACATTAATGTATACAGTTGCTGCTTTGAAACAAACTTTTATAAATAAAATTTGAATCGGAACTACTCATTGGCATATTGATCAGATGAAATAATTTGAACGGATATTTTAATAATACAATTTTAATTACTTTTCACAGTTTATTAAAGTTTTGATCGTAATAAATACGGGGTGGCTCTATACTTAAAGATAAACTAAAATTCTCCATATCTTCTTCATATCTTGCTTTAAGAAGATAGTTTGTTACACTTTGATCCATCTTAAAATTGTAGTTCATAGCTCCTAGTTGACATCTTTCCAAAAATTCTTTAGCGATCTCTATATTTTCTTTCCTACAATCCTCATAACTATCCAGTGGTTTGTAGTATTCATATAAACCTTTAAACTTAACTTTTTTCCTTTGAGACGGATACCTCTTTCGCACGTCTTTAGTTTTAACAGTAGCATCATTTACGTCAGATAAAGTAAACAATTTTAACAGTTTCGATAAAATCAGAGGACATTTGGGTGGTTCCTGTTTTTTTCCAATGCTAGTACAAGTTTTTGTAGTTAGTAAACTTGAAGTTCTGGAAAGTGAATAATTAAATGGCAAACTATAATCAGGAATTTTTCCTAATAGTTTACTAAAAATATCGTCTATATATGGCATGAAAGGAGGACTTAACGCAACCATATAGAAGGTTTTTTGATAAATTAATAATCTAGTGTCTCTATAAAACTTACACAAACATTCAAATGTTTGATATTTACTTCCATGTTTCTTTCTTACATACGCCCAAGTTTCCCTTAATCTATACACAGCAGGGCTTTGCAAACCGCTTAAAACAGATCGACAAGACTGAAAATTAGAGATCTTATGACACTTACTAGCAACATTAATCAGCCTAGCCATCAAACGAGCTCTATTCTTTATGTTTTGTGTTTTAATAATTTCTAGTGCAAATAAACTACTAATTCGTTCCGAAAAAGTAATTAGAGCTCTAATATTCGGAGTATTTTTGGACGATTGTTGCCACACAAGCGTATCGAGTTCTAGAGAAGATATCCTTAAAAATAACTCCTTATCTATCATTGTTAAATGTTGGGCGAGAGCAGTAGAATCAAAATCCCAAATAGATTGAACCTTATCTAAAGTTAGATTATGTTTTAATGATAGCAAATGGGTTTCATCTGTATTTATTTTTAAGGTTTTAGAAACAGTCACACTGGGGAAAAGATTGTATATAAAACCCAGTTTTTTTCTTTGTTTGGGATACAAACAGTCATCTTTAGCCTCTTCGTCGGTTTCAACTTTTTGTAGTTTGTTTTGATATTTTTTGAAAAATATATTTTTTTGTGGTTTTTTCTTGCGCTTCTTTTTTATTGATTCATGATATTTAGCTATAGACTCCAGATAATTTAGTTTTTGCTGATATCGACTTTTTGCCGATTGGGGCCTATATTTGTAACAAGGGGTCCAATATAGAGTAGCAGGCATCTTCTCGGCATTTGTTATATTGTTTCCTTCTTTTTTGTAATCAGAAGCTAAAAATTGTTGTGATATAGAAGCAGTTAGTTCATTGTTTGTCGCGGATGTTCTGAAAACATGTTCTTTTGAATTTAACAAACAAACTGACGACACAACTCTTTTTAATTGTAATGAATATTTATCGCCTTTAGATATACTGACAGAACCGAATCCATGGTACAAATTTGGCTGAGGAACAAATCCGTAACGCCGCCTATGTTTGATTTTATATTTTTGAGGATCAGACACTCTAAAGAACTCCCAGGCTAGTACTGCTGTCTCAGCTAGATGATCATAACACATAAAATCAGATATACTTGGAACTAGAACAAAGTCATTCATATGTTGACTATAACGGCGTGGTGCAATATAATCATCTACTGTGAGAAACAGTCCTGTGTGGCATCCTTCTTCTATTCCATCACCGAAACGATTTATCTAAAAAGAATGTTTTTCGTTTAATAATGAATTTTTATTTAAATTTAAAATGTTTATCAAATAAAAGGGCAAATCCCAGTGGTTCAATGAAAATACTTTTTTGAAACGTTCTACTATACCTACAGTAATATTCAACTAACTTACACCTCTAAAAAATTAATGGAATTCGCAGAAAACCTTTCGATGTAGTAAAAGGCACGGTAAACTGCACTGGAGTTCTCCATAATATTTTTAATTACTTACTTTATTTAGAATATTTTTGCCTGTGTTATCAGTTGGAGTTAATTTATATAAAATGAGGAGCAAAAATTCAAATGGAATTTGAAATATTATTATTTATTTGGCTAATATTGAATGTATAAATATAATGGTTAACCTGCTGTACAATTATTTTCGAAATTTCCAGTAACTCTGATTTGAAGGCGTATTCCGGAAAATTAATATTATTTTTAACTCACCAATTTTTTATGCTCTGTACGAGTGTTTTGGTTGTTTCTCCAAAATTTCCGAATGGTAAGGTGCATTATCTAAAACTATAACTGATGGTTCACTAACAGTTTCTCCTCAAGCCATTTACAAACATATTTGCATTTATGTTTCCATGGTAATCAGCAGATTTTGATTTTAAAGAAAAAATCAAATCTGCGTTTTCAAAGTCTTCTTTCCCTCCTGCATGAAGAATGATGTGTCTTTTGTCTTCGCTATCTGTGTGTTTTATTGACTTTATGCTTTCGTCATGCCAAATTCTTTTAATTCCACCCTTTGTAAATATCCATGTATCATTTACGTATACGAATGTTGCATTTTCATATTTAAGTCTAGTATATCCTCTCAAAAATTTAATTCTTTTGTGAACCACACTACTCCTTTTTGAATAACAGTAACCTTATTTTCTTTTTTGAATTTAAACCTAAATCTCTCAACACTTTCCAAAGGCTAGTCCTCTTAATTTCAGATACTTGTCTTTCTCTTATTTTGGCCAGTAAAGTATCTAAACTGACATGTTGATTGTTCATTTGCAATTAATTCATCAATATCCAACTTACGTCTAGGCATGATGGTCACTTGAAACTACACGTTCGAATTACAACATACTGAGTTTAGATCAATATGACAGAAACTTTCTAACTGTTGTGCTTGAGAGGTAAAATATAATATAACCGCTTACAAAGATCCTAAACACAAATCCTAAACGCTAATTAAGCAAATTAGCCTAATGATAATTAATAATGCCGATTGTAACTTGATTATTGATAAAAAGTTTAGAAATTATTGTAAACCGTACATATTCATTTGAAAATAAAAAGTTAAATATATTTACCAAAACCCCTACTTTAACCCGCAATCGCAGACGTCTTAAAAACGGTACATTCTAATAGACATATGGTCAATCTAACCACCACTATTTAAATTGACAAAATGTTTCAGAAAAAGTTTCAGAAAAAAATTAATAAACAAGTAGGTGAAAGAAATTTACGTTAAATAACGTTATGCAAGAATATTATTTATTAAAAAAAATGTAACAAAATATGGAAAACTATGAACAACGGGTTAAGGACACATATATTTATTTTATACCTAAAATTTAGCAAAGCGGTAAACATTATGAAGAACACCAGTGCAATTTACCGTGCGTTTTAGTACAACGAAAGGTTTTCTGCGAATACCGTTAATAGTTTATGAGGTGTAAGTTGGTTGAATGTACTGTAACTATAACTGAGGTTAGAATATTTAAAAGAAAAATAGTCACAGACGGGGAAAATGCTTATACACCCAGACAAATAATTTTATTGACTTAAGAAGGCAATGTACTACCTACAAATGTTTTTCTTAATAGTGTATCATGCATGTCGAATCATAT
Source organism: Diabrotica undecimpunctata (assembly GCF_040954645.1). Classification (NCBI taxonomy): domain Eukaryota; kingdom Metazoa; phylum Arthropoda; class Insecta; order Coleoptera; family Chrysomelidae; genus Diabrotica; species Diabrotica undecimpunctata. Next base: position 140,909,137 of record NC_092810.1, on the reverse strand, counting down.
ATATACATAAAGTTATCCAGCGCTATAAGTGTCTTGAAGATGGACATGTAGCAAAACATTGTCGCAGCACAATAACTCTGCCTTAATTGTACAAAAGAAAAAGACGGCAAACATGAATGTAGAGATCTGCAAGATAGTTTTTGCAAATATTGAAAAAGTGACCAGCATAAATCTATTCCTAAAAGTTGTCCTAGATTCGAAAAAACTACACTGTGGTTTAAATAGAAATAATAAATTTGCAGTTTTGGATACACAAAGCATAGATAATATTCGTGTAATAATTTCAACAATATCACAAATCCTAGAATTTCCGCCACGAATCCAACTATTCCATAACAGAACAAAACCGCTACAGTTCCTATGCTTCTTTTTCACAAAATACGGAACCAAGTAGCTCAGCTAAAAGAAAGAAACACCTTCTCCCGTAGAAACACCAAAGTTTCCTTTCACGTTTGGGCCCAAAGAACCTTTACCTGCATTTGATAAATCTTACTTTGAAATTAATACCAATGGGAGATAATTAATCTGATAAATCAGATAGTTCGCTCTGTCGCTAATCTAACGAAATAATACCTAAACCGTTATTTTTATTTTAATACCAACGAGTTTGTGAGCATGTTTTTTGAAATTTTTAAGTGTTTTGGATGATATTTACTCTTTGGAAGAACTTAAAAATATTGATACTGATCTTATTCGCAACAAGATAGGACATTTTTATGCAGATGGCTAATAAACAAAATAATAAATTAAAAAATTTGCAATGGAATGTTCATTTGGCAGTTTTTAATAAGATAAGTTTGGTGAAATGTTTAGATGAACATCAAATTGATATAGGTTTATTATCCGAAACTTGGTTTAAGCCCGACAGACAGATTTCTTTTCAAGGTTACAATATTGTACGTAAACATAGGGATGACGGTTACGCCGGTGTTTTACACCTCTGAGAGCCACAAAATATAGATAATATAATTTTTGTAATACTTTTCAATAAAAATTACAAAAATCCCATTTTCTGATGAAATTTGGCATCGTTGTTGGTCTGTACTGTGGCATCGTGTACTGTAAAGTTAAGGTGAGACGGACTATTATATCTTTCTCAAGGATATAGTTTACCAAAGCAGCATTCTTCTAATTTTGTGGAGCATGGTATATTCAACAAAAATATTAAAATTAATAAACACCTAATATATATATATATATATATATATATATATATATATATATATATATATATATATATATATATATATATATACAGGGTGGTCCTTAAGTAATTGTACAAAAAGAAACAGTAGATTCTACACTTTAAAATATTACGATTTAAGCCAAATTGCTTTAATAAAATGTTGATATTAAGAAAGATACAGGGTGTTAAAGTGCAAAATTAAAATTTTATTTTTCGCTACAACTTTCATGTTTGTAAATATTTATGTATAAAAATTTACAACTGGGTACTACTAAATATGAGAAATTATAATTTGATGCACACTTTTATGTAACTGATAGAGGGCGCCACTTATGCCACATAAGTGGTATAAATTTAGACTTAACTTTTTTGCTCTTTAAGTTACCTGTATTTGGGATAAAAAATATTAAAGATACATTATTTTAACAAGAAAAAGGTATACTTATTAATAACTTCAAAACTCAACAGTTTTCGAGATAATCGCATTTTCAAAATCAGCTGCATAATTCTGATGTTAAGGCAATTACTCCAGGCAACGAAGAACAGACAGTCAAAAACATTAATACTTCTTAATTTTGGTATAAAACACCTTTAACTAAAGTTAATAGTTAACGAAATATTAAATAAAATAAATATATCAGCAGGATAATTAATAATAGGATTTGACAATAGCATTTTACATCAAACATTTTACGTTTGATGTTAAATTAAAGTCATAATCAAAACATTTTGTTTACAAAGCAAATTAAGAAATAGTTAAACTAAATAACATAACTTTTTGTCAAAGTAAGTGTTCGATATGTCCACCATTTTCTTTAATTCATTTGTCAATATATTCCATAAAAGATCGTCTCATATTAAATATCATCATTGGTTCTAAAGAAACTGCTGCAGTATTTATTTCTTCCCATAGTTGTTTGTGAATGTTTATGGGATTCTTATAGACACGTTGTTTTAATGCGCCCAATACACCAAAATAAAGCGGATTAATTTTTGGGCTACGTGGTGGCTATAATGTATAATGGATGAATATATTATTTTGGATACATATCCAAATCTTATGGTATATTATGGAACTACATCTTATTTGTCGCAGAAGTTAAATAATTTATTAAACTGTGATGTATCTCGTTCATTGGTTACTTATATACACACGGAATAACCTATCGATGACAGTACTTATTGATATGATTACGTTACAGCTTACGAGTAACTATAATTACATCTCGAACAAATGGAATATTATGATTTACTAACGAACTAATATTATGCTGAACTAAATTGCCTAATAAAAATGGGTAAACAATTTACGTAATGAACAATAAGTATTCTTTTCGGATTTTTTATGAATTAAATAATTATATCAATATTTACCCACATTGCCAATGAATATGACTACCACGACCAATCCAACGTTCAGAAAAGTTGTATTGAAGTATATTCTAACTAGAATGTGGTGGTGTACCATCTTGCATAAACCACATATTTTTGGTTTTTAGCATTTTACAATAGAGAAAAAGTAATACAACGACATTATAGAAACTTAAGAACGTCACGGCACGAATACGGACACGGCACCTAAAGAAGAAGATGAAATATCTTTTCTCCAATAAGACATTAAGCACCCATAACAAAGCATTTTGTGATGTTACATTATCATCTTTGAGTTGTTTTAATAAGAATAAACTATGAATTATGCTTATCTACAGGTATTCAGTGCTTTACCGCACAAATTTCAAACTAAGAATTATTGTGCAGCTGACTTATAAAATGCATTTATCTCGAAAACGGTTGAATTTTCAGGTTGCTAACAAGTATACCTTTTCTTTGTAAAAATAATGTTTCTTTAATATTTTTTAACACAAAAAGAGCTAGCTTAAAGGGCAAAAAAGTTAAGCGCAAATTTATGCCATACACGTAGCATATATGGCACCCTCTATTAGTTACATTAAATTAAGTATAAAATTATAATTTATCCTACTCAAAAGCATCCAACTGTAAATTTTTGTCCAAAAATATTAACAAACGTAAAAGTTATAGCGAAAAATAAAATTTTAAATTTCCACTTTAACACCCTGTATCTTTCTTAATACCAACATTTTATTAAAGCAATTTGGCTTAAATCGTAATATTTTAAAGTGCAGAATCTACGGTTTCTGTTTGTACTATTACTTAAGGACCACCCTGTATATATATATATATATATATATATATATATATATATATATATATATATATATATATATATATATATATATATATATATATATATATAAACAATCTCTTTTTACCTGGACGCTGTCTCCTATTCTGAATTCATTGGCTTCCATAGAACTTAAAATTTCCGATTTTTTAGATCTTACTGCTATTTTGGAGCTCTTAGATACTTTTACAAATTCTTCGATACTGGGAGTTTCTATTACTGGAGTGTAAGTACCATTTTCAAAGCATGTTCCTAAATATGCATATTTGTCGGTCCACTTACTTTGATGATTTAAGTGACTACTTATGTTTTTTACCAAAGAATTGGAATCCAAAGGTTCAGATCCAAATGTACACCAAAGCTGTTTTACCCCATTTCGTGTCACAAATTTTCTATCTAACAAATACAACGAGCTGGCAGTGGTTGAAGTACCTACTGAAGTTTCAGAGCGCGAAGATCCTGAATAGTCCGGACACAAAAACTTTATTCTTTCGCACCATAAATTCCAAAACATAGCACGATTTTTAGACCCTCCTAGTTCAAAATAAAGCACTCTGTTGTTGCAAAATCTCGCTTTTAAAGACTGATTCTTTTTGGTTCTATAAATACTGAGATTAACACTTTCCACTGGATAAATTGCTATTAATTCGAATGTTTCAATTTCAGGATCAATTCCAGGAGAATATTTAAAATTGACGTACTCTACTGGTGGTAAAACGTCGGTAGCTAGTATCAGTTTTGACGGAGTTAAGCCTAAATGAACTTGACGGATGCCTTTACCATCTTTTGTGGTTTGTGCAAAGGGACTTTCGATTAGCACCATGTCTTCAAAATCGCAATATTCCGAGAAAAGTAATTTCTGCACTCTATTATCCGACATTACTTAAATTTGGTTGGGAAAAAAATAATATTCATGGTAAGCTTTAAACCTTGACGAGTTGCATGTGGTTGTCACTATTACACTAACATATGTCAAATATGTTATGAATGATTATTGGGTCGTAGGTTCGTATTGAACGAATTCATAGATATAGATTTCTGTTTATTTATTTGTATGTTTTTTTGTTAGATTTTTTCGTCTGCTATATTTTCTAACTCGTTTATTTTAACAGCAAATCAAATTCCATCTATCTTTTATTTTAAATATTCCTAATAAAACGAATTTTCCTGTATTCCACAGAGAAAGAGGTCAAAGTCCAGAAGAATAATCAACGAGCAAAAAAACAAAAGAGGGAATCTAATCGTTGTGAAAAGGAGACCAAAATTCATAAACGTGGCCTCTTAATATGGCGGACATATCCGGAAATGCAAACGCCAAATTTAAATTTTACGACACTTCACAATAATCATACAGTGGTGTAGGGGTTTTAATTTATCCCTATCTAATTCCATTATATTTATAATGGAACTAGTACAAAGTTTAAAAATTTTGATATAATGATTGTTTTAATTAGGAAAATATTTCATGTTTTTTTATGAAGTAGCTAAAACAGTAGCTGTAAAATATTTTTCAGAATGTGTCTTAGACGAGAAAGTTTTAATTAAATTATAACGATAATAGTCTAAAATGTGACAAAATTGGTAAAAACCTTCAATATAAATAAGCTTTCATGTGACAGTAGGGACAAACAATAACATAACCCAACTAAATTTGATTTTGACTGGCCTTTCAACTTGCAGTACGAAACTCAATACCACATTGAATTAGCGGAATCAAAAAATCAGCCGGAAAGAAATGACTCTTTCTGAAAAAGCGTCCGACGCTTTCAATGCGTACTCCTCAGAGAATGTCGTCTGCTCGAGTAAAATCGTTTACTGCTGAAAATGTATCCAAGTTCTTTGACCTATATGAACCAGAATATCTTAAGCTGACTAACCCTGCACATCGTATATTTAATGTAGACGAAACAGGCCTTACAATTATTCAGCACAAACATAGCAAAGTAATTTCTATGAGAGGGAAGAAGCAGGTTTCGTCACTTACTTCAGCAGAAAGGGGCAAGCTGATTACTGTTATTACGTGTATGAATGCTGCAGGAGTTTTCGTATAACCATTATTAATCTTCCCTAGAAAAAATATGAATACAGAGTTAATGCTACCAGTTGGGGGAGCACCCACTGGAGCAGTGGCAGAATGCCACGTGTCAGGTTGGGTACAGGCCGATATTTTCACTAGATGGCTTCAACACTTCATAAAATTCACTAAACCTTCAGCTGCAGACCCTGTTCTTTTCGTCCTTGATGGTCACTATTTTCATACGAGAAATGTTCTAATAGATTTGGCCAAGCAGAATCATGTGACGATTAGAGAAATTGAAAATTGACTTAGAGAAAATCAGTTGAGTTTTGTGTCGCCATATACCGTTCCCAGTATTTTTTGTAAAGCGTATAACAGAGCTGCGACGATGGAAATATTTTGCAATGGTTTCCGAAAAACTGGACTGGTTCCTATTTGTCGCCGTATTTTTAGGGACTTTGAATTTGGAATTCAAGAGCACTTAGAAACACAAAATGAATCGGACGAACAAATAATAGAACCAAACCATGAACAACCAAATCATCCAATACGAGAACATAGAACTCCTAGTCCACCAATACCTACCTCATAAACAACTTGTTTCTCCGAAAGACATGTGTCCAATCCCTACAGACAAGAGAGATACCCCTAAAAACCACGTGCCATATAAGGAAAGGCTTCAGGTATTACTCTAACACGCTACAAAGAAGAATTAGAGAAAAGTTTGCAGAACAAAAAAAAACAAAAAAACTAGTACCCCAGAAAAACTTGGATTGTGTATTAGCCCCAGAAAAAACAACAAAAAGTGTTAGATCAAAAAAAAGCATCAACAAAAATTGCCAGAACAAAGGAATATACATTGATGGAGAATACCTCAGCCATCTAAGATTTGCAGACGACATCGTTCTGATTGCTAATAATCCTGTAGAATACAAGAGCTTATAAGCGACCTAAATGCAGCTAGCAATGAAGTTAGCCTAAAAATGAACTTGACAAAAACAAAAACCATGTACAACGAGCTAGTTGATGTCCAAGATGTAATAATAAACAACACTGCACTTGAGACAGTAGACGAGTATGTATACCTGGGACAATTAATACATAAATCTGGATCCTTACTTCCAGAAATCAACAGAAGAATGAAACTAGCTTGGACATCTTTTGGTAGAAATGCAGTTATATTCAAATCGAAGATGCTAATCCACCTGAAGAAAAAAGCATTCGATCAGTGTATACTACCAATCATGACATACGGCTGAGAAACTTGGACACTAAAGAAAGAGATGATATCGAAACTCAAAGGTCAATGGAGCGATGCATGCTACGTACAACAAAGAGAGATCGAAAAAGAATAGAATGGATCAGACAGAAAACCAGAAGATCAGACAGAGTATTGATGTATTCCATAGAATTAAATTTTTAAAATTGCAGTGAGCGGGACATTAAGCGAGAAGAACTGACAATAGTCAGTCTTCTAGAATTACACTGTGGTATCCAAGAGGCGTTAAGATACCAAGACGTCCAAATTTAAGATGGGACTAAGACATAAGCAAACAAGCCGGTACAACATGGTACAGAAAAGCGAATTTTAGACAATCGTGGGCAGATAAGAAGAATGAATATGTAAAGGAGGCTACACCATAATCGGTAGAATATGCTGATAATGATATAAAAAAAAAGGTTAATGAGAGTTAATAGTAAAATAAATGTACAAGATATCTGCATAGCTCGAAACAAAGGAAAAAACTCGCATTAACCTTTTTCTTGTTGTTTGAAACGTTCTAAACGATTGGCATTCCTATCCTCAGGTAGCTTAGCTTCCTCCGTGGATGTGTTAGTTGTTGCTCTGAAAACCTCAGTCTTCTAACAATATTGCCACAAATTGGTCGCATCTTACTTTGGTTTCCTACAGGAAACTTTCTTACCATTCTCTTTAAAGAAATTCCTCTACAGCTGAAACAAAACTTATGGTTAATGTATGATGGTGGATCAGCTCATTTTAGCATTAATGTATGTAACCACTTAGATCCAGTATAATTATCCAAATCGTTGGATAGGTATGGCAGGTACACAATATTGTCCTGCTCGATCGAAATGGTTCTGTTTTTCCAATTACCACCCATTTTCTGTTTGAGGCGTTTAGTTTTAATCCGTAGTTTTCAAATACTTCACACATGATATTATATTGGGTAAATGAAAAAGCATGTAAAAGAATAAAAAATGTATTTTTTTAATTTTATATACAATTTATAAAATTCGGTAAAAAAGCCATATTACAAAATGTGACATAAATTAAAACATATACAAACACATAAAATTCAGTCTCTGTAAAAAAAATAAATATTGTTAAAAATATCACATATAAATTATAATACATTAAGTTAATAAAAATCTCTATACAATGTATTCTAAAAGAAAAAAAATATTTATCCAAGTACCTCTAAAAGCTATTTTGTCAACTGTTGGAAAGTGATATATAATTTAGATATCAAATTCTAAACCAAAAACATGAATATTAACTGTAATGTTTCCCAAAATATGATCTTTAATCATTGTGGTATATACTAAATAGTACTAATTATATAGATATAAGATTATTTGATAAAAATAATTGGAGATTAAAGTATCATAACATCTCAGAATCAAAAAAGATCATGTCCAGCACATCTGATTAAAATACGCGACTTAAAAAAGATGACTCCAACGCAAATTCGTAAAGATTGTTGGGAAACATTCAGGGAATCTGCAATACCATAGAACGTAGTGCCAAAGATTGTATCGTGAGTTTATATATATATATATATATATATATATATATATATATATATATATATATATATATATATATATATATATATATATATATATATATGTAGTAGACAGTCGTGTACAGACTAAGATGCAGATGGAACGCCTAGAATTATCAATACACAAGAAAATGTCAAAAAGGTCATAATGCACCTGGATACAAGTCTGCTATTGCAACAGATGTGATTGATCAAGCAACGTCGGATTATTTGAGCATACGTCATATTATCCAGATTTGGCCCTCGGCCATTACAGGCTATTTCCAAAACTTAAACAATATTTAGAAACTGTAGTTAATAAAAGTATAAAATAAATCAAACTGGCGATAGTTTCCTTGTACAGTTATTAGTAATTGGTCGATTTATTGGTCAATTAAGACTCCTTTGTGTTCCTGAAATAATAGAATTGTTTATATATGATTAGATTTACTTCTCCAATTGTTATTGGTCAATATGTGCATCAATGTTTTGTTAATTCGCCTTGTCAAACAAGCCAGACTTGTAAGTTTAAATAAACGTTAACCCTTTCACAGATATAACGGTGACATCAGTCGAACAATGTTCGTCTTTGTGGGACAAGACGATTGAAGCTGGCGCTGTTTAAATCTCTACTAAGGTAAATGGGTAAAAGTATTTACCTATTATTAGAATATGATGTCCCAAACAAGTCTGTGTGTTATCTATTGTAGGATTTATAAAAGAGTGGATATGTGAAAATAAATATATTTTTATAAAAATATATACTACTGTTGCTAATATACAGGCTGAGGCATTAGTACGAGGAAGTCCAATGACGTATTTCTCGTAAGATACGAAAAAATATATTTAGGTAAAAGTTGGAGCATACATAGGACCATACTTTGAAAATATTTTCAAATATACAGGGCCACCCATATTGACAAAGTGGAACAAACTTATCTTTTATATATAATGGAACAGCCCTGTATATTCGAAAATATTTTTAGAGTATGATCTGATCTATGCTCCAACTTTTACCTTAATAGTGTTTTTTCGTATCTCTTACGAGAAATGAGTACTTGGACTTCCCCACACTAATGCCACACTCTGTGGTACTAGTGTGGGGAAGCACACTCTGAATCACTACAGCGTGATTCTTTGGGAGTTTCAATTAGACGTTTTAGAGAAATTTGTCATAATTAATACCTGAAAACTTAGGATATGGAGTTTCTAGATATGCCCAAATATTTTAAAACATTAAGAGCCTCCTAGCATTTCCGGTTATATCGGAAGTTGACTAAAACTTCCTTATTTTAAATATAATGTCCTGTATATTATCACAAATTTCGATAGAACATCTTTTGAAAATTCTCTCAATATAAGGTTATACTACGTTAAACCGAGTGTTTTACGAGATATGACCAATTTTATTATAAAATATTGTCTGATTTGACACCCTGTAAATTTATAAATATTAACTGTTTGGTACAATTTTTTTGTATAGTCTATTCTGATGAAACTTTGACATTTTTTGGATAAAGCAATATTTAAAATAAACGGTGATTTAAAACGTATACATAAAAATTTCCTAATTATCTTAAATGGATCACCCGTAGAACTGTAACCGTTTCTTAAGTTTCGTTAACTCCTTCCTGTACAGCGTGCCATGGAAATTTTAGTTGACAGTTTTCAGTTCGCGTAAATTATATTAGACATACCTGTTTACATTAAATTTTTAAGAACTGAGAATGTAAACTAAAATTTCAATAGCACGCTATACACGCATTAAAAGACAGGTATATTATTAACTATTAAATTTTAGGAATAACAGGTAGGTAACGAAACTTACTACTTAAAGTCGGTATAAGCAATCCCCCCATTAACTGGCCAACGGCTCCGAGCGGATGAGCTGATAAGTGGAAGGGCACCTTTTTGTTTTAAGATTGGTAAATCGGTCTTGAAGAATCCTTCTGCATAAAGATGCAGAAGGCAACGGGGAACCACTGCATTAAAGACTCGGAGAGTACCCCTAGTATAATCAGCAATAGGATAACTAGTCAAAGAAAAAATACTGATCATGGGATTCGGATACCAAGATCCGGCAGAGGACACACAAGACGGCAAGGCCTTCTCGGTCGCCAACAGACTAAATCCTTGCTAATCTAGTGCAAAGAAAATGCTCACGATTTGCACATTTAATGTTAAAACATTATACGAGGTCTGTAAGACTCATAACGTAATCAAGGAGATGGATAGACTATCAATAGACGAACATATATTATTCCGGTAACCCCAACGGAAGACACGAAAATGGAGTAGGTATAATTTTAAATCAAGAAACTGCCAGACATCTTAAAAACCTTGTACCCATATCGGAAAGAATGCTCCTCCTTCAACTTGATACTATGATATGAATAACTAACATTATTCAGGTATATGCCCCTACCGCTAACAAACCAGACGACATAAGTGAAGCATTCTATAATGAATTATCCAACACCTTGAAACACCTTCCCAATAAGGATCTAACCTTGATTATGGGTGATTTAATTGCCAAGATTGGTAGGGGACAATCGGGAGAATTCATAGGACAGTTTGGGCTTGAAGAAAGAAATGAACGAGTACACCGATTGGGTGAATTGGTATCAGAAGAGTTTGTAATTACTAACACTTACGTCAAACTCCCATACAGAAGATTATACAGGTGAAAATCACCTCAAGATACTTCAGGCCACATTGTCAGAAATCAAATATAATATAAAAATAATTTAACCTCATAGTAAAGTAAATTTTGTTATTCTATTCTAATTATTTTACATATACTGATTCAAGTATTTGAATAATTGAGTTTTTATTTAATTTCATTCTGGAATATGCTATACCTATTTATACAATACAATATTTGTGTCAATATTGTTTCATATTTACGTTTTTGATGTCCACAAAAATCAATTTCAAATCGGTTCGAGTATCAGTTCGAATTAATTTCTAGTCCATCTCATATAATCAGAAAGTAGACTATAGGACTACACCGTAATCTAATCTAACTGCACCGATTGGTCACACCTGTCATCCGCCTCTGAAAGTCTGGCCCCACAAACACTATTAGACAGTAAAGCCATGAGCGTCATGTCCGTGAAAGAGTTAGTAGAACTATATTAGATTTGTTTCATTTTATAAAAGAGGTACTTGTAACAAATATTTACAAAAAAAATGTCTTGTATTACTGGACTATTTCCTTTAAGGAAAATGAATTGGGAGCGGGCACTGTACACAACCTAACTGTACATCACATGGTACTCGTTAATTGAATTTTTCGACAACTAAGAGATAAAAGAGTATTAATGCCCTGACATGTGTTTTCAACAACATAATTCATTTAAAAAGAATTGTACATAATGACAATATTGAACTTAAAAACTAATTGTTTTCCTAGTTCGTTTTGTTCATTTCTTTTTTAAACTTTAGCGTTATTTTCAGAAGGTTAAAAACACATCTCATAATTTAGATCTTAACGACAATTTTGTTCATAGTACAAATACTGATTATTTAATATCCAAATTTTCTGAAAGACATTTAGTACGGACAACTATGAATAAAAAAAAATTAGTGGAAATGGTCTAGTGCTCGAGTTGGGAGATAACGAGACTGAAATTCATTTATCCTCCAACTATTTCTTATGAAGCAATAGACATATCTACAAAAATAAAAGTATCTTTATTACCCTTTGCAGAAATGTTAGAAAGTGGTGGAACCAAGCATATCAATGCATTGATATGCCTGAGCTTTTGTGTTTTGTCATTGATAAGTTTATAAGTAAGAGCAAAAAGCACTTATTAGTCCTAAATCTGATTAATGTCACAAAGAAACTAAGTGAGCACACTTAAACAGTTATAGTTTCTTTGTTATTTTGGTGTACAGTGGAACCTCGAAAATATCTCAAAATATGCCTTTAATACTAAATAAGTACATACTCCAGTCGTCAGAGACGAAAATGCCACTGAACCTCTAAAAATCATGCGAAGAAGCTAAATTTTGCCGAGCATATTAATTTTGGGGCCCTAAAAAAGATTTACCCCCGGGCTTCTTCCTAAAACCCCCACGCAGTGGGGTAAAAACGCAAAAAAATCAATTTACCAAGAATCTGTACATCGTAGAAAAAAATTTTTCAAAAAAAAATGTAACAGATAATTTTAAACAAAAATATCTAGAAGCATTTTTTTGGATAGAATGAACCGTTCTCTTAGAAACAACGTTTGAGGCGACCGTCGATTTTGCATGTCACTTACGCGCGCGAAATCGATGTTCAATAAAATTTTTATCAGCTCGACGGTAAAAATTCGATATCTTTTGATGCAAGTGACCTACCGACAAAAATAAAGATGCTTTTTAAAGGTGAAGAGTTCAGCTTTCGTATGCAGTTTTTGTATTTTGCCTCAAATAAACTCAGATTTTATATAGGTGTTAAATAAATAAACGTTGTTCTGAAGCTATTTTCTTGTGGCATTTTAAATTAATTACTATTTCTCTGGGAATAAGCCACAATTAAAGGTTAAAATACGTTTATTGGCGTTTCAATTTCCACTTCGGAAATCGTTCTCAAAATACAAACATTAGTAAATTAAACAAATTTTGTTTTTGTTACTTAGTGAAAAATTCTTCTAATAATTTTTTTTTTTAAAATTAGAAGAATTTTTCACTAAGTAACAAAAACAAAATTTGTTTAATTTACTAATGTTTGTATTTTGAGAACGATTTCCGAAGTGGAAATTGAAACGTCAATAAACGTATTTTAACCTTTAATTGTGGCTTATTCCCAGATAAATAGTAATTAATAAATAAACGTGTCACGATTTTTGCCATTTTTTCTGATTCTCACGAGATCAATACGATCTATCCCTTTCATTGACAAGTCACTATAAACCCTCAAGTCGTCTGCATCAAGAGTTGGTGCGGTATACCTTCTTTTAAACTGTAATTTGTAATTGTAATCCTATATGTTCTTTATATTTGAATCCTATATTTTCTTTACAGGCTAATAAATTTTGCAAAATTGAACGTAAGGGCTGGCGAGGTAAAATGGAAGACGTTACTAAATTACTTGGAAAACAAAAAATATCGATATCTGTCATCACAGAAACAAAGAAAAAAGGCAAGGAAATCCCACTAACTGGAAAATTTGTGCACATTTTTAGCGATGTACCAAAAGACAAGTACGATTTCGAGCTGGACGATCTTGCATCGACCACATCTACACTTTAACCCAACGAAATGAAAAAATAATGGCTAGGGATCGACCAACTCATCTACTATTTATGGACTTAACGAAAGCTTATGATACAATACCCCTATGTAGGCTATGGCAAGTACTGGAAAGCTCATCTATTAATAAAACACTTCTGAAAGCAATAATACTTCCAAGCATACATCTTCGATCAATAATAAATATTAACAACCAGTTTTTCGAGAATTTTAGGGTAAATAAAAGGCTAAGACATGACTGCAGTATATCTCCAACACTCTTCAAAATCTACCTGAGTGAGGCACTCAAGACATAGAGTAGATTTTGGAAAAGGATTTTTTGCGCAGATCAGCAGGTATATAGAGAATGATGCACGTAACAAAGGAAATAATAATAACGGAAACCAGCCACTTAAGCAAAAAAGACGAGGAAGACCGAAAACAACATGGCTCAATGAAGTCCAAAAGACAATGAACCGAAAGGTGCAAGGCGCTATGCGTGGTTTTAACTGTTATAACTTACAGGGAAGCATAAATATGACTCTTGTACATTACCACTTTCGCTGCGGAAGTTGCCATATGGTGACTTTCTCAGTATGTGCAGACAGTGCCATTTGGAGTTAGCTGCGTATTGCATATGCTATCAAAAATTCATTCCACACAGAAGACGTTCTGAAATAAAGTTCCGCCGCAAAATTTGGCAGCAATATACACACTTGGTAAATACCAAGAAATTCACACCTTGTTAAGATGAAACGAAACACCATTCTTGGCACTAAATTAAAAGTAACCTCGCATGTTATTTTTGAAAGTACATAAGTTTTTGTAATAAAAGATAGTTTTTCTTTTCATAGCTAGAGGAGAGTAACCCCTTCTAACTTTCAAAAAGTAGTAGCATAGAAAGAAGTTTGAGAACCACTTCTTTATAACGTAGGCACGTCGTCACTGACAACTATTTCATACTTCGAATACAATTGAAGGGCTTAATGTGAAACAATGACAAGCCACACATGAGTTCAAAAAGAGTTAATGCTATGCTCGGTTATAGTAATAGTATAACAAGCCACTAAAAATTTAGTTCAGTTCTTCGTTAATAGATGGCGTATATATAATAATACCTATGGTAACTAACCTAAGGAATAACCTATGGTAACACTATTGCATAGGTCTAATTTGTCTTAGTATCTACTCGGCATAATGACAAGCCACATCAAAATGGCGAACATAGGTGGAAGCGATTCAGATATTTCTGTGAGTTTTGACAACTATAGAAAGAAAAATACTGAAGATGAGTTAACGTTTGATGACAGTGACCGTGATCCTGACTATCTACGATCTAGAAGTGACTCAAGTGATGAAAATACAGCGGTATGTAATTTTTTTGTTAAATGTGGCTTGTCATACTCTTACCATTCAAGATTAAAGTATGATTGTCGTGGCTTGTGAGATGGCTTGTTATATTATTGCATTTTGTTGTGGGATAATGAACAAGGTCCGTCAAGAAAAAGGACAAAACCAAAAGGCCGACAAAACTCCAACAAGTCGATGGAGACAAAGAAATGAACACTTTTATCCAAGATCAAAAAAAAAATTCGACGAAATTTAGGGCAACCATATGTAAGCGACAAAACGAAAAAAAATGTGCCTGGTCGAGAATTGGGAGCGCCTTGCAGTTACACTAAGAAGTGTAGGGAAAAGCTTCAGGGCCACGAGCAATATTTTTAACGAGTTTTGGAATCTTGGTTCATGGGAGTTACCTATTCGGATGTATAGATATTGTTAAGAAGAAAAGGTCTTGCCGAAAGAAGCAAAAACATCAAGAATCGCATAGAAAGAGCAATGCAGTCTACTCCACAGAATTTTTAAATATCCATGAACTTCAAGCTTCTAAGGGCAGAGTAAATATCATTATTCGTAAGAAAATAGAAGGAAATCTAGTGCCAGAAAGAGGCAACAGAGGAAAGCATACAAACCTTTTGAACTAAATATCTGATTCGGAAATACTAAGTGTTAAAAACCACATACATTCGATTCCAAAGTATCAAAGTCACTACAGTCGACAAGAGAACATGAATAAAGTTTACGTGGACCACAACATGAGTTTAGCCAGTCTCTATTTGGATCGATATGTCTCTTGATGCGACATGCGACGAAATTAATATCCAAATAGAGTCAGCAAAATCAGAAAAAAAAAGATTATAGCTAATTAACATCAAGACTTAACTTGCACAAGTGTAAGGCTCAGGCAATGCAACAATTACTGAAGAGCGAAACAGCACGGTCCAAAATTGATAAGAAGACATGTGTTATATCGGTTGACTTGCAGCAACCGTTATCGATTCTTAAATCAACCACTGGTCCTGAATTTTATTGCAGGAAAATATGGATGTATAATCTAGGAATCCATGATTGTACGGAAGACGGTCATACGTTTGTCTGGACGGAAAAAAGAGGAAGTGATGAAATTGCATCATAAAATTTTTAAGCTCAAAGATAGGTGAAGTAGAACATCTCGTTTTCTTCACGGATAATTGTACCGGGCAAAACCAGCATTCTGTGAATGGTACCTACAACTCCGTTACTGTTGTCAAAAAGGTACGTCATTTCAAAAAAAGAAACTCCAAAATTTTGGATCATTATTACCCTACATACCTTCAGTGTAACATCCCTTCTACAATAGTTTACGAGAGGATGTCAGCCCTGATGTCGCTGATGAGGTCGCCGAACTGGTTGATTAAATAAGATTTTGGGTATTTATTTTTTTTTTCTCAAGTTTGGAGTTTGGAGTTTATTAATATTGTTGTTTAGTTCCATAGGGCATCATGCATCGACATATCTAAACTAAAACAACAGAAGTTGTTAATGGATTTTATAATATTACTTTTAACATTCAAAGTCAAATATCTCACTTTTACCTTTTTGATGCTTGTCATTGTTTCACATTAAGCCCTTCAATTATGTTTTGTAAGTGCTATGCTGTAAAATATATCACTTAGAATGTTCTTTCCAATGTAATTAACAACTGTCAATTTGTATTCATAGTTTTTAGCTTTTCGATCGTTCAAAACGTTTTTTTTTGTATTAGTTTTTTTTAGACATGTTTGTATTGTCCGAAATATCGAATCTTCGAGGTTCTACTGTATAAATATTTCTGTGGAATTCCTGTCTCATATGAATACTGTCACAGTGAAACATATATATCTTTGTACATGAGAAAATCATTTTTATTAAATCTAAATAAGACAATCTGTTAGTTTACCTCTAGAAATTAGTTTTCGTTTGTGAATAGTTAAACCATGCAGTGTTCATACGAGCACTGAACAAATAATGAAAATCATATCAATGACAAAACTTTTGGCTCACAACTCAGTAACATTTCGTGCTACCCTTCGCTGTCATCTGTCAACACGCAACACCATTTTCTATAATCTCAGATCATTCAAACCAGAAAAAAGGCCATCATCTGTCAACAACACATCGAACCATATTAGATCATTTAAACCGGAAACAATAACTTAATCTATTAACTACCCGGCGCTGAGATTCAAAGGCTTACTTTCCCCTTCACTAACCCTCTTAGTCGCACCGACGGTCAGATCCGTAGGAACGTCAGAAATAAACGAAGAGGTAGGCGATTTTTTAGTAAAACTTAAGTCTAAGGTACCACTAGAATAATTTAACTTCGGTATTTTAGGCGGTTTTTCTCCGTAATCCTTTTTCCTACCCATACTAAGACTGAATTCATTTAAATGCTTATTTATACTACTTAAATCAGGCATAAGAAATTCAGGTTTTGTCACAGTAGCCTTTCCCAATGACGATATGTAATCAGTCATCGAGAATTCTTTAGGGGCTTTTGGCATTGTGAATTCGTGTTGTGAATATTCCTTCTTGGACTTTGTATGATAATAATTTTCTGAATGATTCCTCTTTGGGAGTTTCATTTCAGAAGGTATTTTCAGGGAAGAAGTAGAAGGAAGTGGAGCTCCCAAAGCTGCACTTGGAAGTGACTTATCTGATCTATTAAGTCTTGACGGTGGGGGCACAGGTGGAGGAGGTAGATGCGCACTGGACGTAAATGGTTTAAACATGTCTTGCATTTTAAAATAGTTCGACTGCAAAAACATATTATTCGCAGCAAGGGTACTATGCGCCATAGGGTCTGGTAAGCCTAAGAGACTTGTAGCACTGGGAAATTTACCAGAATTATAAAGTATACTGGAAATATCCGTAGGTAACATGTAACTTGACGCCAAACTAGCTGGAGGGGTGAACGTGTGGAAGAACTGGCTAGGTTTCGAAACGGTAGGTATACTAATCAAGGGTTCTTTCTCTTCCACGGGCAAACCTAGAATCTCTTTAATAAACTTCCATAAAGCTGTTTCGGACTCTTCCCTGGGAAACTTTGACATTAGAGTAGTCCTTAACTTATCTATGTAACAGGTAGTTCCCATGTAACTATCTGCAAAATTAATATAATCAGTCTCTTTCTTATAATATTCGATGCACTTTTTCATTTCGTCTTTTATGTGAGGGGCCACAACGGAATCTTGTGTTACACTGTACGACATCAGCATCGGTCGGCCATATTCGTTCGGCTTCGATTCCGGTGGAGGTATAACCCAATAGGCTATAATGCTTGATTCTAAAGATGGGGTATCGTAATTATACGGGGCTGTAAAATAAAAAGGTAAATTATACATTCAATTTATTAAGTAAGACAGTATAATAGCATACTCTATAATAATGTTTCAATTCAAATTCGAAATAAATGCTATAGAAAATTCCTCTAAACCTGGCTAAGGCCAGGTTCCTCCAAACAGTTTAAAAATCGAAATTTTCTTTCAAAAATAGCTAGAAAATACTCTTAGAAATTATATAATTAGTCCCGAAGGTCGTACGACCTTTAAGTAGGTAAAGAAGAGGAAAAGCGGGGCACGCCAAGCGATTAATCCCGCCATTCAAGCGGGACGGGTGACGGCCGCTGTTTACTTTAACGGATTTCTCGAAACCACGCTTTTTCAACTAAGTGTCGTATTTCGAAATTATTGCACTTTTCAAGATGAACCAAACGGCATTTTACTCTTTAGATGTCTCTCTATGGTCCGTACTATAATCAAAAATATTCATTGTTACTCAAAATGCAGTATACTCCCTCTATAACGAACACGGTTATTACGAGGTTTCGCTTATAACGAAGTACATTCGATATCCGGTGAAATTTCTATTGAACTATAACCCTGTATAGCGAGACAAATTTGGTTATAACGAGAGAAAATAAGAACAAAAAACGTTCTTTTTTCGTTTTTGGCCTGGCCGTGGCTAATAACTACCCTTTTTAACTGCCACCCGCAATAAACTTCTTCAGAAATTTAGAATTTATGATTCACAAGTGTCATTGTAGGGGGTTGACCATTCACACCAAATAATAAGAAGGTCCTAATAGACAAGATGTGGAAAGTTCTTTAAACGTTGTAATTAACTTTATTCAAAGGCAATACGAAAATTAAGAAGCATACAACTATTTCACATCTTTAGAAAATATGATAGATGGAATCCTGGACAATTTAAAGCAGTCAAAGACTTCTTCCAATTGCAGAAGCAATACATTATGTTATCCTTGAAAATACGCTTTATACAGATTTACAGAATAGAGATTTTTTGTTTTATCATTGACAATAAAAGTAAAAAACTTTTTTTCAAAAACACCATTCAAACAATATTTAGCATCTTATATTGCTCCGATTGGCTTCACTATAGGAAGTTAATGTTTGAGAAAACTACATATTCATATGTATGCACAGTATTATTGTTGTTTGATATAACAAGATCGGCTTATAACGAGGTAATTAGTATGCCATTTCAGTTCTCGTTATAGAGAGAGTCTACTGTAGTTATAAAGAAGTCCGGCATTTTGTTTTTATTTTTCGGTGAAAATGTTTCATCGTAGTACCGACCATAGCCTATTCGATACAGAATATGAAACTACATATTTTGTTTTTTGCTTAACTTTTACTTTTACCTGTAAAAAGTTTGATTTTCAAATATCTTGTGTACTACAAAAAAAAATTATTTAAAAAAAAAACACGTTTTTTTGGAGGACCTTGCCTTAAACAGGCAGATCGATTTTTAGTCTAATAGCAGACTGCATTTTCTCCATTACCCGAAGTTAAATTAATAAAGATGACATAAGAATGAAATAAGAGGATAATACTTACATATTATAACTCCTATACAAGGTGAATAGCTGCTGTCCTTAACTCCTTTCATCTTAATTTGATATTCTAATTGAGCATCAATATCCCTTAATGTTGGAGCAGCTGCAGCTGTTGGATGAGAATGGTACCATCCGATAAGTGTGAGCTTTTCTCTTTCTATGGTTTTCTTTATCTCGGTTTCTATATATCGGGCACTGGATCTATCCTTTTTTGAACAACGACATGGAAAAGCACGTTTCACGTGTAAATCTATAAATATAGATAAGAGAATTAAATTTTTGTTAGTTAAGTAATAAAGATAACACGAAAAAAAAGACAAGTAATAGTCGAAGCGCGAAACCTATCCTCTAAACATATTAAAATGAATATAACGATAAAATAAACAAGAAAACAGTAAAAAAAAAAATAAAAAAGTAAACACTGAAATGCCATATTCTTCCGATAAACTGTACGAAAAATGGAAATAAATTGTTGAACCATCAGCTGAAGTTACGGAAGTCATGTATGCTAAGCTTTCTCGTGATTTTTCTCTGTATATAATAGCTCTGTATGTAACTTGTAGTAGCTGATATTGTGGTCATCTCACGAAATGTATTAAAGAATCCTATACAAAGATTGCCAAAAGCGGTGCATCAATAATAGAAAGCAAAGTTACACAGGCAATACAAATGACTAAAAATGGAAAAGCAATCGAACCGGTGAGAATATTGAAATACTAAAGTTGCTAGAAGAAAATGGAATGGCTTAAGTCAACTACTGTCAAAATACCAAAGAAACACCATGCAATGACAAGTAGTGATTACTGAACAATAAATTCTATGACTCGCGTTTTAAATATATTCTTGCGAGTAATACATAGTTGAATATATAGGAAATTAGAAGAGATAATTAGTAATGCTCAGTTTTAGGAGTAGATTTATCAAATAATATTGGGAATTTGGATTGCACATATTCAAGGAAATTGAAATGTCGGTTAACAACAACGTAATTTGAAATATGATTGTTTAAGAAGGAAAATATATAGGGAAATTCGAGGTTAGTTGAAAGTGGTGGATAAGAATATTCTACTATTAGTAAAGAAAGTGATTTGGGTTTTTTTAAGTATCAAGTTTTAAGTTGTAAAAATGACGATAATGAGTGTTCCGCAGAGATTGTTCCAGTTACGCAGAAGCTTGTAGCGTTTGTAAGTACAAATAAATTGGTTTTTTGATAACACATCGTCAGACACATCGACAGCGGATAGAATATTGGACCATGGATTCACTTGCGTCTACTTCACTGTCATAAAACCTCCACAAGAAGAAATACATAAAAGGTAAAACCTCCAAATTTTTTAACAAGGAAAGTTTGTTTTTATGAATGAAATTAGTTTGTTTTTATGAATGAATTTCGTTAGAGTTCTCTGATAAAGCTGTCGATTTGTCAAAAGGTGCTTTTGTTAAGTGCATGAAATGTACTAACCAATTTTGGAAGTGGTCTAAATAAAACGTCGCAAGCATATTTAGTATAGTTTCATTATGTAAAAAATATGACTACATGAACTTATTTTATATGTCTTTGTAGAGTAGAGTTGCAGTGCAATATTTTGGGAATTTCAAGTTATTTTTTATTAATAAAAAAACTATAAAACAAAGTAAATTAACTTATATTGTAAAAAATGTTTATATCAACGAAACGGTTTTTGTAGTGTCCTTTTTCGTTTGTCTTGTTTCCAGCCTCGCCTCTTTGATCGGCAGCCTTCGGGGCGCTGTCGTACAACTGATCAAATTTTAGTAAATCTTGTGGATCGTAAATCGTAAAGCAGATCCCCATTGATCTCTACCTAACAGTATGACAGTGTTTACTGTTTGATATTAGCGTTAATCTTACTACTTACTTTGTGTATTAGGTTCCCAACGTCCAGCAAGATAACCGGATACTTCGGATTTCGTCAAGTGGCAATGAAAATCCATAAGGAATGCTGAATTGGTTGTCATGGTAATTAGAAACGGTTGTAGCTTTCCTAAGCTTGAAAATGGCACGCATTCTATCATTGTATTCGTATCGCTGAAAATGAAGAAAATTTTATAAATTATTTTTTGTTAATAATTGTAGTTACTATATACAGGGTGTGGTTTTAGTGCGAGGAAGTCCAATTAATCATTTGACGTAAGAGATATGAAAAGAATTATTTAGGTAAAAGTTTGAAGCACAGATAGGAGCATGCTCTAAAAATATTTTCAAATATACAGGGTCTCACGTATTGCGTAAATATTTTCGATCGTTTTGATTATTCCTAGAGGTATCTCTCTTGAGTACAATACGTGGATAACGTCCATTAATTTGACCCGGTCAAATGCCTTCTTAAGGTCCACGAAATATAGATATGCCGATTTGTTGTATTCTAATGATTTCTCTTGCACTTGCCTCATTATAAATATACCGTCGATTCATGATCTTCCCGACCTGAAGCCTTATTGTTCTTGTGCTAGTAATATAATTTCATTCAGTTTATTTGTTTTCATTTTGGTTGTTAATTTTAGTGTTGTGTTTAATAAATTAATTCCTCCGTAATTTTCCGGGTCCGATTGGCTTTTTGAAAAGAGGTATTAGGATGCTTGATCTCCATTCTTGAGGAATTCTGTTTTGTTCTATTATTTTTTGGATTAGTCTTAATAGTTGTTTGGTCAGATCTGGTCCTTCGTACTCAAGGAGTTCGTTGGGTATTCTGTCCTCTCCTGGTGATTTTCTATTCTTTAATTTCCTTAATGCTTCCTTTACTTCCGTATTGGTGGTTCATTATCGTCACCTTTAGCAAATAGGGATCGAAATACTGCATGGGGTGATTGCGGGGTGGATTGAGTAGCTCTGCGGTTACCACAGCCGCTCCCAAGAACGGATAAAATATAGAAGGTGGTGGACATGGTTGACAACCTACCAATCGTAAAAACAAATACTGATAACAGAAACAAAGTAGGTTCCTATTTGGAAAATTCCAAATAGAATATTACAATGTGAAACCAAAAATGTTTTTTTTTTAGTTTCTAGGATAAGTAGGGTAGAGTTTTCTGAGGGTAAGTATAACCTAAATCCAAATTTCCGTGCAAATCAGAGGAGAGACAAGGTAGTCAATGACATTGTTTTAATTATAACTAATCTAGGGGGTGAGATTTAGAGGTTAAACTATGACAAAATTGTAAATTTTGTCATTTGACATTCGTTTACTTCTTTAAAAGATGATTTGAATCAATTGCCCGCTTTAATTTAAAATTATACGATTTTTTTCTAATAGGGGTAGCTCTCACCCCTAAAAAAAGGAAAAGCAACCAACATCACAAATCCAAAAGTGAAGTTGAGGGTAAAATTACAGGGTATCGCTGCATTTCACGTTCATTTACTGATCTAAAAATTTTCTGGATCTTCATTTTAGATGGCCAGCCTTAAAATTTTGTATTGAGTCGACGGAAAATAAATACAAACATTATACTTACTGGGTAATTGTCCTATTCGTAATGGTATTGTGTTTAACCACCATTCTCTGATACATCATGGAATTCATCATACTCCTTTGTAGCAATTGTTCCATGTTAGCAGCTACAACACATAATTTTATTATTAACAAACAAGGATGTAGAAATAAATAATAAAAATAGAATTTCTCTCATATAAAATAAATAAAAACGGTATTAACTTACCTTCTCTTTCTTTCATTAACTTCTCTTGCTTCTCGTCCTCTTCTTTTTTCTTCTTATACCAAACGTTTTTAAAAGCATCCAATTTTTTCCCTCTGTACTTTACAGATGCCCATCCACAACCGGATTTTTTATCGGGATTAATAAACCGTTTGCAAGCGATTGCCCAAGCACTGGGCGAAGCAAAAATTGTGTCCGTCTCTTGACTGCGGATTTTTCCGTCTTCGAGAAGATCTCCAACAAATTTTTGTCCCTGAAGAAAAATTTATATTAAGAAAAACCCACAATTTTCCAAAATTTGTGCAAGAATATCTAAAGTTGAATAAGAAGTACAATCAGCAATCTGAGTAAAAAGTAAAATCACTATTAAAAAGAAAAAAGTAGTGTGCACTTACCAAATATTCTATTGTCATAGCCCCAGGACCGGGCTGCAAAATACTCGCAGATAATAAATTCTGCAGGGTCACTGTTCTATTGTTGGATTCTCTTCCAAAAACCGGCGGGGCCGGTGGTTTAATCGGCTGAATTTTAACAGATTCTGTTACTTCCTAAAACAGTCGTGGCGTAAATATTATTGTTATACAACTATCGAGGTCCTGTATAACAAGTGGGACAAAAGTAATCACCCTATTGGAAGACGCTATATAATTTTTGTAAATAGAACCAAAAGACAATTCGGTTTGGACATTTGTGAAGTAAAAAAACGCTGAATACAAATCGATAAGACATAAATCTGTATGAATCGGTTTACTCCGCAAGAACGAGGAATAATTGTTTTCATTTTTTTTTGCGCAATAGTTGTGTTGGCTCAGCGTGAATTTCGTCGTAGATTTCCAGGCCGTCTGACACCAACTTGACAAACACTTCGTCATTTAGCCTCTCGCCTTAAAGAGGCTGGGACAACACGAGATGCTCTAAAGGTCCAGCTGGCTCTGGAGCAGCCGTTCTGCGGAGAATATCGCTGCTGTTATAAAGCTGTTATAGAGCGCCTGGCCGGCGGTCCTTACGTAGAATTTTGGTGAGAGATTTGAAGATGTTCCCCTACAAAGTGCAGGCAGTATATCAACCATCTACGAAGAGCCATTACACCCGCTCAAAGTTACTGCGTTGTGTGCGGTTTACGCTGAGTGAGTCATCGGGCCATTTTTGTTTGAGAACAGCCTAGGCCAAACGGCGACTGTGGACGGCACTCGCTACAGAGCCATGATTACCCACTTTTTTCGTCCTCAATTGGATGAATTGGGACTTGAGAACATGTGGTTCTAACAGGACGGTCCAACAGAGAACACTGGTCGAGCCACAACCGATACTCTGAAGGAAGCATTTCCCGGTCGCTTACTCTCTCGTTTTGGTGATTTGCCTGACCGACCAGATCACCCGATTTAACCCTTGGAGACTTCTTTTTATGGGTTTGGGGACGTCAACAAGCCTTAGACGAAGATCTTAAGAGTGATGGAATATTCCATAAAACGGGTCTGTACGGTCATCAACTCTGGTGGCGGCCACTTGGCCGACTTGATGGAATAAATTCTAATGGTTTAAATAAACAAACTACACAAGCAGAACCAAAGTTTTTCATTAAAAAAAAAATATGGCAAAAGAACATCTGGTGATTACTTTTGCTCCACCTTGTATTACCAGGTATTTCACTTTCAAAATCAAGGAACATTACTGTAAAATTAGGAAAACATCCACGTTTTCACGCCACCATCACGGTTAAGCTTATAAATTCTTGGAAATAGAAACAAATAACGTAGTCCGATAGAAAACGATTGTAGTAGATACAAAAATAATCTATATATAGAAAAATGAATTCCTATTTCCCTTGGTCATGCCATAACTTGAGAACGACTTGCCGACTCATATATCTTTTTTTAGTTTTCTAGTACGTTGTAAACAGAAAGAAAATTGGAAAATTTCAGAAAACTTAACGATTATTTAAATTTCGCGCATTTAACCATTTCGCGTTTGATAACACGGTGCTTAAAATGCCAACAATTAGACGTAGCAACTTAGATCGTTAGATCGTAGAACTAGCAATGCTGCAAGTAAAAGAATCATACGATCAAGTCAAACTGACGAGCAACGCGAAATGAAGTTGAAAGTAAAAGATGGAATGTAAATTTTATTCTTCTTCACATACTCTCATCGGAGGTTGGCGACCATTAACTGGATTTCTTCTCTATCTTGTGCTAACAATTAATCGAAATAAACAACGTAAAAATGTCGCGTTTAATCCCCAAATAATCGATTATTATTTACAGTAAATCGTTGCTTTTAAACAAGTGAACGTTGAACAAATTGACGTCGTATATTGGCTTCCAAATACCACAGTTAATCCTACAAGGGAAGATCGAAGGTAGGAGAGGAGCCGGCCGCAAACAATTATCCTGGTTAAGGAATATTAAAGAATGGACAGGAATACACAATACAGGCGAGCTGTGTCACGCCGCCAAGAACAGAATTCTAGTAATGAGATAGTCGCCTACGCACTTTGGTGTATGGCATGTTAAGAAGAAGAATTGGCTTCCAGCAACGGGTCAGATACTATTCTTTTTTTGACACCTACTAAGTCGGTTCAGCTAGTCATAAATAAAAAAGAAACAATATCATGAATAACTTACACCGCCTTGCTTTTTCGTCATACAAACACCGAAATAACTTTTAGACCGATCTATACTAATTAATAGGCACGAATAAAAAGAAAAAACGCACAAACCATACTGAAATAAAATCAAAGATAAGTCAAAGTTAGTCATGTCATAAGGAATTGTACATATTTCTAGCTTGTACGAAGATCTCTATGGGGAATGACATAAAAAAGTATATGTTCCCGTAGTTTAATAATAGATATATTATACAGGATGAGTTAAAAATTTTGACTGAAAATTAACTGATTTATTGAAATTAAAAAAAAAACTCAGACCGGTCAAAAAAAATTATTCATTTTGTTTATATAAAAAACTCAATCCTGTACATAGTTTCTAAAATTTCTAATAAAGCTAATAAAGTACATAAATAGACAAAAAAAATGGCATATTTATTCTCAATGTATGTAATCTCGATAAAACGAGGGATTTAAGACCCAATAAGCACCAGACCACCAGGAAAGCTATTTAAAAGAGGACAAGATAGCTATAAGCCAATGTCACAAATACTTAAGATTGAACAAGGGGGAGTACCTTCCTGACACTGATAAAATATAAATATCACGTTGTAAACTGTGAATAGATTGAATAGATTCCAATCATTTTGATCTGCTACGATGGTATCTGCTTCTTCGATATAATGGCCGTTAAATTTTACACCGAAAAATTCAACCCCAGTAGATTCACTACTGCATTCCCACAAATATGTTAAAATAAAAGAAACTTAAGTAGAAATAAGAAGACTCATCACCCGAGTTCAACGACTGGTAATATCAAATACTATTCTAAACATGTTACTTAAACAAGAACTACATAAGATGAGTATAAAAGCTGTCTCTAAAGTTATCACTCCTTTAGAAAATATGTCTATTCCTCATTCTTTAATCATGTCTAATGACAATACCACTTACCGATTATACCTTTCTATAGAAGGGTTTAACTGTACAAATTACGAGACTATTGGTCACCAGAAAGTAGAATGCTCTGAGAAAGCTAATCCGCTTCTAATGCACATGCACATGCAGAAACCTCCCAAAACATATTAACCACAGTAAATGCATCTAATAACCAAAAAGAACAAGAATGCTCACCAAAGCTAATTCAACCACTTCTAATACACACCCAGAAACTTCCCAAAACACATTAACTACAGTAAATGCATCTAATAACTAAACAGAAACTGACGACAACATGACGGGATCTATAAATAATACAAGTGAAATATCCTTCTTAAAAACCCCAATCAACCTCTAACAACATCAGCAATCCTAGTCCAGTAGAAATAACACCATTTCCAATTATTACAAACGTCTCCAATTAACTAAAAAGGCTCATCTTATCTTCTCCAGACATTAACGAAAATACCCCATAGACCGATTCACAGATCTTCACTCCTGTAGTAAGCAAACTAAAGAAAAAATCAAAAACGTCAACCAGAAATTCCCGCGAAAAACTTTTGCTTTTAGAGTCAATTAAAAACAAAATAGCAAACAGATGACCACCATTTTATCCTAAACTATAATGAAATATGTGACTTTCTGGAAAACAAACTACAGACCAAACATCCTGAAATAATTTCAAAAGATTACTTGAATGAAACTACCGAGCTAATTGAGATCCTTAATTTTGTTTAGTGTCAGACCCACAATACAAAATTAAAAAATAATATAACTAGGTTAGAAAAGAAACTAAACCCCAATAATCTCTCTTCCACGGAAGAGACACATGAACCACACTCTCAAGCAAAATTTTAAGATGTCTAAATCCTTATTTCACAGTGAAACATTAATGGGTAAATGGGTTGTATACCCAGTTAGAACAGTTTTTATATCCATTTAAACAAAACTTTTATTTGGGTACCTTCACATATGGGTATCTATAGAAATGAAAAAGAAGATCAACTGGCCAACAAAAGTCGAATGAGCTTAAACCATATTGCAAAGTTGAAAACATAATCCTTACACCGATATAAAGAGACTGGTTAAAATCCACTTTACTAATACATGGCAAAATCATTACAAAATTAAAGGAAAAATTAGGTACAAAATTAAATGTAATCTGCCCAAAAATAAATGCTGTCCTGAATAATCCTTTAAACAGAAGAAATCAAGTTGCAAGATACAAATACTTAATAACAAAAGAACCACTACCGATCTGCTCCAGCTCCTCTGATCCACTGACAGTTAAACATAACCTGCTTGATTATCCGCAATTCATGGAAGAAAGAAGATCTCACGGAATTAAAGACGAAGATCTCAAAACAGATCTCACCAAAAAAATCTCAAGAGTGTTAACTTATTACCACCATTTTTAACAGGCCGTTAGTATAATGAAGGCACTATATTTGTGAACGTTCTTTATACATAATGATACACAACACAGTTATATGCAGAGGAGTTGCCTACACTTAAAATTGGGCATAAGATTATAAGCCTGCCATCTGCTATTTCTTACTATTAGTTATAGATTTCAAACTTATAGTATCTTCTCTAAATAACATTTTCACAGGTTGCACCAATTGTTCTTCTTTCGTTCGAAGATTTGCATCTGTTTTAGAAATATAGGTGTGTGCAACTGACTATAGTATAATATTAGACACTAGTTTAATTTATGTTAGATATTGTTACTTTTGAGAAAACTATTAAAAATTAATTATATGTAACTATAAAAAAATATTACCTTCTCACTCTTTTCTGGTGATGCAATACGACCATTCACTCTCATTCCCGATTTCTGAAAAATTTTTAAAATTAAGGAAACAAAACTACTAAACAACAAATCAAATGTACCAGTTTTCATACGCTTTGGTCTTAATTTTAATTTGAAATCATGTAACTTGTAACCATGTAACCAAATAGATGTGTACTACTAATTGTCTAGCAAAAAAAATATATAATAGTAATTTATGTAACAAATGCATAAAGTGGTACTTTTTTCATGAATGAATGGAAGGATCAGGTGAGTGCGGCAATTCCATGAGTGAAAAAAAAAACACTTTATGCATGTGTTTCCTACAATATTTTTTCTACAGCTGTATACAAATAATAAAATCAAAATACATAATTATTGGATTGGAAATATCGGCAATAATATATTTAAAAAATAAACAACTACATATTTGTTTCATTTCATCATGTAGATGGCATTATATCCAAGATAGGGAACTAGATGTTACTGAGGAGCAGCAGAACCTCTCATTATTAATTTAGGTAAAGACGAATCGTCATTCGAGGACACCGACACCGAAAGGTTATCTCTTTTTGTCATATTTTTTTTTATTTTTTAATTTAACACCTACAACTTGATAAAACTATGTTCATGCTGTAAATCAATAATATAAATTGTGAATATCATAGTTCCATTATTACAATGACAAATAGAATTGCAGTTTTCAATATATGGGTTTTACCACATCCACAGCGAGGATTGTATCTCTTTTTTTGAGTGGTGTAAATCGAATTTGTGTCATATATGCTTCCGTCCATTCCTTTGGGAACTGTTCTCCATTTATGGCTTTCTGAAATATCCGTTTTATTATCCGGTGTAATTTTTTTGAGCCGTATTTTATAAGCTCGGGTGAGATGCCTCCAGGTCCTTGTGCTTTCTTATTTTTGATTGCTTTTATGGCCGTTCTCATTTCCCTATCTGTTATTTTTAGTTCTTGTTGTGGGGATCTGCTTCGTATTCGCCTGTTTTCTTTTCCAATGAATTGTGGTCTTTGTAATAGTCCTTCCATTCATTGTCCTGTATATTTCCCTATTTAATTTTCTCTTTTGAGTTTTGTTTCAATCCTCTCAGTACTTTCCATGACTCCGAAGTTCTTGTACCTCCTATGTATGTTTCAATATTTAAGCAGGTCTTTCCCATTCTTCATTATTTCGTTGTGTTATTTGTTTTTTCACTTCTCTATCTTTTTCTCTATATTCTTTATAAACTTCATCGTTGTTTGTAGTCAACCATTTTCTGTATAGTTGCTTTTTTTCTTCAATTATTTTTTTTGTTGGTTCATTTATTTCATAATAGTGCTGTTTATTTGTTATATGTTCTTTCTCTCCAAGGGCTTCGGATGCTGCTTGTTTTATACTCGCCTTTATATGCTCGTATATTTCTTCGATGTTGCCGTATCTGAATTCTATTAATTTTTGGTCTAGACGTTGTTTGTATAGTTTTCTTATTGATGGTTCTTGGAGTAGTTCTATATTGTATTGTTTTTCTTTAATAGTGTTCAACGGTTCTTCTGTAGAGGGTGTCTTGTTATGTTTCCAATTAATGCCCATTTTTGGTGTCAGTAGTTTATGGTCAGTTCCACATTCTGCTCCTCTTCTGACTCTCACATATTTTATCTTTATTGTGGTAACTTGTTTGACTATTACTTCGTCTATTATCGATTTCAGCTTTCGTGTTTTTTGCATCCATGTATATTTATGAATATTTTTATGCCTGAAGAATCCTTTGGTGATTTTTACGTTGTTTAGTTCGCATAATTCAATCAGACGTTTGCCGTTATCGTTTTGTTCATCCTCTCCAAATCTCCCCAGACTTTATCGTTTTCTTTCCTTCCGGTTCTGCCGTTAAGTTCTCCTGTTATAATTATCTCCACGTTCTTCTTGATTAGCTATATTTGGTGTTGACCATCATTTGGTGTTGACTCTATAAATGACATCTATATTTAATAAAGGAGATAGAAAACGATGCGAAAACTACAGATGAATAAGCGTAATATCATCAATAGAAAGATTATATGGAAAGATACTGCGAGAAAAGATAGAGCAAGCGATAAAAGCAAAATCGGGAAGAATCAGGCAAGCTTCACGGCAGGAAGATCATGCATAGACCACATATACACACTGTTGGAAAAGAAAAAAGCAAAAAATAGAGATATACATTTGGCATTTGTGGACCTGAGAAAGGCGTATGACTCTGTATCAAGGTCAGAACTATGGGAGGCAATGTACAAATCAGAAATACAGACGGAACTCATAGAAGTTACAAAAGCTCTGTATAAAGAAAATAAAGTGTCCATTAAAATGGGAACAAGAATCATAGGAGACTTCACCACAACAAAATGGCTCCTGCACGGTTTAGTCCACATCTCCAACCCTATTTAAAATATACTTAGAGAAAGCCTTGACTACATGGAAAAGAAAATGCGACATCTACAGATTAACGACAACGTAAAAATCCAAAGGTAACAACAGGGGAAGAAATTAAGCAAAGATTAGGACAAACAAGAACAGCAATCCGACAACTTAACTCAGTATGGTGGGATAGACACCTAAATATGAAGATAAAAACACAGATTTATAAAACATTAGTGCGAAGTATTATGAGATATGGGGCTAAAAATTGGATTATAAACAAGAAAAACAGCATTACGATATTAGCAACAGAGATGGAATACCTGCGAAGATGCTGCAGAGTAACAAGAATGGATAGGAGAAGTAATGACGAAATAAAGTAAAGAACATCAATAGAAAGAGACATACTAACATATATAGAACAAAAAAGACTAAAGTGGTATGGACATGTAAGAAGAACTAGCGACAGCAGATGGATAAAGAGAATAACCGAATGGAGCTCCATAGAAAGGAGGAAAAGAGAACGACCCCGAAGATCCTGGAGGAACGAAGTAGACGACGCCATGAGTAAGAGAGGCCTAAACGATGGAGAATGGGAAAACAGAGAGAGATAGAAACGGTTGAGCGAGGGAAAGCAGGGAATACTGTAGAATCCCTGAATATATATAAATCGAATTTGTGACTTGGGGATTTAGGGTTGGAACCAGTACATACCGTTCACGTGATAATTCTAACTTTTCGGTAGCTCTACTATTAGGAACAACTACTAAATTAAATCAAATCGTCACGATGTGTAAATATTAAAGTTAAATCAACTGTATTACCTTATGGGGCATGAAGTAAAGTTAACGTTATGACACTTTTTTAACTCGTTTTTACTTTTTTTCACTTTAAAACTTTATAAACAGCCGTTTTAAGTGCAACAAATCGATATTATATAAAGAACTTTCAAGATAGGGTGTTGAAAAATTACTGGGATACATTATTGTGAGAATTTAATTTAAATTCTGCATTTATATATTTTTAGCTGATACACAAATTTACTACGTGCTTTGAATATCTTGAGTGCAATAAAATCTAAAATTGTATATACACTATTTTGGTATACCTGGTACAAAACTATTTATTATGACTATTATATTTTGACTTTGTAAATACTTTACACTTTTTAAAATAAAAGCTTTGAATATACAATTAAAAATACCTATGCGTTGTTAGGCATCTAATGTCATAAATTTTTCATATTATGAGGTAATACATTTTTTATCCTTACTGAATCTGTCTGAATGAGAAGTCATTATTGAATCCATAGATTCGTCTTGGATCAAGAGACATTTATGTATTAAGTTCCAAAACTCTAAGATGTTTGCTTTAAGAGTTATCGCACAGACAGACGGATAATGTCACAAGTTCAAGAGGGATCTGTTTCAATAAAAATCAGGGCATATCGCTCAAGACAATAAATTTAAGGGGTTGAATGTATATAACAAGAAATATATTAAAAATGACTATGAACACTCAAATGCTACGATATTTACCTACAAACATGCTAAAACGTAAAACGGATTCCGTAATGGCGTAGGTACCCGTGAAGCCCTATTTGCATTCAACGTACTAATCCAGAGATGCTTGGATGTGAACCAAGATATGTACGTCTGTTTCATAGACTACAACAAAGCTTTCGACAAAGTCCGCCACAAAGAGCTAATGGAGATCCTCAAAGCAAAACAAATACAACACAATGACCTTCGAATTATAACAAATCTATATTATAAACAGCAGGCACACGTACGCATTAATGAACACACATCAGAAGAGTTCGAAGTTAAAAGAGGAGTGCGACAGGGGTGTGTATTGTCACCACTACTATTCAATGCATACTCTGAAGAAATTATGAAAAGAGCTCTTGAGGGAGAAACAGCAGGAATCAAAGTCAATGGAACACCAATTAACAACATTAGATATGCGGACGATACTATCATAATAACAGACAACCTCCGAGACCTCCAAAAGCTAATGAACAAGATAGTTGAGTATGGAGAGGAATATGGATTATCAATAAACACCAAGAAAACCAAATTTATGAGGATATCAAAAACCCAAAATAATGGTGAAAGCCTGACAATTAACGGTAGTGCTTTTAATAGAGAAAGCACGTACAAACTTCAATAAAATGAGAAAGGTACTTTGTGCAAGAGAACTAAAATTGGACTTGAGAGTTAGGCTGGCAAGGTGCTATATTTTCTCGACTCTGCTTTATGGGATAGAAGCATGGACACTTAACGCGTCGACTGCTAAAAAGTTGGAAGCATTTGAAATGTGGGTGTATAGAAGAATCCTGAAGATATCATGGACCGAGCATGTAACAAACAACGAAGTCATGAGAAGAATCAACAAAAGAATGGAAGTATTGGAAACCATCAAGACATGAAAGCTGCAATACCTGGGGCATGTTATGCGTAATGAGAGATACAACCTACTTCAATTGATTATGCAAGGGAAAATCCAGGGCAAGAGAAGTGTAGGAAGAAGAAGAATCTCATGGTTGCGTAACTTGAGGGAATGGTACGGATGCACATCAATTGAACTATTCAGAGCAACAGCATCTAAGATCAGAATAGCCATGATGATTGCCAACCTCCGTCGCGGAGATGGCACGTGAAGAAGAAGATGCTAAAACATTGAGAATTACCAAATAAATACAAAGGATGATGTGATTATTTGATGACGAGAGCTCAGCAAAAGTGGAACATGAAGATAAACTATCACAACAAATATGTATTAAAAGGGGTGAGACAAGGTTTTGTATCGTCATATTTGCCGTATCACTTCAAACAGAAAACGTATTCAAAACAAAACTTCAATACGATTAGATTAAAATACAATTAGAAAACGTTACTAGACACGCCGTGCATTAAATCCTCCCAGAAGGAGAAGAAAAGATGTACCAGAACACAAGTGGAAAACCATAGAAAATGCATTAAAAGAAAATGGAACGAAGCAAAAATAAAAGACAAAGGGAAAAAATGGAAAAACCTTGTACACAATATTCATAAGGTGATGCAATAGATTAATTAGCAGCAATCAATACCATTTTGCAACTGGCACAATGAAAGCTACCATTTATTCAAAAAAAATTGCTCTTATATAAAGACAATAATTTGATGAGAAATGCTCACCGCCGAAAATAAAATAATTGAAAGATGGGCGGAATATTTTGAAGAACTCTTGAATGGCTAGATTGAAACTGATGAAAACAATGCAAACTATGGAAACAGCAACGGTCGAAATAGAAATATCCCACCAAGCCTAGAAGAAATTGATGAAGAGTTAATAAAAAAAACGGTCATGAACTGATAAGTAACATCCATCAATTAACTGAAGTGGTGTGGTAGTATTATTGTACCAATACAATAGATATGAAAAAAAAAGGACTAATGTATGAACTACAGAAATTCCACTAATCAATAGTACATATAAAATATTGGCTTCGGTATTGCTAAAAAGATTACTACCACACGCCGAAGAAATAGTTGGTGACTACCAGTGTGGTTTCAGGCTTGGAAGATCGACAATATAATTGATCAAATATTTACTATTATACAAATGCTTGAAAAGTATTGCGAGTATACAGGCATTTTAAACAGGCTCATGATTCAATTCATTATCTAAAACTATGGAATGCAATGGTTGAGCTGGACATACCTAAGAAACCAGCTGCGGCAAGGCTAATGTGTATATGTAACTCCTTTGCATAAGTTAGAATAGGAGGGAAAACATCAAATGCTTTCTGCGTAAATTCTGGACTGAGACGGGGAGATCCGCTGTCCACATTCTTGTTTAACCTGACATTAGAATATGCCATGTGAAAAATTTATCCAAAAATCAAACCAGATATAGCTGCTCGGTGAGCAAATATGGTTCTTACCTTTGCCGATGACGTAGATGTAGTAGCACGATCAACATTAAAGTTAAAGAAAATTTCCCGAGCTTTGAAGAAGCTTCATTAAATATCAGTCTTACAGTAAATCAAAACAAAACAAAATAGACGGTAGTTTCAGAACAAGAATAAGGCAAAATGTTACTATAATCATAACTTCGAGGTGGTTGAAGAATTTTAATATTTAGAAGCTGCAATCCCCAATGACAGCAAAGTAGAAGGAGAAGCTGAAACGTGAATACTGATGGAAAGCAGACCTTTCTTTGAAATTTAACATCTAATGAGGTCAAACTTCTCCCACAAGGTACAAAAATCCAGATATACAAAACCATAATACGACCAGCAGACGCGTATGGAAGAGAAACATGGACGCTAACAGAGAAATAAGTAAATAAACTGCTCGTGTGGAAACGTAAAATCCTTCAAGTAATATATATGGCTCTTGAAGTAGCATGTCAAACGAAAAGTGGCGTAGAAACAACAATGAGTTAGAGTCCCTCTTTGGAAAGGAAAATTTAGTGTGATATATAGACTAAGCCAATATATAAAATAAACAGCCAATAGACTAAGATGGGTAAGACGTATGATAGACATATGTAGTAATGATAATCGTCACTCTAAACAATGTGTTTTGGGGAAAGACCAGATGTAGGATGACCTAGAAAAAGGTGGAAAGATGCAATCAGAGAAGTTACATGTTTATTTCTTTCTAACAATTAGTTGGTTCCTTCAAAATATCCTCATTATGATATTATGGCCACCAAAACATCATTTTGGTATTTAATGAGATAAATTCCTCGTTATATATACAAATATGAGAAGAAATGTGCACTGTGTAGAAAAGGGTGAAAAAAATGCAGTAGATCATTATGAATCCAAATTTATGAAAATACTACTTCCAAACTACTAAATATATAAGGTTTTAAACTATTTCAAAAACAGATTTTAGTCACATATTTGAAATAATATACTCAAAGCTTGTGCTCCACTTGCTAATAATGTCTCAATAAATGTGAGAAATCACTTTTTTTAAATTAAAACTTCCAAAAATAGTTATAGTAGAATCAGCAGCAACTGCTTTAACCATACTTGAAATATATACTGTTACATGATCTGTGTTTTTGCTCAATAATAGTAAGAAATGATATTGTTCTATTTTTAAATAGTGAAAACTTAGACCATTAACTGAATCAATGTTAACTAGTACACTCATATGTTTAATAAGTATTAAATTAACAAAGTGTTTAGATACATACTAAGGAAAAACAAAAAATATGTAATTAAAAGGTTGTCAATGAGTTTAAATCACTTCTACTCTAAATTTAGGTTCTTCAAGAATCGTGCTCAATATTTTTACATAAATAAAATGAATGTAACCTTTACCAAATCCTAAAAATGTCCTCATTCCTAATTTTTTGTAATGATTATAAAATTACAAAACATTGAAACAAAATGTAAAATTACAAAACATAAAATGTAAAAACAAAAGTTTTCAGTGTTTTATTATGATTATAAAATTGTTTATGTCAGGAGAGAAAACCTATACTTCATTTTAACAAGTACAGTGGCATATGAAAACATAACCAAGCACAGTATTAATTGTGCTGTAACTAATGGTGCAATAAACACGTAAATTAAGAACCACCCTTCAACATTTAGAAA
The DNA here is from genome assembly GCF_040954645.1 of Diabrotica undecimpunctata. Classification (NCBI taxonomy): domain Eukaryota; kingdom Metazoa; phylum Arthropoda; class Insecta; order Coleoptera; family Chrysomelidae; genus Diabrotica; species Diabrotica undecimpunctata. Next base: position 140,872,508 of record NC_092810.1, on the reverse strand, counting down.
ATTTAGTTTACTGATAATCACAACTCATGCAACGAAGACTGTAGTAACTCAAGAAAAGAATTATTGCATTATGTGCATTTAACAATCTCCAATTAAACAAATTCTTTCGTATTGAAAAAAGTATTGAAAAATTGAAATTGGATTAAAAAATTTTGTTTTTGTAGATCTGCCAACAGGTGACGCTGATGTTCTTCTTCTCGTAGTTCCTTCTCCTGTAGGAGGTTGGCTGTCATCACAGCTATCCGTACCTTATTGGCGGCTGCTCTGAAATGATCTACTGAGCTGCAACTATACCACTCTCTTAGGTTTCTCAGCCAGGAAATTCTTCGTCTTCCTATGGATCTTTTACTCTTGATTTTACCTTGCATTATGATTGCTGATGTTAAATAAATTAATTGTATTATTTTAATATCCTGGAAGGGTCAGGGGGAAAAACAAATGTCAATTTTTTCATTGACATTGTCATTTTGCTATTCTTGCGCTATCTCTTGGCTTAGAAAGAGTGCTATTAGCCTTGAACAGCCAAAGGAAAATAATGATGAGAATCGTCTTAAAAACACGTCAGAAGATTGGATGCAAGGGGGAAAAAGATGAAGGTAGCAAACGCAAGGGAAAGAACAATAAGAGTTCCTTTTAAAAGCTTGTGATCCACACCAAGCGCTAGTGCTTCATAGAATGTTTAGTTTGTAAAGCTGAAAATGCTGTGCACTACAACACATTTCGATCAATATTCAACAATGAATTCAACATATCTTATAGATTTCCCCAAAAAGATGTGTGTAGTACATGTGATACTTTGAAGTCTCAGAAAGCTGGGCAACGATGCTCTCCTTGCTCCAGAAAAATTGACACGAGAAAAAGAACTCAAGAGCCTGGACACAAAAGCTCAAAACTAGAAAGGAAGATATTCTGTAGCAGCTATTATTATTATTATTATTATTTTGCTTGACAAAATTCTTTAATTAAAATTCTCTTTAATTAAAAAACCTAAACTGTCATTCAATATCTCTATTATCTCGTGACTGAAAAACATCGTTTTGACAGCATTGAAACAATTTTCCCTATTTGAGTGCACTCATATCTTGAGGTGATAAAAACATGAGTTACATAAACCAAAAGTCCTGTGTTTAATTACTCAATGAATGGAGGCAGGTTACCACGCACAACAGAAAAAAGCCTCCACCATTCTCTGTGATTAACTGTAAAAAAGAGCTTTTCAGTGCCTTGATCAAGTACTTGGCACCAATTTACCAACAGAAATGTCCTTTCTCTACCAGGCCAATGCATTGTTTAAAAGTTGAAGCAGTCCACCCCACAAAAGTTTTTATCAAAACACATTCTGTGATTCATACTTGAGCACAGATGTTATGTGGAAACCACTAAAAAGAGGAAAAAAAACCTTCCTGTTCCATCAAGAGGAAATCCTGAAAACCTTTACAAAAGATCCAATCCTGATTTATCAACCAAGTTCAGTAACCTGCAACATCTTAAACGATTTTTAATCAACTCAGATGCCAGGACTTTTTATAATAAGCTACCTACATCTCAAGCCAAGAAAAGCTTCCTGATAGACATTCATTGTTCTTCCCCCTGACCCATCAATTTTGATTTGCTAACTCTATTAACTTTTTTATAGGAGATACAAAAAACTAGTTTAATATCAGTAAAATGATTTTGATACCTAATTCAATATATAAATAATGAAATATAAATATAATAGTCCTGTCTTCGTTTTTATTGTTTTTTTTTTATTTGAGAGAAAGTCCTGAGTCAAATTTAGCACAAGAGTTTCTCTTAGTGTATGAAAAAACCTTATTGAATTTATATCTAATGGCTCTTCTTGTTCTTTCATCCTCTTATACCTTTCCCTTTTCTTGAAAGGAAATTATTAGTCTTTAAATTTTATATGTATATTCCTCTTGGCATAAGGAAGAACATTTTTGAATTTGTGTTCAACTTCTATTTGAGTATTTTGTATGTCTCTTTCTTGGCACTTTTAACTCATTAAACTTGAGCCAAAAGGTTTTTCACTTCTTTTCATATTCTTATGTTCCTTCTTTTTCATGAAGAAAGACCTAGAATCTTGAAACTTGTGTAATGATTCCTTTTCATGTAAGTTAAACACTACTTAATTTGAGGTCAATGGGTCACTTTCTTCTTTTCATATGCTTATGTCTTTGATATAAAGAAAAGCAGATAATTAAATATATCTATAATACAATAATAATTATCTTTAATAGTTTATTTATAAAATTTGAAACAGCTTATTCATATTATATTAAAATAATGTAATTAATTACTTTACTTAACAGTGATGCCACCTGTTAGTAGATCTATAAAGTTCTGTTTAGTTTTTTATGACATTCTTGTCAAATATAAAAGTTTACATAAATAAATAAATCTTTTGAAGAGTGATTATATTTGTAACTAAATCCATAAAAAAAGAATAGAACTAGTAATATATTAACCAACTATTAAACATTAAACTAATAGAAAAAAAATTATTTCCAAGTACCCAAATAAAAAAGTAGTATTTTATTTTTTTTTAATTATATTTCGAAGACAATTTCTGAGCTGCTAATTTAAGTTATATGTTATATGACGCACATAATCATGTGATTGATGATTAAATAAATTACATGTATGGTGACCAAAGCCAATATTCAATGTTGGTATATGGTAAAGAATATGTAAAAAGGTCTACGGGAAGGGAATTATAAAATATATAATAGTGGTTATATGACAAAGTAATCCCAGAGGCTTCCCTAAAATAACAATTTTCTAACTTTACTATGTGTATGTACTATTTTCTTATTCTATATATGTATGATATTACTTTTTGTGAATCAAAAATAATACTTACTGTGATCATAACTGATTGAGCAGGATTCTACAGAGCTAATATACTGCAGCTTTTTGTACTAGAACAAAGCCATCAGTACATGCAAATCTATTTATGTTACTAAAGCAAAAACTATATACAGCCAAAATAAAAAGAAAGTAAGAAAATTAAAAATACTCAACCCATGCAAAAATACATTCAATCAAGTAAAATCAACAAAAGAAACCTCAATTTCTTCCATCTCTTCATTTTCTTTCCCTTCAGAATTATTGTCTTTGTTTTCATCCACATCTTGGTTATTGCTTTGAGAAGTTTGACCTAATAATGCTGCTTCAAGCTGAGACTGCATCTTAAGAGAAACATGTGTTATTAGTGGAAAAGAATGCCAGTAATATTAACAGATTTCTGACACCCCAAAAAGCTACAAGCTGACAAAATGGAAATACTAAACACCGCCAACCTCAAAACTACTGGAAAACAATCTACCTTTATTCAGGATTTCGGAAATCCTTAAGATGTTCGGAATTGACCACTAAACATTTATTTATACGTAAACAAACTTTTATCATTAAATATTTTTGGACTTAGACTGCCTTGTCAACATGCCAAATAACAACAAATGACAACGGGCGTGATCCGTTCTTGATACGGTTTTACCTCCCAATTTTTGTTTCCTCTTATTTCATTTATTTAGAAAAGGACATAAATGAGTTTCTTGAGATTGATTACACTCTCGACGTTAAGAAGAAATGTGTCAATTTATTCAAGGTGAGTATGGGTTTTATACAAGGTGACACCGATTAGTTGTGACGTCTGACGTCATCATCATTTTACCTAATATTTTTCTAATTTAATGAAAATTATATCTAACATAAAAGAAAATTAAGTTTTGCATAATGATATAACATATGACCACAACACACTCAGAAAATATACCTCATTTTTTTATGAAGCCAGGAGTATATTTTCTCGTAAATGCTTTAAACAATATAAATATTGTTTAATTTTTTACTCTTCACCTTTAAAAGTAGCTCACATCGTAATCGATCACTTGATGCGAATAATTTTCAAAGTTTTAATAACTTCTGTTGCTTGTTTACGTAATTTTAAAATTTATGTTGTTTAATGATTATTTAGCAGTCATTTTTATATCAATAGAATAAAGTTTTCTACACAAAGAAATAAACATATTCTAGAAATTAAAATCAAAAATAATAAGTTTTTAAGTTTTGGAATATAGTTTAAAAGCGACGAATTTAGCAACTGCATCGCTGTTCACCTTGCATCGTTATAACCTTGACGTGTAAAATAAATACAGGTTTCCTATTGGTTATTGTCATGGATCGGTTTTGTTTTTGGATTAAGATAAATACAAAGACAAGCTTCAAAAAAAACATTTTATTGAAAAATCATAGATTTGTCCGAAATATGGATTGGTCAAGAGTATGATTGTAGAAAAGAAACAAGTAGATTGGAAACCGACGATATGAGCAATCGCACTGCTGTTTTCTTTGTGATTTTGTCAAGATAGACGCGCCGGTTTTTTATGTTGTGTTTTTAGCCAAATGCAAATACAATCACATATTATACAATACAATGCCGTTTTGACAATGTGAATGAATGTCAAAATGGATACCGAAAATATAATTTGCAGAACATGTTTACATTCAAATAAAGAATTCTCTTCTATATTTGATGAAATAAATTTTAAAAATAAAAAACTGTCCATCCCTTATATTTTAGAAACGTGTACTTTACTTCAGGTATTTATAGAACAATGAAGTATTTTTGGATTTAAATTATTTAATGTTCTTTAGAGAAGAGAGTTTCCAAAGACTAATAAAATTGTTTTTATTGGTATAAAATGTTTATTGTCCTTTTGAGTCTTTGAGATAAAATAACAGTAACTTCTCTTACTATTTTTTGTTTGTTGTAAAATGGTTTTAAAATTTTTGATTGTATACCCTACAATATATATTTTGCCAACATGTTAGTCTTTATCTGTTGTTTGTGTTTTTAAGGGTCTACCATTGCAACAGTTATGTGCAACATTCTCCTTCATTTTTCACTTTTGATTTGTTCTTATTATACAATATTTGTAACACTCCAACTTAATTATATTAATTATAGTTTAATCAGCCTGAATTCAATTTTTCAGTATATTTGTTAGCATGAATGATTTACTCTGTTGTTGGTACAGAAAAAGAAAAATACAAGGAAAATTTATTTTTTTACTGCTTTTTAGATGTGTGTAAAAATACAATAAAATATCTTGTTCTTTTTGGGGTCCCGTAGAAAAATTATTTCATGACTTAAAGACTACTGAATAAATTTTCAAGTTATTCAGTTGAACTTCTAGCCTTATTAGAAACTGTAGAGTATATTAAAAATAAAATCATTATTAAACAACAATTTTTGATATTAGAATATTTAAAGTTCTTTACATAATCTAAAAAATGTATCTAACTGTTGCATAAATAAAGAGTAAGATTTGAAACTATTACTTTTATAGCTGTTTTCTCCTTCTGGTTTTGCTTTACTGCGTAAAGGGGACACATATGCTATTATTTTTCTCAGAAAATATATTGTATGCCCACGTAGAGTTTTTGGATTATAATCGTAAAGTATTTATGCTTTGAAGTTTTGATTTCTAGTGTGAGAAATTGTTTTTAAACATTTTCTGAAATAAAAATTATGAATGATCTTGAACCTGTGAAGTTAACATATCTAAACAGGTTAAGATCATTAGTTAATAATTTTTATTTCAGAATTCTTTGAAAATTATTTTTGTATTGGAAATTGAAATGTCAAAGCAAAGGTAAAATATAACTGTTATTACAATAAATTATGGCTTAATCCATGTAAAAATATCTATGAAATACAATTATTTTAAAAATAATTAAATACTATGAGACATTACATTAAACACAAACAATAAAAAACTACAGTAAGAAAAAAATCCACAGAAATGCATTACCAGTTTTTACTAGAATGCTTAATCGGGGCTCATTTAGAAGGCAACACATTGCTTTTTCGGATTACTTACAGATCAACATTTAATTATTATAAACGTTTTAATCATAGAAGAATTTCTTGGAAAAAAGCCTTGTTTAGTAATTCGAAGTCTAAAACTTTGGTGTGAACATTTACTGATAAATTCACTTTCTATCCAATAAATGATTCCTTAATCCATATGCCCAAAATTCTTTGTACATTTGGTAATGCAGATGTGCCTATTTGGATGTACTGCTTCCATTGTACTTCTATTACAAAATCCACACAATGTTTGCAGTTATTAGTAGAATATAAAAGGAATGTTAAACACTTTTTACCAACGAAGTGCAATATTTTAACAAACAAGTTTCAATTGTAATATTTGACAAATTTATTATATCATGTTGTTTTCACAAAATACGTGTCTTTGTCTCCACTGGATTATTTCTTTGAATCGGAAGCAGATCTTTGGCATTGACATATTGTACACTTGAAATAGATGGCATATTATTATGTTGAAAGTAATGTTTTTGCAGAATTCTGGTGGGTATCACAATAAGTTCTTGATCTTTATCATAAATATGAGTCAAATATAATAAAAAAAAACGAATATTTCGCAAAGGAAGATTTCTCTTCCTCTTTTATAGTGAATGCTTCTTTCAGGCAAGGTTTTCTCAAAGTTACAAAAAGACTTTCAATAGCCTAGATCATGTTCTCTTATTACAAAAATTACATCGTTATGGAATACAGGGACCGGCATTAAAGTGGATAAACTTGTTTCTCGCAGATAGGTCACAAAAAGTATGCTTGGAGAAACAGAAATGTAAGGTTTACTATGAACCGACAGGGGAGCATCTTGGGGTCTTTTCTTTTTTGGTCTATATAAACGATCTTCCAAATGCGGTGGTTAGTAGTTCCTCAAAACTTGTAAATTTCGCTGATGATTCAAATGCTCTGTTATGGGAAAAACATTAGAAACACTCCTCACAGTGGCAGAGCAAACTCTAAGCAAGGCTGAACAAAGGTTCAGTGGAAATAGGATGTTGCTTCATACTAATAAGACAGTTTTTATTTACTTTAGAACCATCCAGTTACGAGAACAGTTCTCAGATAGACATTTTTTAACACAGAACCTGCTAGATCAGTTACATTTCTTGGTCTTCAGTACCTGAATTGGGGGAAACAAATACAAAATACGACAAAAAAAACTTAATAGAGCCTGCTACTCATTAAGGGTATTGAAGAGCTATCTAGACCAGTGGATTTTACTGTCAGTATATTATTCAAACTTTTATTCTGTTATGCGATATGAAGTTATTTTCTGAGGTGCTGCAGTGGATAGCTCAACTGTCTTTATAGTCAAAAAAACTATGATCTTAGGACTAAAGGCGCGAGAATCATATAGGTGCCGATTCAAATCATTCACTTTCTCAGCCATCTTTATATTTGAATGTATTATATTCATTTTTAAAAATTTTACTTTGTTTATCACCTTTTTGTAAATCATGAATATAATACAAGAAGCCTTAATTTTAATGTTCCACTTCACAGATTATCTGTAATAGAGAGGTCCTTTGTATGCGTGTGTTAAATTTTACAATAGTCTATCATCTGACATTCAACAGGAAACAATAAAGCTTTTAAAAGAAAGGTTTTTAACACTTAGATAACATTGAGCCTTATACTGTGGCGGAGTGCCTGGACTATCCTTCCCCCTGATCAGCTCATTAAATTTGTAATATTAATATATTTTAATCTGTAATGTCAATATATTTTTCACAATAATCTGATTAATAATGTGACGTTATTTGCTCAATTGTGTTGAAACATTTATGCAAATAAAAACTTACTCTACTCTAGTAGAGAAGGAGAATCGGCCGTTCGGGCCATCATATCTTTCTCTTGATCTTTGATAAATATTTTTATTTTTAATTCTTTCTTGAAGAGTTAAAAATTGAGCATCAGTAGATCTAGCTGCTTCTATTGTCGATTTATCTTCTTCGACTATCTTGAAACCAATGTTTAACGAGTTCTAGTTCCATTTTATTTTTATCATTTCCTTGTTTTCTGTTTCCGGCGTTCTGTAATAAATTTAAACATAATTAAATCCTACTAAATAAACTGAAAAATAGTTATATGACAACATAGGCATCCAATTTGTCTTGTGGATAATACCGATCACTGTAACCGGCATTGCCCAACCGTTAAATTTAATAAATAAATATATACAAAAGTACCTTTTACTACACATTCAAAATACATTATTACAAATAAAACTATATGAATGAGTAACACAAATGGGCATCACTGAATCAAAACTACGGGGATTATCCGCTTTTATCCTCTTACATAATAGAACATTTCTTAGATATTTTGTCTAGTAAGTAGTTGTTATAAAGTGGTACATTTTAATTGCATTTTAGGTCTCAAAAGAAGACCAATTTCCACAGTATATTTGCAAATTATGTTTGGTACAACTAGAGCAAGCATATTTATTTAGAGAAAAATGTCACGATTCATATAAAAAACTAGGAGAAACTATAAATAGCATTAAGCAATTAGATAAAACAGAAACTCTACCAGAAAATAATTATGAAGTGAAAACTGATATTAAAAATGAATGTACAAAGTACAAGTATAGTTCTCCATATTATGAGCGTGATAATGTGATAAATGGCTGTGATTCTGATTCAGATGATTATAAAACCCAAACTGATTTATTAGAAAATTCTAAATATAAATGTGTTGTATGTACTCAAGTCTTCCTGAATAAAATTGAATTAGAAAATCATAATAAGCAACATCTAGATACAAAAAAACTTAGTTGTGATGTTTGTGGGAAGGTATTTACCAGGTAAGTTTTTATTAATTATTGATAAAAAACAATCATGTGTTCTTTATGGATACAACCTAATTGACCTAATCTGGCATCATATAACTTATCTCTTTCTCGAAGCCAAATCTGCCTTGAAACAATTAAAATTTCAGCCCTTTAACGCTATAGCATTGGTTGCATATTTAACATAAGATAAGAGTAACAACTAAATTTTTTGACGCGGCAACACTGCATTCGGAGCAAGAATTACTACAAGCCTATTTTATCTCTCCCATGAAGCTTTCTTTTCTATTCACGCGAAGGTGACCAGATACCTTTCGCTTGTCGTCCTGTACTTTTTTGCCAGCGCTCATTTTTAATTGGTTAGTGTTACTTACGTCTTGTAATATGAGTTAAAGGATTTGGAAGAAGAAGAAGAAGGGGGCGATCTAAACTCATATCTGGACGTGCAGGACGATTTAAGGGAGATTGGAGTAAGGGTATGGAGAAGACTCCATATAACTCAACAGGGAAGGATGGAAGAATGTTTTAGGACAGGCCAGAGCTCACGAAGGGCTGTAGCGCCAATTGATGACGATGATGAGCTTTTTGTTGAATCAAAACAGCTTGCAAACGACGAGGCATGCTTTGGATTGGATTTTGGATCAAATTCTGCAAAAAATTGTTCCATTCATGCATCAATATGTGGCGAAGCTCTCTTGAATTTCTGGGGGCCGGCACATGACTCCGTAAGCATCTCTTCATCTAATCCAAAACATGTTCTTTTAGATCAATCAAGTTAGTAAAAAATAAACCTTTTTTCGTCACGACAAACCCCTAGACGGGTTTGATAGTTGAAATATGTAGTATGAAATATTACTAACAGACTCTCATCTAGGGATTCATCAATTTTTTAGTGGAAATCTGTTGAAATAAACAATCAAAACGTCAAGCGCATTATTTTGCTCATAACTTAAAAACTTGTCTATTTAGAGATTTGACATCAACAGACAATTTTTCAGAAAAAAAGTTACACCAAATGAACAACAAAATCGTGGTTTTTACCATATAATATATGATTTTTAAAAATATGTTTCAGGTATTCAAGTGTTAAACGGCATATGACTACTCACACGGGATTAAAGCCTCATTCGTGTCCGATTTGTCATCGTTCTTTTACACAATCGGGAACAAAGGCATTACATATGCGAATGCATAAAGAATTTATTGTTTACAAAGAGGAAAATAACAAATCTACTAACCATTCGCATCTCTGTTCAATCTGCGGGAAATCTTTTAAGCAATCCTCATCTTTGACTATTCATATTCGCAGACATAATGGCGAGAAGCCGTACGTTTGTACGATTTGTAATAAAAGGTAAAAAACTTTCTGTTATTATTGGGAAATAATATTAACCCCTCCACGTAGGGGGGAAAACGGAAAATATCTATTTACCAAGAATCTCTACGCCATAGAAAAAAAATATTTCAAAACAGAAATGTAGCTGAGATAATTTTGAACAGAAATTTGTATTAGCAATTTTTATGTAGAATGAATGGTTCTCTCAAAAACAACGCTTGAAGTAACCGGCGATTTTAAATGTCAGTTACGCGCGCGAAATTAATTTTAAGTATAATTTGTATCAACTCGACAGTAAAAATTCAATATCTTTTAATGTCTAAAAAACGCGGAATTTAAACTTTTGTATTAAAAACGATCTAAAACGTTTAAAACTGCTTCTTTTCATTTGCACAAATACGTTTTTCGAAACTACAACACAACTTCAGCTACAAATTCCACGCAATGCCATCTTCTTGGAAGCATTTTTCGTAACATGAGATCTTTGTAATATGAAAGTTCGGCGTTTTTAGACATATTTCAAATTTCTCATATTTATTGCCAAAACAAGATCGAAATTTCATGTTATAGGTTTTGAAGATTAGGCTCTACCAATGAAAATTCCACAACGACCGGTCAATGGAAGTAATAAATTTTTTTGATTTCATGAGAATCGTAAAAAATGGCAAACATCAGACAATGTTTGTTTATTTAAGAGCCTTGTAGAAACGGACTTCATTTGCGGAAAAATTCAAATCCAATGTCCGTCCCCCTACGAGGGTGGGTAATAGGGACAGCCGGGGAGTAGAAGTGGTAAAATTTTTTGCATCTTTTTAGTGTCCCAAACTGACTGACATTTTCAGCAAAATTCTGCTATTCGTATGATACCAGAAGTTGGGACACTTAATACAGACAGGACGGGACATTTGAACTACTCTGACGTCACTGTCGGTAAGCGTTAGTTGCGATAAGTAAACATCTACGTGGCTTAGCGATACTCGTGCGTAGCTTCGAGTCCCCGTAAGGAAAACTCTTTGTTTAATGTTATTTGTTAATTGATTTAATTAAAATATGCAGATGAACAACAGGGTTTTCGTAGTGAAAGATCGTGTACAGATGCTATTTTCGTTATAAAGCAAATTACTGAGAAATCACTAGAGTATAATAGACCAGTATTTCTGTGTCTGATTAACCTAGAGAAAAGCGTTTGACAGAGTAAAACTCAAAGATATAATCCATCTTCTGTATAATAGAAAAGTTCCCCTAAATATTATAAAAACCATCGAAAACATCTACCAAAACAACAAAATGGAAGTCAGAATCGATGGAAACTTACAGAACCTATAGAAATAGGCAGCGAAATAAGTCAAGGGGATTCATTGAGCCCCATGTTCTTCAATTTGAACATGGATGAAATCATCAAAAGCGTTAACAATGAAAGAGGATACAGAATGGGAAACAAAGAAATCAAAATACTCTGTTACGCAGACGACGCAATATTGATAGCCCAAGATGAAGGTAGTCTGCAAAGACTGGTCCACAGATTTAACATAAGAGCAAAAGAATTTAATATGAAAATCTCATCTCAGAAAACTAAAACAATAGTAGTCAGCAAAGAACCAACCAGATGTAAAATAGAAATTGATGGCATCAGTATTGAACAAGTAATGGAAATAAAATACCTGGGAATTACACTGTCTAGCTATGTAGACCTGGACAAACAAGTGAAAGATCAAGTACAAAAAGCAAATAGACTGGCAGGATGCCTTAATACCAATATATGGCGAAGCAGACACATTAACACTGAGATGAAATCAAGAATTTATAAAGCTGAGAAGAATTACAGGAAATACGCTGAGAGATCGAAAGAGAAGTGAAGACATTAGACACAAAATAGAAAAAAAAAGAATGGAATAACCACATAAGCAGAATGGAGGAGACGGTGTCGTCAAAATAGCAAGAGATAAGTCACCAATCGGCAGAAGAAGTATCGGACTACCGATGAACAAGGAGAATGGCTTATAAAGAGGAAGAAGAAGAAAATTAAAATATAATTTAAAATGACTAGCGGATAATGGTGAAACTAGTACGTCATCACTAGGTGGAAGCATGAGCGGAGCAGCTTGCGAAGTGGGGACGAAGGTGGACGGGGCTTTGTTCCCATTGGTCGGTGACTTCGTTCTGACACTAGCTATGGAAAAGAAGAATAATTGACAGTTAACAGACGAAGAAAAATTGATAGTTGACATTAGATAATGAAAAGAAGAAGAATTGACAGTTGACAAATGGTTCCGGTTTTGGCTAAGATTCATGCTCGGCCGGTAATGCAGATTCAACTCCTACCGACAGTGACGTCACAGTAGTTCAAATGTCCCGTCCTGTCTGTCTCAACTCTCAAGTGTACCAACTTCTGCTTACGCTTTTTAGAGGTTCAGTAACTGGAGTATATTGAAATATTTAAAATACTTATTTTGTGTAAATCGTCTCACTATAAAATTTTGTTTCTTTGTAATCATTGCTGTATTTTGAATTTCAGTTTTATATCGAGCAGTCTATTGGCGTCACATTTAAGGATTCATTCTGGTGACAAACCATACTCTTGTAAATTTTGTAACAAGACATTTACCCATTCGTCAGGCATGAACAAACATTTAAAAACCCATTTAGATTTAAAGCCATATCGATGTAAATATTGCCCTAAGAAGTTCTCTTCGACATTTTATTGCAACATACATATGAGAAAGCATACAGGTGGGTAGTAGGTACTAGGAGCACATTCTGGAAATAATATAATTTAATAATTAGATAATATAGACATTCACAACCCCAAGTAGTCGCTGTTCATGACTTTCCTTCATTTTCTTGATGATTTTAACTACCATAACCAGGTAATTATGGAAGTTACTGTTCCTAGCGTACCAAGGAAAATTTATACTTTATTCTAAAATTTTTAAATTATTTCTGTACGTTCTGTGCGTTCTTGACGCACCCTCAGAGTTGGTCCTCTCTGCTCTTGCTAATTGTGTATACAGTGGTAATATGTAAAGATAAAATGGAAATTTTCTTCATCGTTAGATCCAGCGTTAGCCAGAGATCATTATAGAGCACGGTTAAATTTTGGCAGGAAGTACCTGAATTGGCAAGATGCCGATTGGGAACGAGTTCCGACATAAATCACGCTTTTGCTTGCATAAGTACAAGTGAAAACGTGTTGGTGTTTTTAGAAGGTCAGATAAACGATATGTACATTGTAACATAACGAATGCCATTTTATTTCGTGGAAGCTCGCGTACTGTCTGAGGGGTATTTCATTAAAAATTCGCTCGGACTTCTTCTTCTTCTTTTTATATAGACATGACTCTATCTGTTTTTCAATGTGCCTCCAGTAAGTTGTCGTTCCATCGTTTTCGTGGTCTTCCTATTGGGGAACCGTCTCTTGTCGTCTTGACTACTCTATTTGTTGTCATTCGGCTTATATGATCGTTCCATTCTACTCTTCTATTTCTTACCCAGTTCTGAACTTTTAGCTCTGTCCCATAGTGTCTTGCCATTAATTTTTCTAAGTATTTTCATCTCTGCTGTTTCTAACATCCTTTTTGTCCTCTCTGTGTCAGGTCTTGTTTCTGCCGCGTCATTATTGGTCTGATGACTGTTTTGTAAATTCTGCCTTTCGTTTCTTTCCCTATATTTTTATTTCTCCATATTGTTTCATTTAGGCAGCCTGCGGCTCTGTTTGCTCTATTCACTTGATCTTCCACTTCGGTTTCGAGCTTTCCGTAGCTAAATAATGTGATGCCTAGATATTTAATCTCCATCACTTGTTCTATTATCTGACCTTCCAGCTACAATTTACATTTTAGTAAATTTGCTGTTATAACCATGCATTTTGTCTTTTTTGGGGAAATTAACATGTTAAATTTTCTGGTGGTTATATTAAATTGGTGCAGCATACGTTGTAAATCATCTTCACTTTGAGAGAGTTTGTGGTAATTGGCTAGCCAGCACATAGTCCCGACTTTAATCCCATAGAACATGTATGGGATATGCTTGGAAGGCAATTATGATCTTAACCGAAACCCAACAACTTGAAGCGTATATATATATATATATATATATATATATATATATATATATATATATATATATATATATATATATATATATATATATATATATATATTATGTATGTATTTAGATATATGTATGTCTATGTATATTTATTTTTTAGGTGAAAAACCTCTAAAATGCAATGTATGTCAGAAGTGCTTCTCAGATCCCAAAAATTTTAAGCAACATAAACTCATTCACACAGGCGTTAAACCTTTTTTGTGTATAAGTTGTGGTAAATCTTTCAGAAGAAATCACCATCTTACAGTACATATGAAGACTCACACCAAAAACTAATAGTCGAGTGTATTCTTTTAAGATCAATAAAACTAACTAGAATAAGTTTGTTGTAATGATTTTCTGTTTTCCACTTTACCAAAATCCTTCTTACGAGGATGTATCCAATAAAAACCTTTTCAATTCCGTTTCCAATTAAAAACGTTTCCCATAAAAATTGTTATAGGTAGTAAATTATCTAAACAGCCATGACTCATGCATGGATTTCTTAAAAGCATGCAGAGATATTTCAAAGAATATCCTAAAATGTGGATTCTCCCAGTGCAAACTTGACGAATAACCTCATTCTTCAGTGGTTTTGAAGAAGCATGAATGAGCATTTAAAAGAAACTGACCAAATTGATATTTTATTGGAACCCAGTAGGATATGCAATTGCGATGAAACAGCCTTTTTTCTTATCCTAAAGGGGGAGAAGTTTTTAATAAAAAAGCCAAAAAAACAGTATATTCGTTTGTAAGGAAGAAAAAGTATACATCACTACACTAGTCACATGTAGTGCGGCTAGGCATCTCTTACCGCTCATGATCGTATACAGCTACCAACGAATTCCTAAGACAATTGGCGAGAAGGTGCCTAAAAATTGGGGTATACGACGCTCGGAAAATGGCTGGATGGCCGATGAAGCATTATACGAATATGTCGCAATTATATTTTACCCCTGGTTAGTTGATCAAAATATCCATTTTTCGGTCATTTTAGTCCTGGATTGACACACTTCTTACTTGAAAATAAGATATAGTAAATTTTGCTCTAAAAAGAAAATCATTCTCGAGTCACTTTACTCGAATTCCACCCATATTTTGCAGCCACTGGACGTGGCAGTTTTTCGATTTAAGTTAGAGTGGAAAAAAGCTTCCATTCTTGGCGCCTACACAATAATGGCCAGAAAGTTAGACACGAAGATTTTGCCCCTATTTTGGAAATTACATTAAAAAAATAGGTATAGTTACTGGCGGACAATCAATCTCTGGATTTAGTAGGTCGATTTTAATAAACCTTGATGTATTTTATTTGTTTTAGTTTTCTCTATGATAGTCTACCACAATTTGACCAAAAAAATATTACTAAAATTTTTGTGGCCGAAAAAAGGTCAAAATTGGTTTTCAAATGTCCGCCATTTTGTTTTTTGGTCTATTTTCCATTTTTCTGGTAAACTATAACGCGAGGGCACTTCTTTTTTAAAACACTTGCCGTGGAGCACTAATTTTTGGACGAAAAATATTTGGTGCCATCTTTAAAATTCAGGAACAATAAAAAAAAATTGTTATTTTCAAATATTCTATAATATAAAAAAAATAATTGCCATATATAATAAATAAGATACAAAAAAAAATTGTTGAAAATGTGTCATTTTTTAGCATTCTAGACGGTAATAGTACCTTAAGTACTTATTTATTGTTTTTATTTTCTTTCTTTATACTTGGGTTTATACTTTTGTACTTGGGTAATTATTGATTTCATACTACCGAAAATGCCGGCTGAAAATATGCACACTTCTGTGTTTTCATGTGCCGACGATTACTCCATTAGTATTAACAATAAATTTTAGCACGATTTTCTCAAAATAGAATGTGCAATTTCTATATGTGATTAATACACTACTCAACAATTGAAGTGGATAATTTTAAAATTCCTAAAATTAACATATAAAACTATTTTTAAAATAATTGCCTGTAGTATACTCTATATGTTATCTTTATTGCCAATAATTTTGCATGTGGTTTTTTTCTTCCTATTTTTATCGGCCCTTATCTCGTATAAAGAGAGACATATTGTTTCAAACATGAATATATCATTCGTATAAAAGTGCTTGTATTGGCTTTACCACTTGTCAATAAGTCAAGAAATCTATTTATCACAAAAACATTATGCCGCAAAACCGTGCAACTCAAGCAATTACTTCGTTGGATCCAACAAGGCATAACCCAACAAGAGGTTGCTATGAGGCTAAATGCCGTGCATGGAATCGGTATGTAGCAACTGGATCTGCATCATACAGGCATGGAGGATGAAGACAACGATCTACAACTCGTCGGCAAGACCGTTTTGTAGTTCTGACGGCAAGAAGAAACCCAACATTCAGGGCTTCCAGAATTAACAGTATCTTCAGGCATGCTACTGGACGAGCGATTTCCAGTTAAACTGTCAGAAGACGGTTACATACATCCAATTTAAGGGCTAGACGGCGCGCTACCCATCCACGACTAACTAGGGAGCAGCGTGCATGCAGATATCGCTGGGCGATGGAATACTATCAGTGGAATTTCGAAAATTGGAGGAATGGTCTCTTTACTGACGAGTCCAGATTTCGTTTGTATATGAATGATGACCGAATATTGGTGTGGAAGGAAAGAGGACAGCGTTACAATCAAAATCTGAGAGTCCCAACCACTCTTTTTGGAGGTGGATCCGTTTGCGTGTGGGGAGGCCTATGTTTTGACGGTCTCACGGACTTAGTCGTCTTAATTAATGAGACAATGACTGCTATCGAGACAGAGTCATAGTACCAATAGTTGTTCCATTTTTTGGTGCAATAGGCGAACAATTTGTTCTGATTGATGATAATGCTCACCCTCACCGTGCGAGAATTGTCAACGACTGTATAGAAGCTCATGGCATTACAAGAATGAAGTGGACACCGTGTTTACCTGATATGCATTGCATTAAACATGTTTGGGCCGAAATGTCTAGGGAACAAAACAGGCGCCTTCAACCGCCCAAACCTTAGATCAGTTGGCCAACATTACACGAGATTTGGGAACGTATACCGCAGCAGTTCATCAATAATTTCATAAGAGGTCTTCCAAATAGAGTTAGAGCACTAAGGCGACACAGAGGTGGACCCACAAATTATTAATTTTTCTTTTTGGGATATTAGAAATTGAGCAGGAATAGAAATTTTAGGTTGTTAATTTTACAATTTTTGTTTATTTTATATTTTTTTTTCTTAAAGAATTTCTTTCGATTCATCTGTATGAAAATACGAAGTAAAAATAAATCTTTATTTATATCACTTCATTTTTCTATTTGACCTTATAACCAAAAAATAAAATACACATTTTCATAATATCCACTTCAATGATTGAGAAGTGTATATAAGAATGTTGAAGATATTTGTTTATTAAATGTTTTTAACTCATATTTACTTATATAGTAACGAATATATTTACGAGGTTGTTGAGTAACATCCGTAAGGTGCCGATAATATGCGCTTTTATACAATATTACATATTGTACATAATTTTTTCGTTGCTTAGCAGAGACATTGTCAAACGCTTTACCGATTAGTTCTTCACGTGCTTTTTTACAACACAGCCTGATATTTGATTTACATTGTCTGTCAAGGGTCAGCGCTAAATTTTTTTGTGAATTTTACTATAGCGTGTCTTTCTATATTTTTATTAAATGATATTTTGTTTAAGTGATTTTATCTCCATATAGTCACTCCAATATAGTTAACATGCAATTCACGACTATTAACAGAAATAATTACCATATATTGACTTTTTTTATTTCCGGTTTAATTTATTGGTTCTATTTCATTAATTACTCTTCTATACTACACGGTCTGGTTTAATAAATATTTGATTTGAGAGAGTTTAATTTAATTAAGTTAGTCACGTTACAACTGTGCCTTGGGCAACTAATATTTACTGATACTTTACTTCTATTATTTGGAAAAAGAATTATTTTATATGGTGGTGCGAGGTATTGTAGAATTCTCATTTTTCCGAAGTATAACATAAATAATCGGTTCGGCTACCCGGGTGTAGACCCAAAACCACAACCCTCTCTATTACTATTACATTACGATTGTTATTTTTGTTTTAGTTGTAATATCTCTATATCTCTTCTTTTGTAAGAAGTTTGACGGATAGTACTAGTACATATAAAAAATGTATATTTAATTGTTTGTAATGTTGCAGGAATCAGTAATAAAAAATGATGGGAAATCGACCTAAAACACAAAAATCTTTAAAAAAGTTATTTATATTTTTCTGTGATAATACCAGCATACATGGATTTAATCGAGTTACTGGCGGCGATATTTCCTTGCTTGAAAGGTATGCCGCTAAGTTCAATTTTTAAGATAATATTTATAAACCCACAACTTAGGCACAAAGTAGTACCATATCTATTAGTTAAAATACTATAAATATAACAATATTTCTTCTTCTAAAAGTGCCTATCTACTAGAGATGTTGGCGGCCACATTGACCCATCTTATTCTATTCACAGCTTGATGTTAGATCAGTCCACTTCCTAAGATTGACCAGTCAGGATATATTTCTACGTCCAGGCCTCTCTTACTCTCAATCTTGCCTTGTAGAATCAACTGTAAAAGTCGGTATTTATTATTACGCATGATGTGGCCGAAGTAACCCAATTTTCTGTTCTTTGCGGTGTTAATAATTTCTTTGTCTTTCCTTAGCCTTCGGACGATAGTTATGTTACTTTTGTGGTGTATATATGAGACCCTTAACAAACGTCGGTAGCACCACATTTCAAATGCCTCTAATCGTTTTATGGCATCTTCTGTAAGGCTCCAGATTACTACTCTATAGAGGAGGACACTAAAGACGTAACACCTAAGAATTCTTATGTGTATATTGATACTTAAAGATAAGTTGCAAAGAATCTTCCTACTACTTAC
The DNA here is from genome assembly GCF_040954645.1 of Diabrotica undecimpunctata. NCBI lineage: Eukaryota > Metazoa > Arthropoda > Insecta > Coleoptera > Chrysomelidae > Diabrotica > Diabrotica undecimpunctata. Next base: position 140,853,459 of record NC_092810.1, on the reverse strand, counting down.
TAATGATCATTATTTTTGTCTTCTTGCAATTTAGTTTTAGGCCGTATTTGTTACATGTTTCTACAACGTTATCCATCATCCTTTGGAGCTCCTGCGCACTATGTGCCAGCAACACTGTATCGTCTGCATATCTAATACTGTTTATAAGTTGGCCGTCGGCAGCAATCCCATCTTCTGGTTCATCCAAGTCCTCTCTAAAGATGTTTTCAGAGTATATGTTAAATAATGCCGGTGACAATATGCTTTGTCTGTTTATATGTTTGACAATAATCTTTGTAAAAAAGCAAAATTCAAATGGACACAAAAAAGTTGGATAGTATCATAAAGGGAATAAAAGAAACGATAAATCCATTTGATGATACAATTGATCACCAACAGGTGTTTAATACTACGACGCAAAGCTATATTTACAAACGGCAACAAGAAGTTGCCATTTTCCTGTGAATGTCAAAGAAAGAGTCAACAAAAATTAGAGTTTACTTCAAATAGCTCTTCAATTCCTGGAAGATTTGAGAAACCTATAAAACGTAACAAAATCATCAATTTTGCTTCTCAAAATATCACAAAAGTTCTTATGGCTAAAGATAAAAATAAGGTGTTGATGAAAATGGAACGACACATCTTTGGACGAGTTCTGGCTGTTAGCATGCAAAAGAAAATTAATCTAGAACATTGCTTTATTTTTCCGCTCGCACCCATGCAGCCTGCACTTCTTTCATGTACTGGTGAAATACTGAAAACTCCTAAAGCAACATTTGTGAAAACTGTGAAATCGAATACCGAAATAGTTGAGTTTTTTGTTGAAAAAACAAAGTTTGTTTAATTTATTAATGTCTGTATTTTGCGAACAATTTCTGAAGTGGAGCTTGAAACCAAAAATATTATTTATTGTATGAACTGCCGCCCTTTTGCAGGTACAGTCATAAAGCAGTTTCGGAAATACTTTTTAATTCAAGGCGGCTTTCTGACTTCAGTTATTTGGGATTCCACGCGTAGATACTTTACAAGAATTTAGGCAAGTGGTTGTAAAGTTTTTGTTATAATATTGTTCCTACAGTTATGTTTATAGATGGGTTATTACGTCTTATGTTCAGTCTTAGTTGAGAATTCAATCAAGTTAGACACGCTTTTGATAAACGATTTTGTTTGTAAAATATAGTAGTGTAGCCGTTTCTTTTGCACAGTAGGTAATGTATTTCGAAATAACGTCGAGATCAGAACAATTTTATTCGTATACGCGTTACGGCTAACTAGATATTATTTGGAGAAACATTATTTGGACAACTTATTTGAAGTGTTTTTGGATTTATTTTGTTAAATTCGCCCGGCTTCGTTCTTAAGTGATAATTTTAAAATGTCCGAAAGAAAAAGAAAACGACTTTTAGGCTTTCAATATAGAAAAATATAAGAGGAGAAAAAAAAACTTAGCGGTGCACTGGAATTATTTTTGATGAAAAACATACATGAAAATATAGAAGACTCGGATATAAATTTAGGACCTTCAACTTCAAGCGAAGTCCAAACCATAGAAAAAAGTACCAAACAATTGAATATTCCTGCGAATAGAGACGGAGGATTTGATCACAATAATAGCGATAGCGCGAGTGCTGATGCTAAAACGCCTAAACCTGAAACCACCAACCAAGACAGAACAATTAATGTTCCAGTTAATCTGGATTGCAGTGTAGGAAGCTCCAGCATATACTTGGTTTCAGATGATCCCGGAAAATGGCCTGCAAATATGAATTCAAGTTAAGTTCAATTTGTTGTTGAAAATTTTCCTTAGCAATTTACAAAAATTCAATTCAATCCATCCCGCAATCACCCCAGGCAGTGTGTAAATTACCTATCAAATAATTTTTATCCATTAAACAGATCTATGAAAGTCTTTCTTATATTGGATCTTAGGCTATAATGTCATTTTATATATAATAACGGATTTATTACGGCTGTCGCCGCTTCTCCGCCCCCAATTTCCATCTTTTTCTGTCATATGCAGTTGCCTCTTCTAAGTCTCTTGCCGCCATTGCTTCATCAATATCGTTGCGCCAACTTCTCCGTGGTCGTCCTCTCTTTCTTCTTTCAGGAGGGATCCATTCCAGTACTCTCCTATGCCATCTGTACTCTGGCATTCTTTTAACATGTCCGAACCAGATTAATTGTTTTCTTTCTATGTCATCATTGATATTTCTCTCCATTTTCATTTCGTTTCTTATTTGTTCGTTTCTAACTCTCTCCAGTTTCGATCTACCGCAGCTTCGTCTCAGATAATCCATTTCTGTCGTCATAAGTTTGTTTTTATTAGCTTTGGTGACGTCCCATACTTCCGAACCGTAAAGTGTAATACTTTGAACTATACTACCGTAAATGTGTTTTTTGGTTTCTCGTCGAATTGTTTTTTGCCAGAGAAGAGAGTTTAAGGCACGGGTCGCTGCTCTGCCCTTGTTTATTCTTTCCCTGATTTCATCTGCGCTATTTCCCTTCTTGTTGAAAATGACCCCCAAATATTTGCAGGATTGCACGCCTTTGATTTTGTCGTCTTCCAAGACTAGGTCACATATTTCATCTGTTCCCACTGAGAGATATTCACATTTTGTCATATTCATGTTTAGACCTGCCACCTCATATTCTTCTTGCAGTTTTCTTACCATATAGCTAAGATCGTAGCTGTCTTCGGCAATTACTACCTCGTCATCCGCAAAGAAAAGTGTATATAGCTTGTTTTCTTCCACCGTTATTCCCATGTTTCTACATTTTTTTACCCATTTCACTAAGGATCTGTCCAAATAGATTTTAAATAAGGTGGGTGACAGACAGCAGCCTTGTCGTAGTCCTTTTGTTGTTTGAAAAGGAGAGGTGATTTCTTGTCCCATTTTAATTCTCGCAAAGTTTTGTTCGTAATATTTTTGAGTGGCGTTAATAAGAATTGGGTTTATTTTCAAGTTACCCATTTCTATCCATAGTTGGGAGATCGGTACACTGTCATATGCTTTTTCCAAATCTATTAAAGCTATATGAGTTTCTCTATTTCTCTGCACTAAATCCCGCTTGTTCTTCGGGTTGTTTGTCTTTGATATCATTTTCTATCAGGTTTCGTAGTACTTTTCATAATGTCATTTTCATTTTTTAAATAAAATTTGATCATAACTCGTTTGAACGAAATCTGTAATTTTAGTAACCTATTAATAATCCAGGATACCACGGTAATTAATTCCGAAATCCGGTAAGTATTAACTAAATCGAAGCCACTCTGATCATCTTATCTGTGAAAGATAAATTTAATATTTATAATAATACACATATTAATGAAACAACTTGTTTATGACGAGTGTTTTGTTTTAATCCAATTTTTCTTGTAGGATATTTTGGGCTGCACTGTGTTTAACCACATTAATTATGTGCTGCGTACAAATACAATATTTGTGGGGAAGTTATTTAGAGAGTCCTGTTCTGATAACTGCTGATACTTTTGATATACCAATACGGAAAATCAACTTTCCTGGTATTGCAATTTGTAACGCAAATAAAATAAGTAAGAGCAGAGCCATACAGTTTGCTGAATTACTGTTAAAGTAAGCCACTTTTTAACAATACTGAATACTATAATGCTATAATCTTACGGTAGCTGAATAATTCAAAATTTCTTACACTAATTTTGACTAGCAATGTAAATTTATTAGGTTTTTTGCTCGTTTTTTAAATTTCTTGACACGGAGAACAAATTTTTGAGGTAATTTACGAATAGGTAATTGAACAAAGTTTCAAACGAAAATAGGTTTTACACCACCGATTTTAAAAAAAATGTATAACCAAGGCTGAATTTTTTTTGTCAAATAATATCAAAAAATGTTTTGATGAAAATAAATACATAAAATTGTTTTTAATTCCCATTTAAAGCCTTTATTTTGATTAATACTTAGTTAAATAAATTTCCGTATTATTTAAATTAATTTTATGGCGAGCGGTTAACCCCCAAATGTGCTTTAGTTTTTAGATAAATCCATAACTCGCTTGGAACCGGATAAATTTGGTGCCAAAATATTTTAGTAATAATAATCTGCACAACTTTTTTAAATAAATTTTTTGAATTGGAGTGGAGGAACACGTACCTAAATGCAAAAATTTTGATTTTATAATTTTAATGAAATTTTATATTAACCTGCGATATTTCGACAGTCTACTAACAGTCAATCATTCAACTCGAATCTGTAGCCTCTGGATGTCGTCATATTTGGGCCATTTAAAATTGCCTGTATAGCCAAAATCATTGGCAATTCATTTGTAATTGACCAGAAGAAGCACCCAGATGTATATGTTAATAATAAACACATCCTCAAATTTTGAAAAGGGGCTCGTGAGTTCGTTTGAGTTTCGAGGGTTACCTAAAGCAGAACCAAGAAAAAGAGGTAAGAGAAGATGTAAAGGAAAATCGATTATAGTAACGAATATACTAAACAAAGAATAAATAGAAGAGAATAAATTATAAAAAAGGCAACAGCAACGATCGAAATAGTGCGTACTCTGAAGAAGAATATTGGTTTGAGGAAGAAGATGATTATGAAGTAGTAGATTCCAAAAAATTGAGTGCACTGGAAAGTCTGTCAAGGGAGATAGTTTTATTTTAGTCGAATTTGATTTAAAGGGGACAAAAATTTATTATGCGACTAGAGTTATAGGAGAGAAAACAATGAGGTTGAAGCTAGTTTTCTTAGAAAATCTATCAAAACATTTTTCATGCCACAAGTTGTTTTTGTTTTGAGAATTTTACAGAACAAATAAAAGAGTTATACGAATGAAACAAACATATTGTACCTACGATATTTTATTCTTTAAATCCAATGTACCCCAGACTAATCCCTGTTAGCCATGCACTGATCTAAAGTACTCCTGGGGTCACAGTGTATCTTTCCCTACGTTTTATTTTGAACTATAATACATTTTATACAACCTGATATTTCGAGATAATTATGAGTTAGAAAAAAAAAAGATTCACTGTGGCCCACTTATAAGTAAAGTAATATTTTTATATTGTTAAATTAAAAATATTTGCTCTCCTATAAATATAAAATTTTTTTTGTTATTGCAGAAACAGTTCCCGGTCTAATAAAAACTTTCAGTCTAAGGAAGATATTCTTGATGCAATTAAAATGATTGCGAATCTGTACGATTTTAATATAAACAATGAGGACGAGCTGTTAAACTTTCAACTGTTTTTGGAGAAATATGATAATCTGACCTTGCCAAGCGATTTTACATATAGAATTGTGGAGGTACTAGTATAACAGTTCAAATTTTCTAACAATAAATATTGTCCAAGCATTGTTTCAGGATTATAATATACATATACACTAAGCAGCAAAATTAATGCAGTACCTTAAAAATGGGACATTTTTGATGTCTTCGAATTTCCTAAACCTGTTGCCCGATTTAAGTGATTTTTTTAATATGTTATAGCCTTATTCTTAAGTAATATCGCTGTAATACTATTGTTGCTAGACGGGTAAATTGTCATTGTATACCAGGTGTACCAATCAGACTGGTTCGAGACATCAAAAATGTATATACAGCGGTACCTCGATATACGAGCGCCCTAATATTCGAGTGTTTTGAGATACGAGCCGTGGAGCGAGCGATATTTTGCTTTGAGATGAGAGCAAGATTTGAGATACGAGAAATCGGTTTTTATTCAAATGCAAACCTCTTATTTAACTACTTCTAATATGCTTTGTAAATAAAAGGTAGTTTTACTGGTAATACATCTTTACGACCTCTAAAAAACTATCCAAAATTTTCGCCATCATTTGTAGGGGTCAAATGAGTTGCTCATTTCATTTGATAAACATCACGACAACTAACCTCAATTAGTTTAAGATGCAAAATAATTCTTTTTCTGTATTTTGTACTAATTTTGTTTATTGTAGCACCCTGATGATGCAAATAAAGATTTGCGAAAGCTTGGTTTACTAAAAAGAGTACTTCTTTGTCCTATCTTCCGCTGCACACCCAAATATTTGAGTTTTGTATTCTATTTGATCAGCGTTGATGACAAGCGTTTATCGCTTTTTCAGTATACATATATATATATATATATATATATATATATATATATATATATATATATATATATATATATATATATATAAAAGCGCTACAGCGTGCTTTGCGTCCCTCTTTGCTATCTTGTATAATTTCTTATTTTCCTCTCTTTTAGACCTCTCATACCTATTTCTAGTCTGTTTTTCTTTCTTCTATGTTGTACTTTATCATTTTCTTAAGTTTCTTTATCCCTATGAGGCCCTTAACCACATGTTTTTCGTAGCACTTCCTCTCCCACTCGTACCACAACTGTTGGCTTCTCACCAGTCATTTGCCGTATTTTTTTCCTCAATCTCTTTTAGCACTCTGTTCTTGAAGACTTGTCCTTTATATTTAACTTCCACCACTTTACTTTCTGATGTCCAACTTGATTTCCTTTTCTCCTCGCCTTCAATACCTTCAATTCAATATACCGTCCTACGAGTATACTTTCAATTTTAGTTAGCACCAACCTGTGACGAGATGCTGGCAAAATGTGTTTGGCAAGGAACCGAAACTAATTGCGCTGAATATATGAGAGTCAGAATGACATTCGATGGACCTTGTTGCGTTTTTAATTATATTCGAATTTCTAAGAGAATGAAATTGTAAGTACATAAATATTTGTATTGCGATTATTTGTAAGTTTCTTTATTTGTCATTGCTGCATTTCTTCCTTTCTTCATTTATTTAATGTTGAGAATTCTGTAAAACTTTTTTAACAGCTGATGTAGTAACTCACGGTTTTAAAGTTGATTTCAATTAGGTAAGTGGATTTTGGTACGTGGTAAAATAGAAATAAGCTTAAAGAAGGATAGGTATTAGATGATTAAAAAGAAGAACAAATCAAAACCATGGATGAAACCATCAGATGTAGATAGTTTTCAGCGATGTATTTCCGACATACTTAGTAGTCCTGAAACAGAAAATAATATAAACGATTTAAATAATAAATTAACACATGCCTTACTGGAAAGTCATAACAAATTCTGTCCTAGAACTCAAAAAGAAGAGAAGATTAGCCAAAGACCAGGCAATTAATGCAGAAAAGAATAGAAATGAGAAGCGAGACGGAAAGTAAAGCCGACGAACTACAAAAATTACATTAAGAAATATCCAAAGATGTTAGACAAGACACTCGAAAATACAATCAAGAACAAATCGAACATACCATTGAGATCAATAGAAGTATGAAAGTATTGAGAAAAAGATTAAGAACGGAGACAATGCATATAATGAAGATTAAAGATAGAAATGGTCGTCTTACAACCAACAGAGAGGAAATGCTTAAATTACTTGAAGACTTCTACAAATTGCTATACATAAGCCAACACAAAGCAAATAGCAAAGAACATCAAGTACCAGGAATATTAACAAGGAATAAGGGCATTGTCAACCAAGGATCAGAACTACTACCGGAAATCACAATAGACAAAATAAAAGTAGCCCTAAGAAAAGCTAAGAATAGCAAATCTCCAGGCGAAGATTGTATAGTTACTGCTGCAATCAAAATCGGAGGCATTTGCTTACTTTAGAAAATAAAAAACCTTTTTAACATGTGCCTTTTGGTCAGTAATATACCCGACAAATGGCACAATGCTGAGGTAATTATATTAACTCCTTACAACAATAGTAACGAATCGTCTTGAGAAAAAACTTGATTTCTACCAGCCAATAGAGCAAGCGGGATTTCGTACCGGATTTGGAACAAATTATCACCTAAAAGAGCATTAAAACGGTAATAGAAAAGACTATCGAATACAATCGACCACTCGTTCTGGCTTTTGTAGATTTCTATAAAGTCTTTCACATGGTAGAATATGACAAAATCCTGAAAGCACTACAAGCATGCCGCATTGACTACTGATATACAAGGTTAATTTACAATACATACAAGAACGCAACTATGTCGATGAAACTACATAAAAACACGGATCATATCCCAATCGGCAGAGGAGTCCGACAGGGTGATACCTTATCGCTTAAGCTTAAACTGTTTACCGGAGTACTAGAATATGCTTGTAAAAAACTTAACTCGGAAGAGAAAGCAACCTATTACCTAGCAGAAATATCAATATTGGAGACAACGAAGTAGAGCTGGTGGAAAAATACATATACAAAAAATATAAATATAAATACGGACACGAAATAAAGATCACAAGAGATAACCAAACGTGCGAACTCCGAAGAAGAATAAACCTAACATGGGTAGCCTGTCTTTAAAAGCGATATACCAATTTCTTTAAAACGTAAAACATTTGACCAATGTGTGTCGCCGGTGATGACCTATGGTGCCGAAACTTTGACATTGACAGCTACAACTTCTAAAACGCTGCAAATAGCTCAGAGGAAAATGGATAGGTCAATTCTGAGTATATCGCTTCGTGACCGAGTTAGACAGAAGTTACCGATGTAATTTCCCAAATTGCCACACTGAAATGGAACTGGGCCGGACACGTCGCCCGAATTAGTGATGAAAGGTGGACGAAGAGTTTGCTTGAGCGGAGGCCGAGGTTAGACAAAAGAAGTAGAGGAAGACCTCCTACTCGTTGGACTGACGATGTCAAGAAAATGTCAAGAAATTGGATGAAAAGTGCTCAAGATAGAGCACAATGTACAAAAATGAGGGAGGCCTATATCCAGCAGTGGACGCAAAGGGCTGGATGTTGATAATGATGATGAAAGTATCTTTACCAAAAGTATCCGCTCCATCCATAACAAACAGACATCCATACACCCAAACGTCTCAAACAAAAGATATTACTTACCTCTACTACGCAGCCCAAACATCCTCCAATCTACTTTAACGATTCCATAAATAATGTTTAGGGATCATTGGTTAACATGGGTTTAAAGGCCCAAGAGGTATGAATTATTTTTAGAGTTTATAGACTGTAATCTGAAATTAAAGGTGATACGACAAAAGTCTGATTGACAATGATAATCATCAATGAGGAACAGAAGATTACGGCCTTACCACATCGTATACCGTAGCTTATAACCCCCAAAGACAATGTACCATTACAAAATCATCCTCAAAATCTTACACTTTTTGATAAAACAACTAGCAATTACTAAGAATTATTACTTTAAAGAGAGGCCCTGAACACAGACGTATATTCGGACCGGCCAATCTTAGGAAATGGAAAGGTCTTACGTCAACTGATCTATTTCTAGCTGCTGTGAATAGAATAAGATGAGTCAATGTGGTTGCCAACATCAGATAGAAGAAGATTGCTTTGAAATATAGAACACCGGAACTATAAAATGATTTTTTTTTAATAAAATAAAATTTAAAAATTCACCTTAAATATTTTAGTCTATTTTACAAAAAACCTGATTAAAAGTCATCAGATGTATTTGTTGGAATATGTTACCTATTTTATTAATTTTATCAATACATGTTACAGATTTCGTAAATTAAATAAAAACCAGACATCAGTAAAAATCGAACAAGGACTTGGTGCTGGAATTGAAAATGGTTTGCAGTTTGCTCTTCACAACACCATAGACGACTATTTTGTAACTACAACCGAAATCAAGGGATATTTAGTATATATTTTTAACTCTTATGATTTTCCTGATAAATCAAGTGGCGATTTAACCGAGGTCCTGGTTAATTACGGCACGGAAACTTTTATCAGTATGGATGTTAGGGTCGTAGGTGCTGAGAGTTCTATTCAAATATTACAGCCAAAAATGGTAAGTAAATGTATATTACATAAAGGTTAATGACAGTAAAACAAATATGTATGATTATACAAAATATTTAATTTTTAATGTTGATCTGTGAGAACAATATTAAGAACTAGATCAAAGTTTTGTGTGAGAACGATATTTCCGAGTGGAAATTGAAACGAAAAGAAGCAATAAAAGACTGTTTTAGTAAGTCATCACACTTTTTTTCCACTTCTGTAGACAAGTTCATAAGTTTTCTTGAAAATAGTAATGGTAGTATCAAAAAAACTTAAACAAGATTTTCGGTCTGACACAGCAGACACAGTGAGTATAAATTCCCTGTCATCACTGGAACCTCAGGAGGAACCTCAGAACTTGGAAAACCAGTTTTTTGGGAAATATGCCCAAATTATACCAAGTGTTAAATAAGTAAACTAGAAAGAGGCCTAAATTCTGCACAAACTTGTTCAAGTACTTTTTTTATTTTTTCAAATAAAAGGTGGAGGAGAGTGAGAAAGTATTCATGGATAAATACCTATAACTTTGGTTTTACGACCGATTTTAACGAAACTAGTGTCATTAGAAAAAGTGTGGATGAATTAATTTACATCTACTATAAAATAATTGCATTTAGATTTAATTGTCATAGGTAGAGGGTACTTTCGAATAGAAAAAATTAAAATTTGTTTTTCTTTCAAATGTTTAATGGAAACATCTATTTATTGTAAATTATAATGGAACTGGATTAAATTCGTAACAAAATGGCGCAAAACGCATGTTAATAGCTTTTGTCGAACTGGAGATATGAATAAAAACGCATAAACATAAGTAAGTATAGTATTGACTCACCCTGTATTATAAATTAAATTTAAAAATAAGTCAGTAGGTAATTTCAAATTGTTTTATAGCAGAAGAATCTTAATGTGGATACCTATTTTGACCATTGTTATTTCATATGATTAAAAATAGTTTTTTTTTAGAAACTAAGTAGGCTACGACAATGAATTTGACGGGGAGTTCATATTGTTTATTTATTGACGGCAGTCAAAACGTTTTTATGCGTTTTTATTAATATCTCGAGTTCGACAAAAGCTATCAACATGCGGTTTGCGCCATTTTGTTACGAATTTAATCTAGTTCCATTATAATTTACAATAAATAGGTGTTTCCATTAAACATTTTGAAGAAAAACAAATTTTGGTTTTTATTTATCCACAAATACTTTCTCGCCCTCCCCCACCCTTTAATTGAAAAAATAAAAAAAGTACTTGAACAACGTTTTGCGGAATTTAGGCCTCTTTCTAGTTTACTTATTTAACACTTGGTATAATTGGGCATATTTCACAAAAAACTGGTTTCCAAATTTTTCTTCACAGGTTACGCCCCCTAGAGGTTAACCCAGAAACTTGAAAGTTATTTCCAGCGATTTCTCTTCGCCACTTTTACTAAGGAATTTTTTCTGCTAAAATTATAACATGCATAGTTTCTGATATATAGCCGAGAGATCGGCTTATTGGACCACCCGGTACAATGTGCAAACTTATGAAGAAAATGATCAATAAAAGGCTCTTTTTATTGATCATTTTATATATATTTCCTCCTTATAGAAAAATATAAAATAATAAATTTGGCACAATAAGGTTTTAGATCACATCGAAGCACAGCAAACAATCTAGCAGTCCTCCAAACATCAACGCATTCCAATACAAACAAGACGTAATAGCTGTTTCGTTTGATATTGAAAAGCATTCGATACTCTGTAGAGGCCTCTTATTATAGCTAAACTCGAGGAAAATAGTATATCAGAAGTATATCTTCATTTACTGATCAATTTCTAACAAATAGCACCTTTAACGTAAGAGAAAATGGCAAAATCTCTAGGACTTTCAAACAAATTAATGGCGTTCCCCAAGGGTAGGTATTGAGTCGTACTCTTTATACTTGTTTTAAACGACATATGTAAAAAAATTGAGCTTCCAGTCATTGCACTCTACGCAGATGATTTAATAATTTTCTGCCGAGGCAAAGACACTGTTGCCACTTGCAACATGCCTCAGAATGCTACTGACCAATTGCATGCATGGACTTCAGTAATTTAATTTAAATAACCTTTCTGTTGAGAAGACAAAAATCATTAAGTTTTCTCGCAGGACAGCTAGTACTATAAATCCTGAAATTACCATAAATGGTACTTGTTTACCAGCAATAAAGAGTATACGGATTTTAGGACTCACATTCGACAGTAAACTTACTTGAAAATGGAATTTAAAAGATCTCAAAACTAAGTGTATAACAAATCTTAACATATTAAAAACTCTGTCCAATCATTATCGGGGTACAGAGGTTTATAGATGTCTTATTCGTTCTAAAATAGACTATTGCAGTTTTATTTATATGTTAGCTAGCCCATCAGATTTAAAATTTCTTAATTCTGTACACAATATTGCACTTCGAATCTGCCTTGGAGCCTTCAGGTCAAGCCCCGCAGAAAATTTATACAGAGAAGCTAATGAACTTCCCCTCTGGCTACGTCGCGGCAACTCCTTTTAAAATATTCGTCTCGAATCTCAGCCTATACATTACTAAGTAATTACCTTTTAAACTCTCTTTCTACTATTAAACTTCAATCTATGCCACGGTATCCCTGGTAACGAACTAGTCGACCCATTTTCAATACAACCGCATCTTCTAATATGGAGACTGAAAACATAGAGTTACATACAGATTTACAGTCGTATTTTAAAAATATCACATAAATGTCTTGGCAAGATCACTGGAATAAAAACCCTTCCAAGCTTTGTGATATCCATCCCACCGTTAAAAAGCTTGAGTTTCTTTCCATGACACGAAAAAACAAAATCTTAATTCACCGACTTAGAATCGGCCATACAATACTAACTCGTAAACATTTAATGACTTCCCAAGATCTACCTACACGTACACACTGTAGTAATATTCTATCTGTTAAACATATTCTCGTAGACTGTCCCTATTTCAACAACAACAGAAAAAAGAATATTTTGAGTCGAAACCCACCAAATTTTCTCATCTCGTCAGACTTTACCAGCAAATTTGGAAGAAGAAACGTAGTTTAGAATGTGGTAATTAATAATTGTACCAATATTTAATGTATTTTTTTATCGATTGTATTGTTACTGTATATTCTTGTAATTTAATGTAATGAAATTGTACCTGTATCAGTGAATTACGCTGTCGAGACACGTAAAGCTAAATAAAAAAAATTCCTACCTCCTCATTCCGGTTACAGCAATTGGTGTTCTTTTTATTTTGTTTACATTATAATATCGTATATAAATTACCAATTATTATTGTATTTGCAGTAGAAGCAAATGATAATTACCATTCAAAAATAATTGTTTTTATATGTCTAAAACATGGCTTTTAGATACAACTTTATTTTTTTTTCTAGCATTTTTTATTTCATTGTCTTTTTAATTTTTTTCTATTTTTTAGAGAAAGTGCATTTTTAGTGACGAAATGGATACTAAATTTGGTACCTATAGACACAGCGATTGCTTAGCACTGTGTAAAGTGGAAACCATGCAGGCACTTTGTCGATGTGTACCATTTTCGCAGCCTTTAAACGTTTCCAATTATTGTTCATTAATCGATTTACCGTGCTTGAATAAGTTTAAAAGTAAGAACCTACATTTATTATAATGTAAATATGATATGTGGCTAATAAACACAGTTCGAAGCCTAACCTCCCTCCACACACATTTATTATAACACTTTGGGGACAATTATTGTAATCGGCAAAGTCAACCTATTCGTATATTTCTGTGGTATTATGGCAAAAATAACATTTATCTAGAAGTAATTACAATAATACAATGATACTAAGATGATTTTAATAAACTTAAAGTCAATTCATTATATGAATATGATAAGGTTTAAGGTTGATCTGCACCCCCCAAAAGACAAAATCCAAATTCAAAAAATTTGAAAAAATTTGAGAAGGTATATGTGATGACTAGAAGTATTTTGAGAACTTTTAAGCAAACTTCATGTTTTCGTTTTTGAAAAAACTTAAAAAAACTACTTTTTTCCAAGTATAAAGCGGAAAAACCAAACATAGGATTTTGTTAATTTTTTTACAGCATCAAGATATAATTATAAGAAATACTTATGAATTTTTTGAAAATGTTTGAATTTACAGTTTTGTCCCAATAGGAAAAAATAATGACGAAGTTGTAGGAAGCCATTCACATTATACAAGTAGCGCTAGTAAGAGACCTATTTTGTAAATTAATTTAAGCAAGCGGTATTTTAACGATTCGATAGTAAAATACGTCCAGAAATATTAAGGTAAATTATGAAAAAGTTGTATTAAATAAACCACAATTCAGTCGGGTGAGTCTTCGATTATGTACCTATAGGTAGAAATATAGGCTTATGTGGAGATTTACAAATTTCTATCAGTAAAACATATCTTTTGTTATATTACATTAATTGAATATTTCATGAAAATCTCTTCAACAATTTCTAGCTTTGACAGACACTGAAATCAGTTCTTATCATAAACGGACAAAATTTACCTCTCGAATGTATGGGAAGTCAACTTCAAAATTCAAAATTGGGTAAAGTATTCTAAGAAATTATTGGAAAAACAAGTAGATGTTTGATATTATGAACTCGTTTGTATTTATTTATTTATCTTACGGCATACAATAAGAACACATAATTAAAAATCAATATAAAACGTTACATTTAGGGCCGATTGTTCTAACGCTAATCAAAACTTGATTGTAATCAAATATTTAATTAAAATCAAATACGTCACATTTAGAGGTTATGTTGACGGATTTATTTTATTCAATTTTATTATTTTGTGTTTTAATTTAAAATAAACCATAATTAAACTCTTTCTGATGTTAATTTCATGTTTTTATTTACAAATCAATAATAATAATAAGCAATTTTTAATAATTTTGACAGCTGCTGTGACGTATTTGATTGTAATTAAATATTTGATTACGGGGCATTCTTAAACAATGTGACGAATGGTCTGTCGTTGCGCGTCACAATCACACTCAGGAGTAAGGGTTTTTCTCCATTTATATAAGCTGTCAGCACATCTGCCGCTGCTTGTTATTATTCTGTTTAGCGTTCTCCATGTATTGCAGGTCAGTTCAAATCCTGGCGGTTTCTGATCGATACAGGCCATTTAGTGTGCCTCCTGTGGTGAGTCGCTCTCCCATTGTCTTCTCCAAGCGTTGGTGAGGTTGAAATGTTCCTAGCTCTTAGCAATGAAGGATATCTAGAGCGCAGTCTGTTTATTTCGATATCAAGTTTATCATGGTAGATGGGTAGTTGATGGTTAAGCTGGATTTATAGTTTGACGGACTGTAGACGTAGACGCATTGCAGACGTAACAAACGGACTGTAAATATTATTTCAATTTATAAATCGAAGAAGTGGAATTTTTTCGCATAAGTAGAAACAGTGGCTTGAGTTGGTAAACATAATACTATAATACCCTTTCATTATTTATTATTATTGTTTTATAAATTCTTAATGTTCATTGTAACAAATAATCAACAAAATCAAAATTCGAATATGTTGATAAACAACTTTACAAAATGGTGACATCACAAAATTCTTCCTTTTGATTGGCCAAACGCAAGTAACGCACTGTAAAGGATGAATGTTGGCCAACTCTTCTGTTGCAGTGCGTTTCACTTACGTTCCGTCATACGTTTACGTTCATTTATAAATAAGAGTACACAAAATTCTATATTGATCTTTTTCCAGTGCGTCTACGTTTACAGTGCGTCAAACTATAAATCCAGCTTTAGCCTCGATTTTTCGATATTCTCTGAGAAGAGAATGACTTCTTCGCAGTTTCGGTGGTGAAATGTGATTCAGAATGGGAAGCCAGTAGTTCGGTATGAATCTAATTGTACCTGAGGTCATTCGCATTGTCTGGTTTAATTGGGTGTCAATAATCTTCGTGTGTTTGCTATTGAGCCATACTAGGGAAGCATATTCAGCCACCGAGTATATAAGTCCGAGAACGGATGATCTGGGTACGGAGGCTTTCAGTTTTGCTACCGTTCTTTGTAGGTGTTCTTTAAAACTTAATGTTCATACAGATAGTATCGTATGCAGCTGATAGGTCAATGAAAGCAACGGATGTTTTTTCCTTTCTTTGAAAACCTGCTTCAATATGTGTTGTTAGGGATAGGATCTGATCTGTGTAGCTGCGGTTAGGTCTGAACCCTGCTTGCTCAATAGGTATCAATTCAAATGTGTTTCTACTAATTCTGTTGTAAATTAAGTGTTCCAATATTTTATAGACACCTCAGCAGTGCAATCGGTCGGTAGTTTTGGGGCTGATCATTTGCCTATAGAAATCAGCCAGGCATTTCCTAGCACATTTGCCATAGTGGAGTAAAAATTCTGGATGGATTTTATCGGAGACGGGTGCCTTTCCAGTCTTAATTTCTGATATTGCTAAAATAATTTCTTCTGGAGTAAACTCGTCAGGGTATTCAGATGTAGGCGGGCATGCAGACTTTAGTATTGTTAGTTCTTGTTTTACTTTGGGTATGGTCACGATCTCTAGGTGCTCTTGAGGTTGCTACAATGTGGGAGGCTACTCCTTTGGGAGCTATTGGTACTTTGTCTCTAGTTGGGAGTCTGCTACTACCAAGTTTTCTAAGTAAATACCATGCTTTTCTGCTTGATTTACTAAAATCTAATTTTTCCACAAATTTCGCCAATTTGTATAGTAACTGTATGAATATTATGTGTGCATTTTCTATTTTATTTCGAACATAGGTTGCCACTTCATAAGCTGGATGGAAAGTTGCACCCAATAAATCATAGCCATGAATTCTTCCTCTAGCGAGAATTTGTTCTTCGTTTTCTACATGGGTTTCCTGAATTGCGACCACGTCGATATTTTTTTAATGAGTAGCTTTTGGAGGTACTCACATTTACTTCTACTAATACCTTCTATATTTAAATGGTAGATTCGGATGCTTGGTCCGAGTCCTTTTGTCGCTTGGTCCTGAGAAGGTCCATTTAAATTGTTGGTTTGAGGCATATCTTATATTCGTGATGTGTTCTTGACAGGAGATCTAGAGATTCTAGATTGTCTCGCTGCCTATTGCGCTAGTTCATTTAGCATTACCCAGGGTACACGTGTAGTATTCTACTACGGATGCGAACTAGTTTTATACCCCAACTCGTTTATAAAGTCACGTTCAGTAAAAATCAAATTATTCTATGGTTTTACTATTTACAATAAAATTGAAGTGTACACAATTACACAAAATATAACCTGGATTGCCAATTAAATAAACATTATGATGAATATACTACGACCAGTCATGGTCATAGACATATAATACGAATAGACTAACTGTTGCAATACCGGTGCGATAGAGAAAACTAGCGCAAAGCAGTCCTTGCGTCTCTTTTTAATGGCTCGGGTTTATCGACCACGCAATCTTCCCATTGGTCATTTAGGTCACGTGGTCGATAAACCCGGCCCATTAGAAAGAGATGCAGGGACTGCTTTGCGTCAGTTTTCTCTGTCGCAGTGGGTGAAGCCTGTATTGTAACAGTCAATCTATTTGTATTATATATCTTTGGCCATTAAGGAAATAACCGTTCGACTAGTGTAAGGTTAATCTTATCTTTTTATTCTGTTATCTAAACAAAAAATGTATTTTAAATATTTCTTGATTTAGTGAAATGGACTAACTATTATCCAGTAGGGGAGGAAGATAATGAATCATTGGATTTTGAAAAATACGAATCTATTACTTGTCCTCACTGCCTTCCAGCGTGCACAAACGAAGTGTATGATGTTTCAGTAGATGTTACCCCATTAAAAGATGAACCGTAAGTGCATGTATTATATATATATATATATATATATATATATATATATATCAAACCGTCAAGTTTAAAGGAATAGAGTTACATTTTATACAATGACAGGTATACCTACCTAGTTTATCTTTGTGGTGATAGATCAAGACAGTCATAAACTTCGTATTACTTTGTATGGTTTGTATATTTTGTTTTTAGTTGATATTAAAGTCGAAATGTTAAAAAGTCGCTTGCATCTAAACTATAACTTATTACAGCTTAATACATTACAAGACAAAATGTTTTTTACCCAGATTGCAGCTTGACATCAATGCTTGAGCCGCAATAATTTGCCTCTAGATAAATATCAGGTATACAATAATGAATTTAGTATAGAAGCTCAAGGTTTCCATGTATCAGACAAAAAAGAAAATTTATAGGATTAAAAACTGCAATGTCATTTAGAAAATCATTGATTTTATCTGACCCAAACTGTACATCTAAACATAAAGCAATATATTATGGTTTAATTTGCTCCTAAACACAATTTCACTTATTTAATTGTTTGGGAAATCCCATTGCAAGACATCGGTACCTACAATAGGTGATCTGAAGCGGTTAACAGGCTTTTATAGAGTTCTGACAAATATGGAAGGCGAAAATAGTCAAAGAACACGCCGTCGTTTTGAAAATATGTTGATCAATGACGCTGTAACTATATGTAGCGATTTGACTCAAATGTCTACGAGAAGTGTTCACAGTTCACACAATTCTAAAAAAAATTCAAATAACGTGAAGATAAGTGGGATACGTCTATTGAAAAAATTGAAACCAGAGGAAGAAAACGTATTTAGGTTAAAGAGGATGTTTTAGATAGAGAACGTAATATTTTATGGCGGAGACATTACCTGAAAAAATTTGAAGACTCGCCATCAAGGAAGAAAAATCTACTATTTAGACGAAACTTGGCTAAATCAAGGCCATACTGTCACAAAGATGTCACAAGATTTTGAACTTAGAAACCATCGACCAACATTTATTGAAAGGTTACTATCGGGTTTGCAAACAGCAGCGGGCAAAAGACGGAGACATATTTTAACACACATAGGCAGTGGTTGGGGTTTTTGGAACACGGCTTTTGCTACTCTTCGCATCCAAGAAAAACAATGACCATCATGAAAAAAAAAAATTAACATCAGAATCACTTATTTAATTGTTTGGGAAATCCCATTGCAAGACATCGGTACCTACAATAGGTGATCTGAAGCGGTTAACAGGCTTTTATAGAGTTCTGACAAATATGGAAGGCGAAAATAGTCAAAGAACACGCCGTCGTTTTGAAAATATGTTGATCAATGACGCTGTAACTATATGTAGCGATTTGACTCAAATGTCTACGAGAAGTGTTCACACAATTCTAAAAAAATTCAAACAACGTGAAGATAAGTGGGATACGTCTGTTGAAAAATTTGAAACCAGAGGAAGAAAATGTATTTAGGTTAAAGAGGATGTTTTAGAAAGAGAAGGTAATATTTTATTGCGAAGACATTACCTGAAAAAAATCGAAGAGTATCGCCATCAGGGAAAAAAATCTACTATTTAGACGAAACTTGGCTAAATCAAGGCCATACTATCACAAAGATGTCACAAGATTTTGAAGTTAGAAACCTTCGACCAACGTTTATTGAAAGGTTACTATCGGGTTTGCAAACAGCAGCGGGCAAAAGACGGAGACATATTTTAACACACATAGGCAGTGGTTGGGGTTTTTGGATCACGGCTTTTGCTACTCTTCGCATCCAAGAAAAACAATGACCATCATGAAAAAAAAATTAACATCAGAAATGAAAAACACTGGGAATGTGAACATTATGTGGAGCAAAATCAAAGATTCTGTTATAAAAACACAGAAAGAAACTCTACAAAAGAAAACAGAAAGCCGAAAACCTTGGACGACTCAAGAAATACTGGAAATCATGGAACAAAGAAGAAAATATAGAAACAAAAACCCAAATAAGTACAGAGAAAAACATAAATTAATAAGGAACAAAGTAAAAGAGGCTAAGGAAAAGTGGATGGTGGAAACGTGCATCGAAGTGGAAGAATTGCAGAAAAAGCATGTTCGTTATAATTTACATAAAAAAGTGAAATAATTATCTGGAAAATCACGAACAAATACACCTAGCCGATTAATTGACAAAAACAATAAACCTATTAATAACCCAATTGAAATAAAACAAGTATGGACTAAATATATTGAAAATCTTTTCATGGGCACAATAACGGAACCAACACAAATTCATAATGAGGAAGCTCCAATAATATTAAAGTCCAACATGCTATAAACAACTCCAAATCTGGCAGAGCCCCTGGGCCAGATGAAGTTCATATCGAGCTGATTAAACTTATAGACGAAGACAATTTAAGTGCAATAACTATACTCTTTCACAACATATACAAATCTGGTGAGATACCTACAGAATGGCTGCTATCGACTTTTGTTCGGCTACCAAAAACCAAGAACCCCAAACACTGTTATGACTATAAATTAATTAGCTTAACGTCACACTTATTAAAAACATTTTTAAAGATTATACATGCAAGAATATTCAGAAAATGCGAAGCGGATATGAGTAATAGACAGTTTGGCTTTCGTAACGGCTTCGGAACAGTGGAAACTCTGTATAGTTTCACAACTCCTGCCCAAAAATGTCGAGACTATAGGAAAGCTTTCGACAAAGTTAAACATAACATTCTCATGTAATGTCTAAAGAGAAAAGAACTCGACAAAAATGACATTAACATAGTGAGAAATCTCTATTGGAACAAACAGGCTGTGGTAACATTAGATGGAAATAGCACGGATGGGCAACACATAAGTAGAGGAGTGAGACAGGGCTGTGTACTTTCACCATTACTATTTAATATATATTCCGAAGAGTTATTTACGCAAGCACTTGAAAACTGTACAGAAGGGATCAAGATAAATGGTGAAAAAATAAATAATATCCGTTATGCTGACGATAAAGTCATTATCGCTGAAAGTGAGACAGACCTGCAGACGTTACTAAACACAATTTGTGATACTGGGAACAGTTTGGTTTAACAATAAATATAAAGCTTATCAGTAAGAGAGGCAAAGTCATTACAAGGATCCAGATAAAAAATGAAGATATTAAGCAAGTGGACAAAATGAAATACTTAGGAGTCTGGATTACGGAAGATCTGAATCCGAAATCAGAACTTCGCTCAAGAATAGAGCAATCAAGAGCAGTCTTTTTGAAGATGAGGAAATTTCTGAGTAACCAAAGACTCAATCTGCAAGTCCGATATCGAATGGTAAAGTGTTATATCCAGATGTCAAATGTTTAGAAACTATTATATATTCATCTTATATTTATATTCTTATAAGGTGATTTAACAAAAACTAAAACAGAGCCATTATAAATAAATCCATATTATACCAGGAACTGCGCCTATAGTTTATCGGCTCGTCTGTTTTATAAAAGAAATATAAAGTAATACTTTCGGATGTGTGAACTCCAAGGGAGGAAAGGAATCAATCCAAGATATTGTAATAGCCTTGGAAGTCAAATAAGATGTTGTTTTGAAGCTCTTTAATGCCGCATTAATAATAAATTATACGATTTGTTTTTTTAGTACATACTTCTATTCTAGTTTGTAATTTTTCTTTTTATACAGCTTCAAAATGAGATACTGTGTAGTTAATCAAAACATACCAGAAAAAATTAAAATTTAACTCTGTTCCTTCAAATTAATACACATACTTAGATTTATGTCGATATATTGTTTTTTAGAAATCAGACCTATGTTCATATATTTTTTAATACAAACTCCGGAAATTCTTTTAAAATTGATTTACAACAAACATGGTTTGAGATGGTCAGTAAGTAGAATTTTATTTGTATTTATATTTATTTGATTATAGGTATATATATACATATATATATATATATATATATATATATATATATATATATATATATATATATATATATATATATATATATATATATATATATATATATATATATAAAGTAAAATGCGATTGCGATAATGCGAGTGAATAATAAAAGTAAAATGGAATGGCATGTCTCGCAAAACAGAAAACCAAAAAATGTATATCGATGGAAGGCAACCGTATATACGTATTCAGTACGGTACAACCAAGTTAGAAAGGAGCATGTTAACTTGGGAAAGGATCACTACAGGAGCAATGCGACCAATTTGTGGAGACCCTTATAGATATACATCATAAGATATATAGAAGATATATAGACGACTAATGGAAGTATTATTAACAATTTCGATAAAAACTGGGTGTCTATGAGGACAGCCAGTTAAAAGTAATGATATCTGTTCTAGAAAATTCAAAACTGTTTTGGTTTAAATGAGATTCATTGCTACAACATATTGTAAATAAAGATACAGTGGCAAAAATTTTTAAACAAAATAAATATCGAACACTCAAATCCAGTTTGTTCACACATTGAAATAAAGGGTTAAATTTTGCTCTCTCGTCCAGGGAGAATTAGAAGAAGATCCTTCTTTATGAGACATATAAATAGAACTTAATTATCATAACATTTAATATTTGTTTACAATGTGGTGTGGTGTTTATAAAAACGCATTAAATGGACCATATTTTTTTTTCACTATTCCATAAATTCTAGACGGTATTTATAATTTCTACAAAATTACACCAATGATTTTATGGACAAACTTCTCTTACAAGAACAACCGATGTATTTGGATCTAACAAGAACAAGTTTGTGTCGTTTTATGGTTATATATTATATAACTCTGCCTATCTAAGAGATTAGAATTATTCACTTCTGTCGGCACTCCCTAAGTATTACGCGCCGTATTTTTCAAGATTAAAAAAGACTTCAACTTTGGAATATTACGGGCTTTTACACGCCTAAAGGATATACACGTATATTCAAATTTATACTTACTTTTAAGTTTCTTTCTATTTAAAATAAAAAAATATATAAAATTTTACGATACTTTTTGTGACGAGAGTTTATAATATTATTTTATAGGTTCATTTGGTGGATTTATATCACTAATGTTGGGAATAAGCTTTATAAGTGTTGTGGAAGTATTCATGTTGATAGGCCAGCTCATGCTGCACTTTTATCACCAGTTACCTAGGAAAAAGAAAGTATCAACTGCTAAGAAAATGCCGATGCTTGCATTTTTACCATAAGAATTAAATTTAAATATTGTTTTTGTTTAAATGTTTAATATTTACTAAAATTTATAAAAAGTTAGTATTGAATGGTATTTTTTTATTGAAAATAATTATCCTTCTCGACACAAAACACAATGCTACAGACCGAGGTTTAATAATATTGATGAGAATGCTTTTCGATTATTTAAATTTGCAGATAAAAAATTACGCAGAGTAATAAATCATCATCATGACCATTAAATCCTTGTAATCCCTGTGAATTATGGCTAACGCCAGTGCATTTGGAAATCCTATTCTTATACGAGGTTGACTCCTCTTTATCATTTGTAACTTGCTGTGTGTTTTCTTCGAAGTTGTCCAGCCGAAAAGGCAAAATATGCATTCAGTAGTTTTACGTGAAGATGTGTAAGAGGTGAAAATATTACATCAATTACAAATTTTGTAATAAATCCTGGAATGTGGATGTACCAGATCTTGTGGAATACATTTAGGTAACGCAAGATGTTGTGCTGGAGAATTTAATGGTTTACCAGGTATACTCTAAAAATAAAACCCTTAAAAATATTTCATATTGATGATGGATCGTATGTTAACATTTTTGGTATTCTGAGCAGATTTTATTGCAAGCATATATTTTGTTATGAACGTGTTTAGTGGGACACCGTACTCTTGACTGACTTTCCAATTACATTAACAAGGTCTTGAAGCGATTCGGCTATCGGTAGTGTATCGTATGCATATTTCAGATTTTTAATTGAGGTTTCGTTAATTCTGACCATATAAGGCTTTATTCAAGATGTCTTCCGAATATATATATACATATATATATACATATATATATATATATATATATATATATATATATATATATATATATATATATATATATATATATATATATATATATATATATAAAGAATTGCGGAGAGCAGAGAACCCTGATAAACCCCTCATTTCTACATCTTCGGTTCTCATTCCATCTATTTGCACTTCAGCTCCTTGCTAAACTGGATTTACGCATTAGTGTTTAACAGTCCCGCTTAAGCTTAAACGTATTAGAAAACCCAAATAACTCCAAAATTAGATGTTAGAAAACTGAAAGAAGCTGATATAAAAACAAACTCCAACAGAAAATATACGAAAACTTTGATAAATTAGATACTAACACCTACGAGATCAACCAACAATGGGAAACATTAAAAAACTGTCTCGTCGTTCCATGCCAAGAGGTATTCAAAGAACCGATAAGAAAGAGAGACAACTGGATGACCGACGAAATACTCGGCAGGATGGATCAAAGAAGATAAGCCAAGAACAAAGACAGTCACAATTACAAAATCATTAATAATGAAATCAGAAAAATGATAAGAGAGGCAAAGGGGAAAAATGTTGAGATCAGAACAAATACGACCTATTCAACCTACATAAAAAGGTTAAAGAAATGGCAGGGCTGCAAAAAAGAAACCACAACACAACTATTTTAGATAAAAATGGAAATACTATAATCGAAATTGCCAGGGCCACTTTCATAAAGATGAGGAAATTCTTCTGCAACAGCATCCCTCTCCGATTAAGAATGCTAAGGGGCTACGTATTTAATACGTAATAATAAGAATATTATACGGTGTAGAGGCCTGGATTCTCAATCAGAACAATATAAAAAATATTGAAAGTTTCGAGATGTGGTGCTACCGTCGAATGCTGAAGATAAGTTGGGTCGAAAGAGCTACAAACTTTGAAGTAATGCGAAGGATAGGAAAAGACCCAGAAATTTTGTCAACGATCAAACGAAGAAAACTCGAATATTTAGGTCACCTGATGAGAGGACATAAATACGCATTACTTCAAAATATAATGCAAGGAAAAATAGAAGGAAAACGGAATCCAGGCCGTAGAAGAATGTCATGGTTGCGTAATTTTAGAGAGTGGTTTGGCTGTACCAATCATGAACTCTTTAGGTCAGCTGTAAACAAGGTCAGGATAGCCTTGATGATTTCCAATCTCCGATAGGAGTGGCACAAGAAGACGAAGAAGGCCGATAACGAAAGAGGAAACCTACAAGACATATCTTTCGAGGACAGAGAAACAAGTATAGCAATTACAAAAGAAGAAATATTGTATGCACTAAAGAACACCAGAAACGAAAAAAGCCCGGGGCCAGATCAACTGCGTATTGATATCCTTAAAATAATAGATGAGTACGTGGATGTCCTCTTAAAGCTCTTTAATGAAATTTATCAGTCGGGTGACATACCCAATGAATGGTTGACCTCAAAATTTATTTGTCTCCCAAAAAAGAAAAATGCTAGAGAATGCACCGACCACAAGCCTGATGTCTCACACACTTAAAATATTTTTAAACATCACCATAAACGCATTTACCAAATACTTGATGTGGATATTGAAGAAACCCAATTTGAATTCCGTAGAGGCGTAGTACCCGTGAAGCTCTATTTACATTCAAGGTACTAATCCAGAAATGCTTGGATGTGAATCAAGATATGTACGTCTGTTTCATAGATTACAACATGGCTTTCGATTAAGTCCGCCACAAACAGCCAATAGACGTCCTCAAAGCAAAACAATTACGATACCTTCGAATTATAACAAATCTATATTATAAACATCAGGCACAAAAGATTACTCCAAAGAAATCAAAGTTCGAATAGAGAAAGCACGAACAAACTTCAATAAAATGAGAAAGGTACTTTGTGCAAGAGAACTGAAATTAGACTTGAGAGTTAGGCTGGCAAGGTGTTATATTTTCTCAACTCTGCTTTACGGGATAGAAGCATGGACACTTAATCCGTCTACAATCAAAAGGTTAGAAGCATTTGAACTATGGGTGTATAGAAGAATCCTGAAGATATCATGGACCGAGCATGTAACAAACAATGAAGTCATGAGAACAATCAACAAAAGAATGGAAATATTTTAAACCATTAACACACGAAAGCTGCAATACTTGGGGAATGTTATGCGTAATGAAAGATACAACATACTTCAATTAATTATACAAGGGAAAATCCAGGGCAAGAGAAGTGTAGAAAGGAGAAGAATCTCATAGTTCATCTCCATCGAACTATTCAGAGCGGCCGCATCTAGGATCAGAATAGCCATGACGATTGCCAACCTCCATCGCGGAGATAGCACGTAAAGAAGAAGAAGTAGTTTGGCGTAATCGTGTAAATAAGAAACATAAAATTAAAAAAACCATTTATTATCTACCAAATACATACTAAAAAAAACTAATTTAAAAAATAAAAAACTTCAGTCGTAACTTTGGAAGTTAACATTTTATATTATATGTATTACCATTTCTTAGTTTTCACAATTTGTCTCTGGTATGATTCAACTTTTCAAGAAAAAAAGTTCATAAGTTGGAACGACATATATTAAATTGTTTTAACAAAACATGTTTTTAAATCTAATGTGTACAAAGTTAAAATTAAAGTACATATTATAACCATATGATCTATCCATTAAATTTAACAAATAAAACATTTTCTTAACCATACAAATTTCCTGGAAATTCTTGATCGGACAAGTCGTCTGGTTCTTGATCAGAATCAGGAGACTTCTGACGTTTTCTTCCATAAGCCCGTTTACTTGTTGTAGGGAGTTGATCCGTCTCTCCATGTAATAAGGAATTTCTGTACAAAAGAAGAGGTTGCCAATCTTCGCCCCTACTACTGGGCATTCCTAAAAATTGGTATAACTTAGCAAAACAAGTAATTTTGTAATTAAAATTAATAAACGTGTTGTAAAATAATCGTTTTATTTGGGAATTCTAATCTAAACTTGACTTCACAGACGGAAGAACTGTTAAAACCACAGAAGATACGTTCTGTCATCTGTCACTTTTAGACCGGGACAACTAAAAACAAATCCTAAAGTCGTTTTAAATGTCAGCATATTTTGATCAAAACGCATTTAACTTGTACATCTTTTTGTATGCGTTTTTTTCGTAATAGACCTTTTGTGACGAGCGCATGCGCAGCGCATGTTGAAACAATAGATTGGTACTGTTTTTTATTAACATGTTAGGCATCATTACTTGTTTACTATACAAATATAATATCTATAATTTTTTATTCTAATATATGATGTCAATCGATTTTTATTACTTGCTGAAATATATTAATACAGCTATTATTATAGTGTATAATCAATAAAGTAGATCATTTACTATTTTAAGGCTAAAAATGAAAAATAACCATGACTGAATATTATTTAATACAAATAAAGGATTTAGAAAATTTATAAAATAATATGCATGTCTTTAAATCTTATTGTACAAATGTAATAATAATTGATTGAAAAAAATTATTTGCTAATTGAGGCACTTTTTTCTTTATTTTTGTAATTTTTTTCAATAACTATATTTTCTTTAGTATTTATTTATCGTAATTATGTGTTCACACCTTTGACAAACACCTTTTATGATCTTCCTCCAAGACGACTATATACGTGGAAATCTCCCCAGGATACTCCAGATCACACAGTACGAAATCAAGTAGACTATATTCTTATTAACAAACGATTTAGAAACTCTATAACATCTGTTAAAGCGTACCCGGGATCCGACATAAATTCGGACCACAATCCACTTATCGCCAAAATGAAACTTAGTTTAAAGAAAGTTCAAAGACCAAAAATTATGAAGTACGATATTAACCAACTGAAAAATAAAACAGCAAAGGAAAAGGTACAAAAACGCTTAAAAGAAAAAACGTGGGCTCGTACAGAAAAACCATGGGCCCGTACAGAAACAGATAACACAGATGTAGAACTAGAAAATTTGCACAAAGTAAGTCAAGAAATAACAGAGAAATACTTAAAACCTGAAAGAACAAATAAAAAGGAATGGATGACGGAAGAGATTCTATGTATGATGGAAGACAGAAGAAACGCTAAAGATAATAAGAATTACTACAACAACATAAATAACGAAAAAAAGGGCTATTAAAATAGCAAAAGAAAATTGGTTTAGCTCAAAGTGTACAGAGATAGAGTCATTACAACAAAAACATGATTCATTTAACCTCCATAAAAAGATTAAAGAAGCGGCAGGCTTATATAAACACAAGAACACTGGATTCCTGACAGATAATCAGGGAAACATAGTACTGGAAATAGAGCATAAAAAAGATATTTGGATTAAATACGTGGAAAAAACTTTTGAAGATATACGAAGTAACACTGGTATTACAACAAACACCAATTGCGAATCTGGACCACCATTTACAGTCGAAGAAGTAAAATATGCCATCAAAAGCACCAAAGATGGTAAAGCAGTAGGCCCTGATAATTTTCACTCAGAATTCTTAAAACTTATGGACTATGATGGCATAAAATGGTTGACCAATATATTTAACAGTATATATGATACGGGCGTGGTTCCCCAAGAGTGGTTAGTGTCAACTTTTATAAATCTTCCAAAAAAACCCAATGCGAGAAAGTGCGAAGACTATAGAATTATAAGCCTTATGAGCCATTTACTTAAAACATTTCTAAAGGTCATCCACAAAATAATATATACAAAATGTGAGGAACAAATAACAAGAACACAATTCGGATTTCGTGATGCTCTGGGAACACGGGAGGCCCTTTTTGCTGTACAGGTGCTATTTCAGAGATGCAGGGATGTGAATTGTGACATATACGTATGCTTTATAGATTACCAGAAGGCATTTGACAGAGTAAAACATGACAAATTAATGACTCTAATGCAAGAAATTGGAATTGACAACAAAGATCTTAGAATCATCAGAAACATTTACTACAATCAAACGGCCAAAATCAAAATAGAAGACCAGTTAACTGATAAAATTACAATAGAACGTGGAGTACGACAGGGCTGTATTTTGTCTCCATTGTTGTTCAATATTTATTCTGAATGGGTATTTAAGGAAGCTTTAGACGGTTGTGCGAAAGGAATACTAATAAACGGTGAATGGTTGAATAACATTAGATATGCAGATGACACTATAGTTTTTGCCGATAATCTGAATGACTTACAGATATTAACAAATCGCATAACAGAAGTCAGCAACAGATACGGACTAGCTCTTAACATAAAGAAAACCAAATTTATGACAATTAGTAAAAAACCAATACTAAACGCTCAACTTACAATCAACCAACAGAATATCGAAAGAGTCGAGCAATATACATATCTAGGCACCAATTTAAATAGCCAATGGGACCACTCAACAGAAATTAAACAGCGAATAATAAAAGCAAAAGCAGCATTCGTTAGAATGAGAACTATTTTCAACAGTCGAGACATATCATTAAAAACAAAATGCCGTCTATTGAACTGCTACATATTCACAGTTCTGCTCTACGGAATGGAAGCATGGACACTGACTGTTGCATTTATGAATCGGCTCGAAGCTTTCGAAATGTGGTGTTATAGGCGCATCTTACGTATATCCTGGGTTGACAGAGTTACTAATGTGGAGGTCCTGCGTAGAATGGGGAAAGAATGTAAAATTCTCATGACCGTCAAAACTAAAAAGTTGGAATATCTAGGACATGTAATGAGAAATCAAGAACGTTACGGCCTTCTCCAGCTGATTCTCCAAGGGAAAGTAAATGGTAAGAGAGGACCGGGAAGAAGACGCATTTCCTGGCTTCAAAATTTACGAAAGTGGTATAACACGACTACCACTGAACTGTTCCGCGCTGCAATAAACAAAGTAAAGATAGCCGTGATGATCGCCAACATCCGGAACGGATAGACACTTTAAGAAGAAGATGTGTTCACAGGTACTTTGTTATTTATATTACTAACCTACCCTAACAGTACGAAAAAACGGCTGATACTAACGCATGCGCACAAAAAAATTGTGATGAAATATATATTAAATGAACTGCAAAGCCTGACTATTAAATTAATTTATTATTACTAACAATAATAACTCTACCTGTTGTAATTCTTTTATCCAAAAAGCCCATGACAACTCGTTTGTCTTGCTTCAGCAATTTATTTGTAAATTCCGTTAATATTTCCAAAAAGGATAAGTTCGGCGGCGGACCAGTCGGATCATCTGATATATTCTCTGAAGCTGTCACTGCAAATATAATACCTGCTCTGTGTAAAGCTGTAATAGCTTCTCGGTTTTTGACGGCGTCCAAACCAAAGGACAGCGCAAATCGTTTTGCCAATTCCTAAAAAATACATGTTTAAAGTAATTATTTAGAGCAAAATGTATTGATGTATTGCATGAATTTCAAAGATTTCGATATTATAGGGTAGGTGAGAGTAGGGAGACTTAGGACAAAAAATGAATTTTATTTTTTATAAATTATAACATTTGCAATTTAAAGATAATATGTGCAAGTAAATTGTGTGTCATTTAGCTAATCTTGCCATACTTTTCATGCTTCCAAAATTTTACTTAAAATGTTTAGATGTATTTAAATAAAATAGTGTAAACTGTCTCACCGCTCCCTAGGTAAGGGAGCGTTGAGACAGGTTATAGGGAGCGTTGAGACAGATTATAGGGAGCATTGAGACATTGTAAGCTTTTGGAGAATGTTTATTAATTATTGAAAAAATAAAAACATAAAGAAAGTTTACAACGCAAGATGTTTATTATTTATTAATCAACAACGGAAACTGTATATTAAAGTGATATAAGGTTGAATACTCGAATAAATGAATTTTAATCAAATAAAAGGCAGATATTGAGTACAGTTTTTATTAAATCTTGCCCAAGTACTTTCGCTCCTAGAGCATCTTCAGGGGCATCTGAAATAAGCCATTTTTATCTTTCGAGCATTTCCTTCAGCCTCCATAGCGTCTTTTTCTGGCGTGTCGGTAAGAATCTTTGAAGAACCCCGTTTTCACTTTGTAATACGCTTTAGTGGACCTGTCTTCGGAAGCGGTCGCAAAATTTATGGACTAACAAAATTTTGTTTAGTATTGACATTGTTCTCTTGTACGTGGGCTTTTGACGTTGCAGTTTACACTCTAGAATGTTTACAGGATTCGAAATTTCCTCTTGCATGCCTGTTTTCGGTAAAGATGATGCATCTTCTAGAATTGTACTTGATGTTTCCAGTGGTCGATCGGTCACTGCGCTAGACATAAAATCAATTTCAGTAAACACATCGCGATTGAAAGGATAAATGCCGGTCGCCGAAAAACCAGATACAATATTCTTGGGTGTGAGAGCTAATTCGAACGATTGACTAGCTAAAGCAGCAATGTTGTAAATGGTCAAGCTTTGACCTGGATTTGAAACCATCCATGATGCACACTGAGAATTATAATAATTTTTAAAGGGGAACGCAGTGTGTTGGAAACGTAAGCATCACAATTCCATTTTCTTTTGCTTTCTTTAGGGACTCAACGGAAATATGGCTCTCGTGGTTATCGATTAGCAGCAATACTTCCATTTTCCATGTTTTCCATTGAACAACCGGCATGTTTTATGAAGTGGTCCAGGAAAACAACAGTTTTCGGAAGACATCCATCCACTGGGATGAGCAACACCAACACTTCTTGGTAAACCACCACTTAACGTCTAGTCCTTAAAATTAACTCTGGCAAAGATGAAAAATGGTGGAATTAATCTCCCTCCAGCACTAGTACCACAACAGGCAGTTACTAATGTGCCTCGTTCAGCAGACGTGATGTATCCAACTTGTTTAACACCCCTCGCTGCCAGAACTTTGGGTGGTTTATATAAGGTAGCCTTGTCTCATCAATACTCCAGATCTGATGAGGTTCAAACTTTTCGCGGTTTAGTACTGATTCTAAATTATTGAAAAACGTGGTAACATTTGTTTGATTGAAACTCGTACATCGTGACAAACTGGTTGACTCTGGAGTTCTCAGCGATAACACATAGTGGCGATGTCTAAAACCGTGATACCAATCATAGCCAGCAATGCAACATTAATATGCAATAACACAAAATTAACGATTACTTAACAAACACTTTAATCATTAAATGACATCTAAAAGAATCAGTTACATTTTAACAGAAACTGGTGTAAATGAGCATTATTCGTTTAAAAAATACTAGTAGTCCAGTGAATCAAGTGTTTAACCAGAATGTTAAGTCATTGTATTTTATAAAACGCTATTTGAGGAGACATGAGATGTTTCAGGAAGACATGAGACGTCTCATGTCTCATGTCCAGTGAATCAAGTGTTTAACCAGAATATTAAGTCATTTTATTTTATAAAACGCTATTTTTTGGAGACAGGAGATGTTTCAGGAAGACATGAGACGTCTCATGTCTCCCTATATAGCATTTCATCAAATAATCTAACATAAAATTCTTGTTAAACTTTTAATTTATCAGATAATTAAACAAATAATTCAACATACCTGCTGTCACAATACCTGAAAACTCCACTCGAATTTTCACTTACCCTTACTACAAACTACAACGATATCACCAGATTAGGATTTACTTTCGGCGTAACTTCTACACGTGTACTAACAACAACGTTCTGCTAATCATTGTCGCCGTTACGCTGGCAGAGTAGGGAGAGACTTGACTCAAGTTATGAACCAGTAACCAAAAGATGGCACTGTTTACCCGATTTTAGGAAATTAATGTAGTGTCTCATTCCTCCCTTGCCTTGTCTCAAGTCTCCCTAGTCTCCCCTAGGAGGAGTGAACAATACAATTTTTTTTATTTCGACTGGATTAATTATGCAATAACACAAAAGAGGCACTGATTTATTTTTTAACTACAAATTTTCTTAAACTTACCTTTAAAGCAAAAAATTCTTCATGTTGTCTTGTATTCTTTCCCGTGCTTAACTTTTGCACCTCATTAAACATCATATTTAAGCTCAAGCACATGGTTAGTGCACAGTTTACTTTATTAATTTCTCTAGCTTTACTTAAAGTTGCTTTTATTATATCTCCATATTCGTTATAGTATTTAACATAGTGTTTGAAGACATCAGCACCAGCTTTTGTTGGCATTATGTTGTAGACTATCAGCTTACAGTAGGCGGCCAAAAAGTTACGACGTTTGTGGAGACCTTCAATGCGAAGTTCGTCGTGTTCTGAATCTTGTACGGGAACAAATACATACCTACAATGTTATTTATTTTAAAGAAATATATTTTATATTATATCACTGGAAAATTGGAATTAAACAATACACAAAGGAGTATAGTTTTGTATCTCAGAGAATCTGGATCATCACTACTAACTTGTTTGAAACTGAGACTTGCATTATCTTATATATAATTGCCAAGTGTTTCCACGAAAAAATTAAGTTTTTGTAGATTTCCAATACGAGGGACCATGAGTTTTGAACAAACTAATTTCAGTTAAAGGTTTATTTATATTGTACTAGCTGATACGGCGAACTGCGTACCGCCTTAGAATTAAATAATGTGTCTAAAAAATTAACAGAAAATAAATTAAAAAAAAAAACATTCAACCATATTATGCATGAAAAAAATTGCATCAATTTAATACTTTCTGATAAAAATATTTTTATTTTTTTTGCGTAAAATAAAAATACAACGATGATGGTTTTCCGAATAATTGCCCATGCGCAAAACATGGAAACTTAATTAATTTCGCAAACTTCCAACGGTTGGCTTTGTGATTTGTTTATTGTCATTGCAGAAGCCAAAAGCACGGTTGGTTGAAATTATCAGTATACGCGGGATCAAGACATCCTCTCCTTTGTATTTTTCCTTGATGATCCTTGGTGATATAATGTTACAGACATTATTCATTAGCCTTTTCAGTCAGTCTCATTCCATTGCAGAGTAGAGGTTGATTATTGTTACGCAGCATAATGACAATTGATCCTACTTTTAATCGTAAATTGTTAAGTGGAAGTCCAGGCAATGCCATTAAATTCAAAAACTCTGTAGGATTCAAAACAACTGACTTGAATGAAAACAACTCTGTCACACTAATTTCGCTATTCAAAAGTAGGGTTTGGTGATAGAAGGGTGACAAATTAAGGGTTGTACGTATTATCTAATGCCACATTATAAAAAAATAAAAGTAACAAATTTTGTTCCAAAAATAAAGAAAAATGTTTGGGGTGGACCACCCTTATCAGACCTATCTAATATACATGAAAAATTTCATAAAAATCAGTCACACCATTTCGGAGGAGTATGGCAACTAACTCCGTGACACTAATATGGCTATTAAACAATAGGGATTGGTGATAGAAGGGTGAAAATTAAGGGGTTGTATGTATTTTTTAATGTCACATCAATAAAAAATAAAAATAATAAATTTTGTCCAAAAAATTTAAAAAAAAATGTTCGGTGTGAGGCACTCTTACTTCTTAGAGGTATGAAAAATAAATTACGACCTATTTCCAGACCTACCGAATTGATATATATATATATATATATATATATATATATATATATATATATATATATATATAAATATATATATATATATATATATATATATATATATATATAAATATATATATATATATATATATATATATATATATAAATATATATATATATATATATATATATATATATATATATATATATATATATATATATATTCAGCCGTTTCGGAGAAGTAGGGTTTCACATGACAACATGTGGTGTTCCCCAGCAGTCATCCATCCAAGTAGTAACCGCAACCGTTAATGCTTTGACTTCTGTGATCGAACGAAGCTTTTTGTTTATTTTTGATGACGTATTCCAATTTAATTCGTATTTATACAGGTTGTCAACTAATAAAAACACTTACGTTTGAACAAATTCGTTTAATAATGCCTGAAGATTCACATCTGGTCGACAGATTAATTCACTTAAAGATGTTGAACTTCCTTGTAATTGTTCACTGAAAACTATCAGAAGATCGCACAAGCCAACATATGCTTCCTCCTAAAAATATAGAATTTATTTAGTCAATATACAAAAATAGTTTTGTTTTTGACAAGTCAAAGGAATAGTGAAAAGTTTTACATACATACATATAAAATTTTTGCGAATTAACATTACAAACCGATATTTAATAAATAAAAATATAAAAACATGAAATATCATCATAATAGGCAAATACCCTGACCAAACTAGTACTATTGTGTAAAAGATGTACTTAAGTACTCCGTTTTAATAGAAACAATGTTTCAAAAAGTGTGATTTGATTTTAAGTTAAACGATAACAAGTGAAGACTTTTTACTTCATCTGGCAAAAAGTTATACAAACCAACATCAATCGAATTTTTTATGCTCTTTGTCAACCTAAAACGTTGCGCTCTAATAGCATCTCTAAATCTTATATTGTGATCATGGAAGTTGGAGTTTATATTAAACTTACCTTTGTTGGCATGAATTTCAGTCAGCGTCTCATATATATATATATATATATATATATATATATATATATATATATATATATATATATATATATATATATATATATATATATAAAGAGGTAATAAAGAGGTTCTACAAAGGGCTAACGTTATTCGGAAACTCTTATTCTTCTTCTTCAAGTGCCATCTCCGCGGCGGAGGTCGGCAATCATCATAGCTATTCGGACTTTTGAGACGGCTGCTCTGAAAAGTTCATTTGATGTACATCCGTACCACTCTCTCAGGTTGCGCAGCCATGACATTCTACGCCTCCCTATGCTTCTCTTTCCTTGGATCTTTCCCTGCATAATCAGTTGGAGCAAGGTGTATTTCTCTCCACGTGTAATATGTCCGAGATATTCCAATTTTCTTCTTTTAATTATATTTAAAACTTCTATTTCTTTATTCATCCTTCTCAGAACCTCTTTGTTTGTGACGTGTTCTGTTAACTATCTGATCTAACTCTTATTAACAACTACAATATGCCGAAAAATTTTCTATCTAGGTCACATTTTTAGAGGTAACCAGTATCGTATATTACAACTAATAACAAAGGGCAAAATAGAAGTACGAAAAAGAGTTAGTAGAAAACAAGAATCATGGTTGAAGAACCTTAGCGATTGGATGGGTATCCGCAGTGCCAACCAACATTTTAAACTTGTGCAGATGATTGCCAATGTCAAGAAGACCAGGCAACATAAATAAAGAAGAAGAAGAAGGCGATATATTAAATTCAATGAAAATATTTATAAAATACGTTAATTAAAAATATCCGTAAGTCTAATGTAAAAAAAATGATATACATACCTTAATTAAAATATGTGGTGAAGACTTAATGAGCATTTGTGAAGCTTCAATGAAATCGTCCAGTTTATCTCTCATGTCTTGAATTCCAGAGTGAGTTAAACCACCTCCTTCGACAGCTACCTCCAAGTCTCTAAGACCCCATAAAAGGTAATAATAGCAGGAACTTAAACAATACTTAAGGGCTTCGGGAGGTAAGTTAGTCTCAGAATCCTATAAAAAATAATAATATTCTATCAATACTCCTACTAGACATATAGCTTGATAGTTGTTATAGTTGGTCATACTATAATAATCTTCAATCTACCAATGCTAAGATAAACTAAACAAAGAAAAGTTTAGTACTTTGAACCAGAACTGTAAGTGCTAAGTGACTACTTAACTACTGCGATCAAGACAACAATTCATAAAAAAAAGTAAAAATGTAAACAACTTACAATTCTTGAATGATCTTAATGCTCAAAAAACTCACAAAAAGTAGAAAGCCTGATTTATGTAGTCATTATTTGATATTCAAGTACAGTTGTCCCTTGATAATCCGATAGGCATGGGACCAAAGGGGTGTTGGATTACCAAAAGTGTCCGGATTACCGAAAGTGATTATATATGTGGCAATGTTTTGCTAGCAGTAGCCTACAATATTCTTAAATTTTGTGAGTAAAATGCTACTCAGATTAATATGCAAATGAAACACCCATTTCGACTAACTAAAACATGTTTATTAAAGGAAATATGGAAGCTAATAAATTTAATGTACATACAGGATGATAGATTTTTCATCCTGTGCTTCCTGGGTCACGTGCTCATCAGATTCTGCCATTTCTGTAATTATTTCTTCAACTGTTAGCAATGAGATTGTCATAAAAAATCCGCTCTTGTAAAGCTTATCTTGATTCTGATGAATTAGTCATATCGTTACAAATTTGAAGGGCAGCATCTAGTACAACTTGCACAGGTTGGTCATTGGATTCTTTGCTAACTTCTACTGGAAGAAGTCGATTGTTGGGACAAATATTCTTCAGTGTAGTAGGCTTGACTTGCTGCCAGGCAAACGCAGCATTAATAACCGCATCTTTGATGTTGAAGTTTTTCAAAATTGAAGTGGTGTCAGAATTGGGGTTGACTTAAAATATCCACAAGGAGTTGTTTCTTGAGAGTTTTAGTAACGTTTTGATCCATGGGCTGAATTAATGCAGTAGTATTTTTCGGTAAGTACATTGCCTCGATAATATCCATCGGCAGTTTCGATTTTTAATTCCCCTTATCAGTATGTCCTGGAGCATTGTCTAACAAGAGGAGGGCTTTCTCTGGCAGTTTCTTTTTTTCTTAGCTCATCTTTAACTTGTGGGACAAAACTGTTCTTGCACCAATCCAGAAAAACTTCTTTTGTCACACAAGCACGGTTTTGCCACATGAACGTTATTGGTAGCTTCTCAATTTTAACATTTTTGAAGCCACTAGGTTTTTTGGACTCACCCACGATTAGCAATTTCAGTTTGTGGGATCCTGATGCATTCGCGCATACCATGAGTGTGAGAAGTTCTTTCTGAAATTTTCTTCCAAAAACTTTCTTTTCGTCTAAATGACAAATACCTATCTTTATTGGAAGTTGCCGCCAGTTTAGACCGGTTTCATCAGCGTTATAAAGTTATTCAGGAATTAGGTCTAATTCGGTGATCTTTTTGTTCAAATTCTGGATAAATTCAGATATCTCTGACTCATCTACACTTAATTTTTCTCCACCCATCTACAAAAATTGTATTCCGTACCGTTTTTTGACGTTTTCGAACCAACCTTGACTAGCACGAGAATCAGTTTTCTTTGTTAATTCCTGGTAAAAAAACTGAGCTTTATTTTTTTAATGACACCTGAAATAGGAGCTTGTCTGCTTCATTGCTCCTTAAACCAGATGTGCAGAGCTTCTTCAACATCAGGAAATTCACTCATTTTAAGGATTTTTCTGTTCTTAGAATCATTCTCTACATATTTCATAAATTTTTATATATTTTTTTTGTTTTTCATACTGTCGTACACTCTAGCTCGTCCAATATCATAGAATCTAGATATCGCAGTCGGAGTTTCACCACACTCGCATCTCTTAATAATATCCCATTTATTTTTTAGAGTCATTGTTTTGTGCTTTCGTTTTGAACTTGTGCTCCCTATTGAACTGAACTTTCTTTCTTTCTTTCTCCCCTTCCTTTTACCCTATCAGGGTGTCGGATTTGGGCTAGCTATTTTAATTTCCATTTACCCACCTCTTCCATTCTTTTGTTTCCTGCCATTATTTTCAATTCCTCGAGTGATTTTTGTTTAAGTTTTCCCGCCTCTACTACTTGCTGTATCCATTTTTTTCTTGGTCTGCCTCTTTTTCTTTTTCCGATGTTTTTTGCTTCATAAATTTTTCCTGTTATTCTATTGGATTGCATCCTCATCAGATGAACTGAACTTTCTAAACGAATTAAATAAAAGTTTGGCATTACGTATTACTGTATCTACAAACCCTATCGAACCGAACTGCTCACGGAAAACACGAAATAAGGAACCTGGTAAGAATGAGATTCATGTGGCGATAGGTCCGACGCACCTTGACGGGAGGTGCGTCGGACTACCGAGCATGTCGGATTGCAAAACGTCGGAGTATCAAGGGTGTACTGTATTTCAATTAGAACAAAAAAAATTAAACAAAGTAAAACCTTTAAACGGAATTTAAAAAAAATCAAGTGTGCCTGTATTAGGAAACTATGTATAATTTTAAAAAATATTTATATAAAAACAAAAGTATTACTTACTTGTACATCCTGAAACATGGTATTCCATAAACCCCAGCTATTCAAATTATGACAAGCATAGAACATCGATAGTTTTTTCAAAGAACTGATTACATTAAATACTTCATCCGCATTGGGAGTTTCTTCGCCAAGCATCAAATTTCTCCAATCGTCGATGGCTTCTTTATATGAGGCAACTATCATATCGATAATAGTCGACCTGGCCACATCACACTTCGTAAAAATAGAGTGACCTTCTGTGCAAACGGTTTCTAAAGTTTTTGCTAATGTTTCCAAAACCTAAAAAAGTTCATAATATCTAGTGATGTGCAAATCAGAACTGACCCGATTCAATGAGCCGAATCTTCAGAAAGATCCAACTGACCCGAATCTCAAAACTAAACCTAACGGATCACGGGTCAGTAACAAACACATATGACGCGCGGAATGATGTAGTTCTAAGCGAAAGCAAGGAGTCAGCTGAACACTGAATCCCAAGTTCTTATAAACAGAACCGAATCTTTTCAAATATTTTGCGATCTTGCTCGTTTGAAAGGAACGTGAATAGTGAATTGATTGTCGGTTGTCAGGACGGGATATTGAGAGAGCAAAATATTTATTTTACTGATAATTAATTATAAGGTGTAAAATATTAATTAAAAACTATTGGTACCTATAATATAAATTATCGGCAAAAAATATGTATATATTTGTTGGCTTTCCACGTGATTATTTTGGTTATTATATTTTTTTGTATTTTTGGCCACAATGGTATTTGTTCAGAGCCAAACAATTTATGGTATTTCCCGAAATATTTTATGGCATGGCGTATTATTGGTTGCATAATAATAATAATTTAGTAAAAGACCTACGAGATCTTTTGTACTTTATACATTAAAAAGACCTTAGATAGGTATGCTTAAATTAGCATGCTTAAAAAAACGTTTAAATGATAATATATAGCTTAAAAAAATTAAATGTGAATTTTAAGTTAAATTAGGTAAAATTTAATAGATCAAACAAAGTAAATTTTTCTTTGCCATAACATTTACTTGTAAGATTGAATAACAACTACATAATAACATAATGATCTTACACTCGATTATCCACCCACCTCCTACCGCTAAAATTATAGATTTGGTTTGCATATGATCTGTACTGACCCGGCTGACCCGTGACCCGACAAAGTGATCCGGTTCTCTTAAGTGAACCGGAACCGGTAACCCGAATCTTAAAGATGACCCGAAATTCCTGTCACTAATAATATCGTAATACTAAAACACTGATTTTATTAGTTCCACCATAGACACAAATAAAAAGCTACTATAGACCATTATACTTTTTTAGACATGCATGGTGAGACCAGTGTGGTTTCCTGCGGCAATACGATCCTATTGCCGCAGGCAATATATTCTCCCGGTCACACGCATTTGGCTAAAATGTATATATTGGTCGATTCCATCTCTCTATCTCTCTCCTTCCCCCCCTCTCTCTCTCCCTCCCCCCCTCTCTCACTTCCTCCCCCTCTCCCTCCCTCCCTCTCTCCCTCTCTAACTGTATGTCTCGCTCTCTATGACTAACTGTATGTCTCACTCTCTATGACTAACTGTATGTCTCACTCTCTAAGTACATTTCTCTCTCAAATTCTCTCCTTCACATTCTAGGTGTATGTCTCTCTCTCGTTTTTATATCTTTCTCTGCGTCTTTTTCTATATAAGACTACATTTCGTAGTCTTATAGAGAACTCTCTGTCCTCTCATCCTCTCTCTGTATATCTCTCCTCTTTTTCTCTGTCTGGCTCTCCCTATTATGTCTGTATCTTTTTTCTCTCCACGGCTTCAATACGTATCTCGCTCTCTTTCTCTTTCGCAAACCTTATATATTTCTTTCGTTTCCCTTCTATATTCACTTTCTCATCTGCCACTATAGCACTATCTTTTTTTTTCTCGACCTCTCGCATCCTTTCTACCTCTCTCTTTTTCCCGCCTTTCTTTTCTATGCCTTTACCTTCTCTTCACTCTCACTGTCGCATTTCTCTATTCCATCTCCCTCCTTCTCTCTTTCTGTCGTTGTCTCCGTATCTATCTCTCTCTTTCTATAACTGTGTATCTTTCCCCCAGTCCCTCTATTTGTCCTATTTGTCTGCCTCGTTTCTCTTACCCCCATCTTTATCTCTCTCTCTGTCTCTTTATCTCTCTCACTCTGCCGTCCCTTTTATTTCTCTGTTCTTCTCTATGCGTCCCCACCTCTCTATATGTCTCTCTATCGCTTTCTGTCTCCTATTTGTCTCCCTCCCTCAATATTTCTCTGTTCTATGCTTGACTGTACAAAGTTTGTAGTTACCAGGTTTAGAGCCTTAAACATTGTTTTCAAATTTTACCAACTCTCGTATGCTTCTAACATATTGCTGTATACAATGAGCATAGCAATGAAAAGTAATGCAGTTAGTGTAGGAAATGCAGACATTCGCCATGTTTTACGTCTCACTTTACAGTGGGCAAATTCTTGAGAAAACTCTAGAGTTCGATGTCGATACCCAACACATATTTGTCGATTTCAGTATATAGACGTAAATTGCTTTAGGTCATGCTGGAGTTTCAAGTATCGTTCAACTAACAGAGCTAGTACTCACAGGCACAGAGAGTCAAAGTACATAATGAGTTTTTAAGGACCTTTCCATTGTAAAAATGAATTAAGACAGGGACGTGAGTCTCTCCTAGTTAACCTTGAGCTCGAAAAAGTAGTTCGATATTCTCAGATTAACGCGAATGGTAAAGACCGAAACTTAGGTACCTGGACAACTTAGACGACGACATCAAATCTATCGGTGTTAAAAAGTGGAGAGAGCGAAGCGAAGAATGAAGGATTGTTCTAAAGAAGGATTTTGCTAATAACGTTTGCAACCCCAATTGATATTTTACGCAGCTAATAACCGTAACAGTAACGTTCCACAATAGAACACAGAGTTTGCTTATCTTTTCTCCTTTATTGCTAGTTTCGTTTAAATTATTATCAAGTTAATTTATGCCAAGCAATATTTTAACTAAAATAATACTAACCTCCGGTTCGTGTTGAACTTGAACAATATATTTCAGTTTCACTAAAAGTGCTTGAAGCGATCCCTCTTGTCTTCCACTTGTGTATAAATCTAAATCAAAATATTGAGGTATACTTAATAGATTTGCTAATTTTTCAGGATCAGCAGAATATTTGTCCAACAGTTGAGGTAAAGTTACTATAAAATGCTCTGTTAATTTTTGTTTATCTTCTCCAGCCTAAAAATTTAAAATTATTTAATAAAAATCCCTAGAATATAATATTTATTGGCATATTTACATATACCAGGCCTCCAAAAGGAGATACATAAGAACAGTGGTGAATAATGTTTTTATTTCTGAGCCTTCAGAAGTATTGTGGACTGTATTCCTTGTATAAAAAATATTTATTCTGACTTTTAACACCTTTATTATAATTATTTT
The DNA here is from genome assembly GCF_040954645.1 of Diabrotica undecimpunctata. NCBI lineage: Eukaryota > Metazoa > Arthropoda > Insecta > Coleoptera > Chrysomelidae > Diabrotica > Diabrotica undecimpunctata. The sequence continues at coordinate 140,811,250 of NC_092810.1, read as the reverse complement.
ATAAGAACTTAAAATTAACAAAACCAAAAAAGGAATGTCTTATTTCTCCTTGACAGCTACGCGCCGTCGTTGTCGCTAATGTTCGATCCATGCGCCCTGTGGTCCGTGCAGGGACGGCTCTTGCACTGTTGACTGCTGAACATGCCGCCCCCCTTGAAAGGCTTAAGTGATGCCTTTCAAACAACGCTTCTTGTAAACCATAACCATTATTGTTCATCCATTGGCAGGACGGCTAACTTTACACAAGGCCTTTTGAATTCACCTTTAGAAGTACGCACAGTCACAACCCGCACAACATTATCTGTCCCAGCATGTAGTTGCAATATTCTACCCAATTCCCATTTAGTAGGAGGAAGACCATCCTCTTGAATAATAACCAATGATCCAATTTTCACGTTGTCAGCTGCTGTTCTCCATTTGGTTCGCTGCTGAAGTGAAGAGAGGTACTCACGTGACCAGCGTACCCAAAAACTCTGAATTATCTGAGTCAGGTGATGATACCGTTTCAACTTATTCGGATTTATTTCAGTTAGCTCTTCTTGTGGCAGTGCTACAAGTGGTGCTCCAATTAGAAAATGTCCAGGGGTGAGTACACCAAGGTCTTCTGGACTTTCCGACAGAGGTAATAAAGGACGGGAATTTAGGAGAGACTCAATTTGCGTCAACAAAGTATACATTTCGTCATATGTAAATTTATTATTACACATTACCCTTCGTATATGAAACTTTACCGATTTTACAGTTGATTCCCAGATGCCACCAAAATGTGGTGAGTGAGCTGGAATAAAATGCCAATGAATCTTATGTTCCGAAAAATAATCTAAAAAATTTGATTTTACCGTTGCATCATTCATAAATGAATATAACTCCTGCAAATGATTATTTGCCCCAACGAAGTTAGTTCCATTATCAGAATACATATTTTTACATAGACCTCTTCTAGCAATGAAACGTTTAAATGAATTTAAGAATGAATTAGTACTTAAATCATATACAAGTTCAATATGTGTCGCCCTTGTTGTAAAACATGTAAAAATACATATATAGCATTTAACTACTTTACAATTCCGTAAATAGCTTGTTTTCAATTCAAAGGGACCCCCATAATCTACACCACAATTATAAAATGGCCTTGTAGGCAGAAGTCTAGATTTAGGTAAATCTCCCATAAGAGGTGCAAGCAATGTAGGTTTGACACGAAAGCAAGTAACACATTTATGCAGAATGTGCCTAACCGTGCTACGTCCAGATAATAACCAAAATTTTAAACGAATTATTGATAGCAATGCTTGTGGACCTGCATGCAAGTATTTATGATGATACGATATCACTATAAGTTTAGTTAATACATGACCGTTCGGGAGTATGATTGGATGCTTCTGGTCAAAAGACAATTCTGACTTTTGAAGACGTCCACCAACTCGTAATAGTCCTGTATCATCAAGAAAAGGATTTAATGATAAGATTTTACTCGATTTATGTATTGGTTTTGATTTTTTTATTGTTTGTATTTCCTGATGAAATACTTCATTTTGTGCCATATATACCAAACAGAAAAAACTTCTTTCTTTTTCATCTACAGTAAAAGGACCCGTTGTCTTATTATTAGATGATTTACAATTGGTGACAAACCGAAGTATATATGCAAAAACACGCTGCAATTTAGCTAAGCTGGAAAAACGGTTCCAAATTTCAGCAAATTGCACAGTTGATATAAATGTTTGAATTACCTTCTGGTCAGGTATGATAGAAATGTGTGAATTTGACAAAGCCTTAGTAGGCCAAGACAATTTATGAGAAGCTAACCATGGTGGCCCATTCCACCACAATTTTGAAGTGTTTAATAACTTTGGTTCATATCCGCGGGTAATTATGTCGGCTGGGTTATCATGCGAGTCAACATGATGCCAGCTATATCCATTAGAAAGCCTTTGTATTTCCGACACCCTATTTCCAACGAAGGTTTTCCATTGTGACGGTTCACCCAAAATCCAATGAAGAGTTATCATTGAATCAGACCAAAAATGTACCTCATCAAAGCTAACACCTATTGTTGCGATAACCGCCGATGCCAATTTGGCAGCCAATAAAGCACCACACAATTCCAATCTAGGCAAAGATATTGTTTTTAAGGGTGCTACCCTTGATTTCGCACATAATAAATGAACTAAGCAAGAACCACCTTGATCCAGTGACCGAATGTAGAGTGCTGCGCCATAAGCAGACTCTGAAGCGTCACTGAAACAATGTAATTGTCTATTAATTGGATTAGAACACAAAACTTGCCTGCTAATGTGAGTTTTCTCCAAATCTGCAATTGATTCCCTAAACTGGTTCCAAGCTGTGTGTAAATCTAAAGGTAAAGACTCATCCCAATTTAATTTTAATTGCCATAGTGATTGCATTATTAATTTAGCTTTAATTATAACTGGCCCTACTAGTCCAAGAGGATCAAATATCTGTGAAACTAAAGACAGAACTGTTCTTTTGCTAACCTTTGTGTAATTAGAAAAATTGATTTTATATTGAAGCGAATCTATCTTTGAGTTCCAATAAAGCCCTAATGTTTTTGTTGTAACATCATCTGCAAGATAATGTTCAATGTCTCCCTTTATTTGAATATCCTCATCAAAAATTTCAGGTTTGTTTGATACCCATTTTCTAAGTGAAAATCCTGCTGTGCACAAAATATTATTTAATTCATCCTTTAATGATTTTACTTCTTCAATTGAACTCCCTCCTGTAAGCAAATCATCAACATAAAAATCCTTTAAAATCACCTGGGAAGCTAGAGGCAGGTTCAATTGATTCTCATGAGCTAATTGTTGTAAGCTTCTTATAGCCAAAAATGCTGCTGGAGCGGTCCCATATGTTAGCGTTTTCAGCTTGTATGTCTCAATTGGTTGCTCATCCGAAAACCTCCATAATATTTGTTGTAGTTTTTGCTGAGTTTTGCAAACAAAAACCTGTCGATACATCTTTTCGATGTCTGAAGCTATAACTACATTATGTTTTCGAAAACGAAGAAGAATGCACATTAAATCATCTTGTAATTTTGGTCCGACCATTAGAACATCATTTAATGACAAACCACTGTCAGTTCTAGCTGACCCATCAAACACTACCCTTAATTTTGTAGTTAAAGACGTTTCTTTTAAAACTCCATGATGTGGAAGATAGTAGTTGGGTGTTTCTGAATTGAAGTCAGTTTTATCTTCAACCTTTGACATGTGACCCAACTGGATATATTCCTGCATAAACTCATGGTATTTAATTTTCATTTCCAAATTTTTATTTAATTTATTTTCCAATAATTCAAATCTTTTTAGTGCATTACTATAAGAATCTCCTAAGTCAGAAATGTTTGACCTTGTTGGTAATTTAACAACAAAATGACCGTTTTCATTTTTAATCGTGCTAGCTTCAAACAACTCTTGACAATAAATGTCCTCCTTGGACATAACCTTTTTTGCACCAAATTCTTCTATTAACCAAAATTTTTCAATTTGGTTTTCCAAAACATTAGACGAAAAATTACATACCACTGAATTGTTGCTAACCTTAATTGATTGACTAACTGGCCCTGAAATAACCCATCCCAACTTAGTTTTTTGGAGAATTGGTTGATCTTTGCCAAGTTTTATCTGACCCACACATAATAATTGCCAAAAAACTGATGCTCCCAGTAATACATCAATTTGTTTTGAAACCCCAAATGTTTCATCTGCAAGTACAATGTTTTTAGGAATATTTATAAAATCCAAGTTTAAATCCGAAGTTGGTAAATTGTCAGAAATTTTATCAATTACCAATAAAAATGCATTAGTTTGATAATTGCTAAACTTTGATAAAAGTGTCCCATTTAATGCCTGAGAAATGTTTGTTATACCTTGACCTAAACCTTTAACCGGAATGTGTACCTTATCTGCCCGTAATTGTAATTTTTCAAAAAATGAACGTGATATAAAATTTGACTGTGAACCTGAGTCCAATAAAACTCTACATTCATGCAAAATTCCATATTTGTCTTGCATATATACTAAGGCCGTTGAAAGTAAAATATCAGTTTTTAATCTGTATGATATACCTTGCTTAGAATGATTTAAAAAATTAATTGAATCCTGACCTATATCACCCGAAAGTGATTCTAAAAAACATGTCTGACCTATATCACCCGAATGTGATTCCAAAAAACCTGTCTGACCCAAAAAGTTTAATTGAGATGTACCTTCCATTGAATTATTATGGAATGCACCTTGTCCCTGAATATGTACTTCCTTTCCCTGTTTAGATATGCCATTTCCCTGTGTGTGTGTTTCTTTCTGGGTAGATATACCACAAATTTGTGATTCAACCTTTGATCCGTTGAGTTGAGTTGCATTTGTTTGTAAATGAGAATTGTTTATAAATTTACCATCCATATGTAAAAGAGTATTGTGTCGTTTTCCACAAAGTTTACAACCTCCCCATGTACAATGTTGTACTAAGTGTCCATCCTTTAGACAGTTCCAACATGCTTTTGATTTTGTTACCTCTTGTCTTCTAGCTGACACTGATAAATTATGAAATTTTTTACATGAATAAAAATAGTGCGGTAAATTACAAAGTGCACATTGTTTGGACGTTGCAATGAATGACTTTGATAATGTCATTTTTTGCACCCTTTTTTTTGTTTCCTTTGATATTTGCTCTATATCTTGTTTATCCCCTTCTGAATTTTGTAAGTGTTGCACTTTATGATCTATAAATGCTAAGAATTCCTGTATCGTAGAAAATTCGTTAACTGGACCCTTTTCTTGCCATTCCTTATTTGTGTAATAATCAAGCTTTTTCTCTATGGTACAAAGTAAAAGAACATCCCAATGTTCAACTGGATAACCTAACATACCTAGTGACTTTAAATTTCTTTTTATACAACCTGACAATTTCTTTAATTCTAAACTATTTACCTGAGTTATTTTTGGATATTCATATATAGCTTCAATATGACCACGTGCAATAAGTTTTTTCTTTTCATATGTTTCAGATAAAAGTTGCCATGCAATAGTAAAATTTTTGCTAGTAGTTTTTAGCTGCTCCAGTTCATCCTGGGCATCCCCTATCAAAGCCCTTTTTAAATAGTGAAGCTTGTCAACATCATTTAAATCAGAATTTTCTATGACCATACTAGTAAAACTATCTCTAAATTCTAACCAATGTTGATAACAACCATTAAAAGTTGGAACCTCCAGTGGTGGTAACCGTACATTTTTTAAGCTATTTCGATCTAAACTAGTATTGTGACCTGAGTTTGCTATAGTATCGTTTAAATTAACTTCATTCTTTAATATAATTTCTGCAGAGGCTATTAGTTTAAAATATGCATCCTGAAAATCTAACCTTTCTTGTAATTGTTCCTCTGATGTGTCTAATAAGTCAATTTCACTTTGTATTTGATCAAAATCATTCCACCATTCTTTGCATTTGTCAACCCTAACTTGTAATTCTACTATTTTATCGTGAGTAAAACTGCTTATAAATGAATCAAATTTTGTAATTTGTGCCTTAAAGATACCACGCTTTCTTTTTAAAACTGTTAACTGATCCATTGCATCGACTATGTATAATATTAATAAAGTTTAAAGCTTGCTATTAATAAATCCTAACAAACCGAAATTATAATAACCTTGTGACACAAATTAATATCTCTCTTATTCCAGGATAGGTATTATAGGAATGAAAAAATGTGTACTCACCACATACCATGCCATATAAACTTTTTCACTTGCCGATAAAAAATACACTAACTTGTTGCTTGTTGATAAAATCCGTTCGAATGACCATGAATAATGTTTTTATTTCTGAGCCTTCAGAAGTATTGTGGACTGTATTCCTTGTATAAAAAATATTTATTCTGACTTTTTACACCTTTATTATAATTATTTTATAAGAACTTAAAATTAACAAAACCAAAAAAGGAATGTCTTATTTCTCCTTGACAGCTACGCGCCGTCGTTGTCGCTAATGTTCGATCCATGCGCCCTGTGGTCCGTGCAGGGACGGCTCTTGCACTGTTGACTGCTGAACAAGTGGTATTAGTAACGATATCTTTTTTTTCTTTAATATAAATTTCCACTTTATCATTTAAAACTATATTTTTTACAGTATTATATGTTAGGTATCCATATGCTATACATTAAAATATTTGTAATATTTCCAGCCAACCAATATTTTCCAACCTTTCCAGATTTTCCTTTACATTAAAATCTGATCTGAGCCACCTTGTATCACATAATAAACAAATAACAATTTTACACTCACTTTCGGAAGGTATATTTTGTGCATCAGTATTAGGCCAGGCCATTTCGCACGATCCTAGATAATTGGAACCAAATTCATTTTATTTTTAAAGGTTATTAGCAAAATAGACCGTTGGTGTAATTTGCCTAGACAAAAACCAATTTATGTCTCTTTTATAGATTTTGAAAACACATTTAAAAGGGTCCAACGAAATAAACTGCTTGAAAATCTAGAAATTATAGCAATACATGATAGAGATCTAAGTCTTGTACAAAATTTATATTGGAAACAAAAAGCCTCTATTCTGGTAGATAACAACAAGAGCGACAAAATTTTCATTCGAAGAGAACTCAGACAAGGTTGTTTTTCGTCCCCAAATTTGTTTAATGTATACTCGGAAATAATATTTTGAAACCTTAGAAGGACAGTGTGGAGTTCGAGTATTTAACTGAAAGTATCAGATTTTCAATCCCTTATAGACTGAGTCAATAGAGAATGCTCCAAGAACGAACCCATAGAATGCTCAAAATATCATGGATTAAATGCATTTCAAATATACAAGTATTAAATAGAATATTTCAAGGCAAAAGTGACAATGAAAATGATGTAAAAAACAAAAACATGAATAGTTGGGGCATATAATGAGACTTAGCAAATACTGGATACTGCAGATAATACTAAGAATAACAGAAAGATAGGTAGATAGATAGACAGAGAGAATAGAGTGGGAGAGAGAGAGAGAAAGGTGGGGGGGAATTGGTAGGAAGAAACATTAGTGACTACAAAACCTTCATGAACGGACTGGCTTATCAGCAGATCAATTGTTAAATGTCACACAAGATGGAAAAATATTGGCAAATTGTTATGGAGGCTACCAATAAATCTGGACATGGTACTCAAGGAAGAAGTAGTTAGTTTGTCTGTTGAATAAATGTCTTCTCTAGGTAAAATCATATTGATTGTTTACAAAGAGTTGCTTTTTATACCCAAACGACTGCAGTAACTGATGTGGGTACTGATTCGATGAAAATTTTTATTTTTTATAATATAATAGAAAAATTCAAAGTCCCAGCCAGTTCAAACCCACTACTTGAGTTTTTTATCTGTAAATTCAGGACTTTGCCCACTGCATTGACGAAGTGGTAATAGGCACTATTGATATTTGCACAATATCAAGAGCAATATAATAGGTGAAGACAAAAACTTGAGTTTACGAATATTTAAATGATACAAATTTAAAAGTACTTAGTATTTATGAAGATAAATCATTTTTTGTCTAATAGGAAGGTTTTAACTCTCTTTCCAGGCACAAAAGAACAATACCTTGTTTATTAATGTTTTCTGCAAAATTAGTTATCGTGATGTCGATCAAATAAACTGTATTTACACAAGCAAAATAATAATGTATTACCTGTTTCACTTCTCGTATTGAACTCATCTTTCTAGTGGGTCCTCGGCCAACTGGCGCTTCTCCGGTCGCTGCTTGCTTCACACAACATACCATAATCTCAATTAAACTCGTTTCTTGTCTGTTATCTAATGGTTCTTCATGTACTCCGGGTTCCTCCAGTAACAAATCAGTCATACACTCCCAGTCTTTCATCATAGTGTTTGACTCTATGAGAGAATCGACCAGGTACGCAGCGTGCTCGTGAAGTTCAGATTCAATGAAAAACTGCACTAGATCTCGTATGAACGGAGTGTTAGGTAGGCGTCGCTTTCCCCTTTTGGTTTTCCCAGAATCTAAGTCTCCAGGTTGGAAGAGGCGTTCGTTTAAGAACTCGCCAGCTGCCTGCGCAACAGCTCTGTGTGATGAGTAGACCTAAAATGTTAAGTATAAATATATGTAACAATAAAGAGTATCAGGCTAAGTTTCAAAACCAATTCTAGTCTGGTAATTGAAATAAAAATTTACTCCTATAATATTTTGTGAATAGATCAAATGAATATAAAAAACCATTCAAAAGAGATTAGAAAACTAGCACAAAACATGGCACACCAAGGTACATTGTACTCACATTATATTTAAGTTAATACAAGAACAATGTTGTCTGTCGTCTTCCTATAAACCAAAAGCTGATGCCTGTTATCCAATTAATATGTAGATATGGTCTATATGACAATGAATGGATATATTTCAAACGAAAGTCAACAGTAACAAGTAACAAATAATATTAGTCATGCTGGGCTGAATTTTGAAACTATTAAAGACAAAATCATCACTCATCACAAGGTAAAAGGACTCTTGTTGCCTTTTGATAATTATCTTTATAAATAATCTTTACCTTCTAATCTACTTCCAGAATTAAAAATATTGGATTTTCTAGATCACCTCACCATTAGGACAGAAGTTCCTTATTAGGTTATTTAAACAACAAAGTAAAACTCAAACGAAAATGAAGAGAGATCAAATGAAGATCATTATCAAGTATTCATTACCTGAACTACAATCAAGTGCTACCCACAGCACATTAAATAGATCAACCACACTACATAGCGTTACCAAATGATTTACACAACTGAAATATTGATTAGGGGCAAGATAATACAGGTGCACAGTAGGTTTAGCATCATAGAAATGATAGTTCTCTTGGCTACAACTTATATTTACTCACTATTATTGGGTTCTGATCACAAACAAGTACTCTCGACCAGCAACAAGTAAAAAACGACAGCATCCATCTGGGAAATTAAAGAATCAAAAAGAAAATAATAACTTTTCTAACAATAACTAATAAAGTTAACAATGTTTTCAAAAGGTTACAATTTACGATTTGTTAAAGAAAACATATGACATTTATTCTAATAGATATGACAAGTTAAACATAAATAGTATATTAAAGCAAATCTTACCAATTCATAGACGTGTTCACAATCTTTATCAGTCAATATTTCATGGTGGTGTTTCAAAATGGAAATAACTAATTTGACAGCTTGAACTGCAACTTCATATTCTTTGTCAAGAGTCATAGCAACGATACGATCTTTAAATTTGTTTGTGAAAAGTTCCAGCTTTCCTTTTAGTTCTTCGCTTGCATATAAAGGTTGCAATGCTTGCAGACATCTTAAACGTACTTCACCGACCTACAAATAGTTTTAAATAAAATATGTTCTCAATTAAGGTCCATTTTAACATATATATTTTATTCCTACTATTAAAGTAACGAATTCACATGGAAACAATTACAAATATAATAATAATAATATTACCTTATCGTGCAAAGTCCAACCAATATACTTTAGATAAGAGTCATCCAAAAAGTTAGCATGAAATTTATGCATCCAAACTCCAATCTCTGTCATAGCAATGGCTCTAATTTCTGGTAATGTGTCCCTATATCTATGTACGAAAACAGATTTGAACATGTAAGTCAACATATTCTTTATTTCGTCCATATTTTCTTCTAATTCCTGTCTTTTAGCCAGTAAAGCTTCCAATCGGTCACTAGCACGTTTCTCTCTTGTCTTTTGTCTTTCGGCTTCATATTGTCGTTGAGTGTTATCTAAATTTACAGAGACTGTCAGCGCCACATCGACTAGAGCTGTCATTAGTTTCATAGCACCTAGAGTTGCAGTATGTCTAAATGCTCTAACCTATAAAAGTTATATACCTAATTATCTTAATTGAAACTTTAAAATAAACATTAAAAACAAGCTGTTACTATTGATTAAGGGGGGTAGGATTTATTTTCAATATCTTAAACATATTTTTAAGATTTTGTTTTTTTTTAATTGTGTAATATAAATTTATTTTAGTACATTATAGTACATAACATTAGTACATTATAGTACAAGGTTTCAAGAGTATTATCTAAAATTTTGTTACCAAAATATTAAAAATTAAGAAAATGAGCTAATTTTCCAAGATGAAAAAAAAGTTTCTTTGCAGTGGTCATTATAACTTATAACTGGATCATCTGTTAACAAAACACCAAAAAGGTTTCGTTAGTTTATGACTTTCCCTAGGCCGCAACGTCGGGATATTTTTCATTTTATCTTTTTTCAAATTGTAGAAGTAAAAAATGACAAAAATTTTGGATTTTTTAAAATTTTTTCTTAAATTTGAATAATTTGATGTTGTAAAATTAATTATAACAACAAAATGGACAATATCTCGACGTTGCGACCTATTAATTTATCTATAAAAGAAGTGTGCAAAATTTGAGGATTGATCAAGTAGTTTTTGAGATACAGTGAACACCGAGAAAAATATAACATAACAGGTATAGCAGAGAAGCTATAAAATAGATAAAGAAGAAATAAAGCAAAACACACAAAATAAGAATAGGGAAAGTTGAAGTGACAATGAGAAAGTTAAAAGCAAAAGGACTCTTGGGGAAAATGAAATAATTCAAAAAATGACAAAGCATCAATGAGAAAAAAAGTCAGAATGGTTATATGGTTATCTAAATGTAAAGAAATAATGTTAGTAACAAAATTAAATTAATCTAGAGATGTGATTGATAAACAAAGTATAAGACAAGTTTGTAAAGTAAGGACAAAAAAGGACATACTTATTCTGTAGCACAAAATGCGTAGTGACATGGTCAGTACTTTGTGATTTACAAGGCAATATAATACAGTATACTCCCTCTATAACGAACACGGTTATTACGAGTTTTCGCTTATAACGAGGTACATTAGATGTCCCGTGAAATTTTTATTTAACTATAACCCCCTATAACGAGGCAAATTTGGTTATAACGAGAGAAAATAAGATCGAAAAACGTGTTTTTTTTACGTTTTTGGCCTGGCTGTGGCCATAAATAAATACCTTTTTAAACAGCCTCTCAATAAATTTAACTGCCGCAATAAACTTCTTTACAACAAATACAACTGTTTCACATCTTTAGAAAATAATAGAATGATACTGGTCAATTTAAAACAGTCAAAAATTACAGACTTCTTCCAATTGCAGAAGCAATAGTTTATGTTATCCTTTATACATTATCTAGTTGGAAAAAAATTTAAGCACAGATTTTTTATTTTAACGTATATCATTGACAATAAAAGTAAACAACCCTTTTTTTTAATGTATTTCATTGACAATGAGAGTAAACAACTTTTTTTCAAAAACGGTTCAAACAATATTTATTAGCATCTTATATTGCTCCGAATGGCATGACTATAGGAAGCTAATGTTTTAGAAAACTACATATTCATATGTATGCACATTATTATTGTTGTCTGATATAACGAGATCGTCTTATAACGAGGTAATTAGTCTGCCATTTCAGTTCTCGTTATAGAGGGAGTCTACTGTATTATATAAAGGTTCCTGAAGAAAAATAAATATAATAGTAGTGAATGGGTAATAAAGAATGGTTTGTTTATGCCTCATATAATAAGACTGCCAAATTTTTATAACTTTATAATGAAGTTCATTTATTTAAAAATAGGGAAAGTCCTAATATACACAAAAATAATCAATTTATGACATTAATACATAATAAGATAAAAATAACAATTGCACAAATATAGTACCTATCATATTAAAAGTATAAAACATACAAAACAATATTCATAAAAACATGAGTAAAAAAACAACTACCTAACTATTGATGCTTTTAATATGGTCCACTAATATGCTTTTAAACATTTGTACAGATGAACAACTTTTAACTGTTTGAGGAAGCTTATTAAAAAGATCAAAACCCTTAAACAACAAAGAGTTTCTTGAAGCTGTCCTTTTTTCACAATGTGTAAATTACAATTTCCTCAAGTAGGATATTGTGAATATCACAATTCTACGTAATAAAGTCACAAAAGTAAGCGGGAGCCAAACTATTAAAAATTATATAAGTAAACACACTGTAAGGCAAAGGACCCTTTGTTGAACTAACAGCTACTGCAGGATGCTAAGCATTGTTGCTATAGGTGTATATCTGCATCCACCAAGAATGATTCTTATTCCATGATTTTGTAATTTTTTCAACTGGGCTGATTGATTTAAATTGAACAGAAAAATAACTGAAGAGCAAACATTGAAGTGAGGTTGAATAATTGCATTAAAAACTGTAATTTTAGTTAAAATTGACACATTTTTGATATTCTTGAAACTGTATAATTGTAGAATATACATGATTGACAAAGAAAATACTAAATTCATTATAAAAATATAAATATTATATGTTCTTATTACAATCTCCCAAAATTAAATGATTTTCTTACCTGAGAATCTGACAATCCAGTAAGTAAAGAGATAACGTTATCCATTAAAAACTGATCATATATAATAGTATATTGACATTGTTTCACTAACGTTTGTACAAAATCGCAAAAATTTTGTCTAAACTTTTTCCAAGTGTGTCCCGCCATAATCAAAGGATATTCACCACTTTCTTCATCGAATTCCTCAGTCATTTTTCTGATGATTGCAGCATGCTCCATGGAGGCTTGCATCTGTTGAGTAATACGACCCTTACAACCAGATGCATTTATGAAGAACTGCATAAGAGAGATCAGTGCAGCTTCTCTATTAAGTTTATAGCTCTCTATCCAGTCATCAACAATATGAGCCAAGGAATTTTTGCTATTTTTGATTGTATGATATAATGAGTCATCATCATCTCTGCTATGTATGATTTCCCCTACAGTATTTTTTCTACCTGGTGGTCTACCTAAGGGTAAAAAGACAATATTATAATGCAAGACTGTCAAGCTGCAGCTGGTATATATCAACAAACTTGGATCATTCTGACCAGTTTATCTTGAAATCTCAGTAGAAACATCTCAACGTTTTATATATAATTATAAAAGCTGGTTTTTGCTCTTAAGACAGTTAGTCTGTAAACAAAATTTAAAAAGCAATTGTTGTTGTACAAATAAATAAAAGTTGTAAATAAATATTGTATACAAAAGTTACCTAGTGTTACGTTTGTGGCAGAAGTAGGATTATTCGTTTAAGGCTCTAAACCTATTAATGTGAATTGCTTTCGGTTTGACTATTTGTTTGTAACAAGTAATAAACTTTCTTCTTTATGCATTTTTGTTAAATAATCTTACTTATAATTTAATGTAGGTTAGTTTCAAAATAAAACAATATCATTTTGGTAACTGTCCTTTTTTCAAAATTTAGAATTTAAATTTAGAATTGCTAATACCAAGACATGTTTGCAAATCTTATAATACTACATATCAAATAGCCTCTTTCATTGTCCCATTAATGCATAACTGTAATCATTCCTTTCAAACCCGTAATTTTATGGAATCTAATATGGATGTTTTCCGAAGTGTATTATCTAGATAAACCGGGCATGAAACTTATTTGGCTATCACTTTCAACGATAAAATATCAGCATTTTATGGAACATTTTTATATCATTATAACACAATTTTTCCTAAAATACAAAACCAGCCAAATTGTATAGCAAAAATAAGTTTCCTAAGCACATCAAAGAAATGTATAATGTGCTGTGCAGAATGATATAATACTTTTAAAAAGCAATATCAACAAATCAAATAACAGTATTTAAAACAAATAAATAATGGACATATTGAAAATAGCAACAACACGATAGAAGAAAGTTGGAAAATTATCAATAATAATCAAAATAGAAATAAATCAAGATTAGCAAATACAATTAAAATAAATGACAACGAAAATATAAAAAGTAAAGATAAAGCCAACCTGATAAATAACTATTTCATTAATAAAAATAATAATAACTCAACTCCAAATTATCTCATAAAAATTGATCAATTTTCCAAGACTTTCTTTCTTTCTCCAACTACACCTGCAGAAGTACTATCACTTATAAGTAAGACCACATCTAAACATGCTGAAGGTTTAGATGAAATCAATGGTAAGGTTATAAGATATGTTGCCAGTCACATATGTGAACCCTTGTCACATTTAATCAATGAATCTCTTACTACAGGCCAATTTTCCAATATAAAGGAATCCGAGGGACAAGACATATAATGTTGTATACATTGTATAAATTTCTAGTTCTAGACAAATACATTCTATCTATCTACTAAATCTCAAAAACTTTTTAGTACAACTGATACATTTTTATTTTAAGTGTTTGTATTAGTACTTAGGTAGGTATATTTGTTTTATTTATTTTCGAATTAAACTTTGCTGACATTTAGGTAACAGTAAGTATATAGTGATCCATGTATTTATTATTATTTAGCTAAGTTTTCTGGAGATTTCTTGTTAAAAGTTTGGTAAGTTTTTGCTTAAACCTTTCAGCACAGCATACTTGTATACAAGTATTTACATTCTGTGCCACCAATATGAAGGATTATTTACTTTATTTAATGGGAATTAGCCCCAATTTCTTGCCTTGTCTTTTTATATTTAACATGGCGGAGTTGCAGCACCAGAAATATTGTATAAAATTGACATTTATGTTTCCTCCCAATCAACCATGTCTGTAAATCGTATACAAAATAAAGTAAGGTAATTAGTACTTAATTGTTAACTGAGATATCAAATAAACTGCCCTATAACTTCCCAAATTACAACCAAAATATTAATTACAGATTTAATCCTATATCATCCATTATTGCAAACAATTATCAAATATAATCCTTCCTACTTCTGGTTCAAATAAAATTTAAAATCTTATTTCTTACCTCTACCTCTTCCTCTTGTGCCCGAACTAGGTGGTGAATAAGATGGAGATATGACAGGAGCTGGTGGAGGATTGTTTAAACCTCTAGCTTTAGACCTAGTAACTCTTCGCATACCAGGTGTTGGGGGTGATTCAAAATCTGCAGATTGATCAGCGTAACTATTATCGCCATAAAGATTTTGTTGCATATAATTCCCTCCATAATTATCCTGCTCCAAGTGAGGAGTCATCATAGGATTTTCATATTCAGGAGGAGGATCGTCCATCCGGATTCTTTTACCACCGCGCCGATGCATTTTGTTATTTTTAGTACCTCAATTATAAAATAATCATTTAAAATTTACCAAATATTTTATAAATAATAATTAGTACACACAAGAATTATAGTTTACATAAACAAACTTTTAACCTCTCTCTAAATTCAATTGACATTTGACAGATGAATTTGTGTTAGGTCAGAGAACTACGAACGTTAGGTATAGCTAGGTCATAGAATATCAAGGTTAGTAGATATTTAAGTAGGTTGTCTCGTAACTATAGACCAATCAAATGCTCGCTTTTTAAAGGCGGGAATACGTCACCCATACGACACTTTTAAAATTGCCATAAGCTTCAATGCTAATATAAGGTTCAAAAACTTAGGTTTTGCAATATATTTTAGGATTTTCTTGGGTATAGGGATGTTAAGTGGTTCTTATATTAGTAATTATATCAATTTTTTTTTCTAAAATCAATAGTCTGATGACAAAAAATAGAATTGATTATAGTAATAATATTGTGTGTTTTAAATGGAGATAACAGTTTATTTCGCACAAAAACCCAAAAAAAAAACAGTAGAAAAAGTTCAGAAGCAAAAATACTAAATATGTAGGAAGTTACTTATTATGCTTTTCCTGGAATTTGCAGCATTTTTATCATATCTAGTGGTAGGAAAAAAAAACCAATAGGTAATATAAATAATTTATTATTAGATTAAAATACAAAAAATGATTAGTCCTTCAAGCACAAATCTTCAAGCTATATATACTTATCTCATCTAAAAAATATATCATTATTATAACGTACAAAACTACATATAATTGTTATGACAAACCTTGATATCACGGCTACGAAAACACACTTCACAAGTGTTTATGTACACAAATAACTAAATAATAAGTCTCTATAAATAATATTGTCCTTATACCTATACTTAAAAATAAAAACTAAACAATAACTAAACAAATAAACGAACTAATACTGTAGAATAGAGACAACAAACGTGAACTTAAACTCAGACGTGCAGACAACTGTCCATCAACTGTCAAATTTGACTTTGTCGTATGAGTGACGTAAGCATTCTGCCTTCCCCTCGCTTCGCCAACATAGTTACGAGACAACCTACTTAACATCTACTAACCTTGATAGAATATAGAATCCAAAATTAGAGATGAGCATTTGTGTGACTTTTTAACACCTGGATTTGATATTTTTTAGCTACTTTCCAAAAACAGCAATTTAAAAAATTTAATTTTGTATCAACAAAAATTTAGTGAAGATTACTTTTGTCCAGAAAAATTGTTTGTAATTTCCACTACATAATAAATCTGTTTCAATATATATAAAATCGGACGTTTCATTTTCTTAAGCCTTCAATAAAAATAATGTATATAAATTAAATATCGTTTCTTGCATTAAATATCGTTTATTGAAATTTCTTCAATAAAAATAATGTATATAAATTAAATATCGTTTCTTGCATATTTCAAAACTTTTCTTTGTATTTTGGCAAACTGTTTTTGTCCTATCATATATTAAAATTATATCAGTATTCTCATTTTATTCCTAAAAACTGAATTAACAATTATATTACGTCAGACCAAGTAATTTGGGAATTGGTAGGCTTATCACATGAACGTGTATTTGCAGTTTGTCATTTTTGTCATTTGTCACTGTCAAAACTGAACTCTAACCTCCGGTTGTTGAGTTATTAAAAATTGTCATTTTTAATTTACATTGTTAAAATTAAATTGGAATAATGGCATTCAATTTTCCAGCATTTTCTTATATAATTGCTTTAATAGTCGACGCCTTTTTGATATTTTTCTCGCTATTTCACGTAATAGCATTTGATGAATTAAAAACTGATTACAAAAATCCTATTGATCAATGTAATAGTCTAAACCCGGTAAGTATTCATATAGTAAAGAATTATTGTAAATGTATGTTCTTATTGCATTAACTAATAGCTTAGTTTTTATAGGCATACAACTTAAGGGACACATTGTGTTTAGTATATTCTATAGTATAATTTATAAACCTAGAAAATGATTTTATGAATAATCCTAGGTACAAATAATTACCTTCGTTTTATGTAAATGGTTCATTTAATGGATATTTATAAATGTAGAAAAACAAAATAAAGGTATACAATTTTAAGCCAGACATTTATTAGGTTGATCCAAAAAGAAAAAAAGCATTAAAATAAAAAAGGGATTAGTATAAATTGATTCATATATAATATTGCCACAACAGAATAGTTTCAAAACCAAATTAAGAAAAAGAAATTTACAAATTGAGCAGTTAACAAACATATTTGATGACAACTTAATATATTATGTCTTCATGTGTTAGTTCTGTTTCTGCTTCACATTCTTTTCAAGATCTCATAAAACAACTTCAATTTTTGTTTAATTTTTTGTGATATGGGATTTAACAATATTGTGCCCTCCAATATTAAAAGTTGAGTGGATTTCTTGGAAGTTTGAGTATACTGAGACTGACATTATTCAGGTTCAAAATACTATGAAATGGTTAAAGACTTGTTTTTACCAAATTCAATAGTTATTTTGCAAAAATACAATTTTGATATGTAATTTTAGCAAATTCGTAGTGTAGAAATTAAAGCATGACAAATGATGGAGATCACGAAAGTAATGGACTAATAGTTCAATAATAATGTCTTTATAGATCAACTAGTGATTTTGCCCAGCACCAGGTGACAGGGGATCCAATCAATTGCCTTCTACAGTCACTCCACTCAATTTTTTCTGACCACCTCCTATTTAACTAGGACATAACCAAAATGATATTTTAGTCTGTTGTACAACTTTCATAACATATGTCACTTTTAGAGAATCACTGGACTTTTGTGTCAACTTGTCTTACGAAATCAATCTACATATAAAAACCAGCATAATTTTAGATCTTCTTGCATAAAAGGACCAGTCTTTGCAACTCCAGATAAATATTGTCCTATGTGACAGATCTGGAGGATGTACATTTATATATACTTATCTGTAAGATAAATGTAAAATTTATTTCGGAACACATCAATATTTAATTAAGTGTCAAAGAAATCACACTAATGTTTTATTATTTCTTTTGATTATACAATTTGTGGTGGCAGGAATAAATTAAATTATGTAAAGAAAAATTTAAAAACAAATAAAAAATGATGCATGTATATTAATGATCTTCTGGGGTTTCTCCATAACACTAAAATATTATATAAGGTTAGCTTAAACATCTTCAACTTCAGAAAGTTCAATAATGTCTTCATTTTGATCTGTTGCTAGGATATAGAATATTGCTGTAGATTAAAACAGTTGAATATGTTTAACTTTACAGCTACTTCAATTGGATAAAATAGTGTCTAAAACCTTCTCTTCCATACATAAAAAGTTATGTAACATATCTGGTTTTAATCTGGTTTAAAAATGACTTCATTGTATAATCAGAATCTCCAAGTAACAACCCATTTCTATTATCTCCATTTAAACTTTTTTTGATTATCAAGATTATGAAAACATTGAACTCATAAACTAAGTGAAGAAAAAGAGGTAGAATACCTACTTTTATAATCTTTTATTAACAACTATTTACAATATATCCTCAGAATATAGTTCACTGTTGGTTTACTTAATCTAAACCTCTTAAAAAAGTCTCTATCATTACAAAAATTAAAATGGTTGATTCTGCCTCAAATATTATATTCTCACACTAAGATTATAAACATTAAACATCAAACCCTTTGATTTTATTAAATCTTCTAATACTGGATCCATGTATCTCACCCACAATGAACAACAATATAAGTATAGGTTATATTTTTGATTTCACAATAACCTACAACATAATAACATAATTTTGTGTTTTATTTTTCAGCTTGTGTTGCCAGAGTACCTGCTCCATCTACTCTTCAACATCTTGTTTGCCGCATCAGGAGAATGGTTTTCGCTTTGTCTAAATATACCTTTGATCGCCTACCATTTCAATAGGTATCGTACACGTCCTGTCATGTCAGGTTATGGAATATATGATCCTACAAGCATCATGAATGCAGATGTACTTACGAGGTGCCAAAGGGAGGGATGGGTCAAGCTAGCCTTCTACTTACTCAGCTTTTTCTACTACCTCTACGGGTATGTCATAGCTTTAGAGAGTGTTCACATTGAACATACTTGAAGTTTTAGTAACCATATTTTTGTGAGTGATGAAGGATGAAATGTTTATCTTATAATCAGGACGATTTTGTACAACTTTTAATATTAGAACGTTTCTTGGGTTATGTATTATAGCTTTTATTTTTAACACATATATTTATTTTTCGACCTACAGATAAATCTGGAATATGACTGATTGTTTTGTGGTAGATATGTATTCGAATTGCAGAACTTTATAAGGATTCTGTATATAATTTTTTAATATTCTCAAGGATTATTCTTTTAATTGCAAAAAATGTATGATATTCATAATTTATTTTTCTTTTATTATTATTTTTTTTTAATTTAGGCCCATTTATACAAATATGTAGCTGAAATTATGGACAGTTTGAAGAATAATACTAGTACGATTTTTAAATTCATACTAATATGCTAATATTACCCAAACATTTAGTACTGAAAATAGTTTAGTTATAAACCTCTGAGTTTTTAGGCAGAGGTCTTTAATTTTATGTTTTCCTGGCGTTTTGTGTACAACTGCAGAAAAAAGTAATCAATGGTGATGCAGGAGTGAGCGTAGATGTACTCTGTCATAACGATAGATCACTATACGAAACTTAAATTCCAGATCACATTTGGCAAAAGTATATCACACACCTTGATAAAATACTTATTGCTTCATGTCATAGATGCAATAACTTATAAAGCTACCAACAGGATGCCCAAAAATGTTATTATTTTGAAGGAAAAAACTATTTCTTGAGAACTTTTTACCAAAATTAAATTTATACACTGAAGGTTTTTTTAAAATTTAATAAAATAAACAAAAATTAGAGAAAATAAAGCAATCAGCATTTGGACACGTTATAATGTCTACATGGTTGGTCCTCTTAACTCTTATAATGTATTGTCAATGATTTCAGCTGCGATATTGTATAAACTTCAAATTTGTGTTATGAAATTCCAAAGTTATTAGTTAGTCCAGATTATCTATTGTTGCTAATGTTCCATATAAATCTGAGGGGCCACTTATTTGTTAACTACTAAAATGTATCATAGAGATGCTTTAGGTATGTCAAATGTTAATATGAATATTCTAAAATATAAGCAAATTATATAAACTTGTTAAAAGGTACTTAACTCATGGATTAAAAATAATTTATGGAAAAATTAACAGTCGAATAAGCCTTTAGTGTATTATTATGCATATATTAAAAGAATAACTCCTAAATCATTTTAATCCCAGTAAAAATTGCATTCTTACAAGTTTTCTGGTTATTATGAGCTTTTTCTAGTCTACTCGTTCTCTTTTTGTTGACTGCTATAAGTATCATTCTAAGATCATAGATTCATATTTTTATAAAACATTCATCTTATATTTAAAATATTGCCTGATAGAGTTGATATACTGTACTTGAAATAACAACTAAATTATAGCTAGTTTTTTTCTCAAATTCATAAAAGCCACTTTTTTATACACAAATTCTTATACAGGGTGAGTCATAACTATTGGGACATAGACTAAGGACAGGTTATTTGGACCAAAATATGGCTATTGGGCCAAATATGCCTTAATAAAATGTTGCTGAGAAAAAAGATACAGGGGTGTAAATTAATTTGTGTTTTTCGTTTTTTGCTAATAGTTTCCCTGTATATTTATAAATTGCTATCAAAATTGGCACAGAGGCATAATCTTAGACAAGAAATAGTATTTTATTTACAATTTTACGTTTTGTCATAGAGGGCGCCACGTCATTCCTAATGATCAAATTGAGTCTAAACTTTTTCTGATGAAACTTTTTAGTAATTTTTATTAGAAAATATGACGTAAACATCATTTTTACGTAAAATTGGTACCCTTGTTTAAACATGATATTTTATTTCATTACGACTTTCCTTCAAAATGAAAAAGTTTAAAAGTTATAAGCAATGAAAGTAGTTGTTTTTAGTAATTTTTAAATATTTTAATTTTTTTCTTAAAATTCCCGATCTATTTGGGAGGGAGAATAAGAGAACTATTTCTGCAAAAATCCGAATGCCCGAATGACAGATCCGCCCTGATCTAATCGTTAATTGTTTTCGCGTTGAGAAAAAATAAAAAATATTTTTTTTTTTCAAAACATGACTCAAACTGTCATAGATATAGTTTTCCACGAAATAAATGGCGAACCGTTGGAGAAAATGATTTGTACATTGGTGGAACGAACAAATGACGTGCTAAATGTATCAGAGTAATAAGAACAAAACACATTTTATTGGCAGCACCACTTTTATCACTAACATAGTGTTTACATGTTATTTGTAGACTCTTTATAGTATTGTAACTGACGTTGTTTAGAAAAAGGGACCTTAAAATACAATTAATAGATTGTCCCCCATTATTTTCACATTTCAGTATTAATATTTGGGTTGAGTTTACCGAAAGTACAAGCTGATTATAGCCGCAAATGTCAAATATGGAACAAAAAATTTCGGTTTATTAGTGTTGGCATGTTTTTATAATGTTTATGTTGTATGCTTCAAATATAAAGAGATAATACTTTAGAAAAGTATATTTTGATTATATTATGTTATGAATTCTGCAATTTTTGATTTATATAAAACAAGAATGAGTAAATATTTGTTTCTTCTGACATTAATAGCAGTTAATTATCAGAAATTTTTTTGGCAATTGCCCTTTGATAGATTAGGGGATATATTTGGCAATCGTCAAATCAGCAGTTGCCAGATTGCAACAGATGTTTGCAATTAATCTCGAAAGAGACAAATATTTACTCGTTATTGTTTCATATAAACTACAAATTGCAGAATTCATAAAATAGTATAATCAAAATGGACTTTCTTTATATTTGAAACATACAACATATGCATTATAAAAACATCCCAACACTGCCAAACCGAAATATTTTGTTTCATGTTTGACATTTGCGGCTATATTCAGCTTGTACTTTCGGTAAACTCAACCAATATTTGATTTTATATTTTATCAAAACGATCCTAAGTATTCTTATTCAAACTCTTATGATAATAAAAAAAATAACAACAAAAAAACAAAGGAAAATCTTCAAATAATTGAACAAATAATATTAAAGTTGATAGTTACAAATGCTTACGAACAATTAAAAAAAAAGCAAAACCGAAATTGGGTAGTTCGATTTTGATATGATAATAGCATAACTAAGTACTGTTAAAATAAAAATAAAATACAGTGAGATAAAGTAAGAAGTTATGTGTACATTTTGGGAATGTAGTATAGTTTTCATTAGGAGACAAAAAAAACAAAAGTTGTAGGTCCATTGCTATTTATTTCTAAGTTACGCAGCGAGAAAATTGTGATCGAAAATTCTTCTGTTATTCTGCGTATTTATCACATTAGTGCACACATTTTAGCACGGTTACAAATTTATCACTCAGCAAAGTAGAAACTGATCGGTAACTTTCGCTCCGTCGGTAAACTCTCTTCGAAATTTGTTTCACAATGGTACATTATATTCGGAGTTTATAAGCTATGGTCTGGAATTCTTTAATTATAAAAGGCGATGCATGAGCGGACGTATACTTGCCTCATGTTGCTCGTATCACTAATTGACGATTGGAATTTTCGGTGCGCCTGGAAGAGGGAGAGGTTTTGTATTTCGTAGTATTGAGGGCCACATCCAGTTTAGATGCAAATATTCTTTTCCATAGCCTCTTTAATAATCGTGAATAACAGTGAGATGTTTTACTATGCAACTGTGCTTTTTTAATACAATTTGGTGGTCCTCTTGTCTGATGGTATGTTTTGCAACGCCTTATTTTTGGGAGTAACCAAGACAGTTCCTCTTGTTTTCAGTGAAACAACTATTTACAGTACGTTTTGTTGCTCCAATATACACTGAACCACAACTATCCTATACTATACCCGGAACACGGTAAATTCGTGGGCTTGACAACAGTTCTCTTGGATCTTTAACTAATCTTAGACTTTCTTGTATCATGTTCGCTGGTTTAAAGGTAGAGTGGCGTTATGTTTTGCTTGCTTTGCTAAGATTTGCGTTCTTTCCTAACGCTTTTTCTAGATATTTTAATTCTTCTGCCAAATATTCAGATTCACATATTCGGGTAGCACGATCCGTTGTTTTTATTACGTCATATCTTTTGTTTAGGATGATGATTCAAGGTGTTGTTCAAATAACAATTCTTGTTTTTTGATTTTCGGTATAATCTCTG
The DNA here is from genome assembly GCF_040954645.1 of Diabrotica undecimpunctata. Classification (NCBI taxonomy): domain Eukaryota; kingdom Metazoa; phylum Arthropoda; class Insecta; order Coleoptera; family Chrysomelidae; genus Diabrotica; species Diabrotica undecimpunctata. The sequence goes on along the minus strand of NC_092810.1, from coordinate 140,787,753 downwards.
TGTGTTTTTCGTTGGATTTTTATTCTACCAAAGCATCTAAAAATGCAATCTGTTTGTCTCTATTTCCATGGTGACCTACATCTGAGTGTTTAGGGAATTTAACAAATTTTTAAGTTAGTTCACCTTCCTCATGGCTCCTAATTACAAAAGGGTCATCCCGATAACGGAACCAACATAATGGCTTTCATTTAATCTGTTAGTTGTAAGGCTTATTAATGATAGTTATACTCTGCGTCACCATTATCTTGGGGAGCCAATTGCATTGACAATCGATCTAACATTCAATATTCTTTACGAATATTTTCCTTATGAATTTTGAGAAAGCTGCATAGTCGCCGTGGTAGAGCTTCTGTTTCTCGTAATTTGTTGTTCAGTAGAACTAGCTTGGACGTCTTCATCAACATTTAGGTCTTTAATTGTTTTATTCTCCAAAGACGTGAGATTGCTTATGATTGATTTGGCTTATTGTAACGTTCGCGAAATTTTGATTGATGCAAATGTAAATCAACTGATGATGATAAAAGTTTTCATGAAGTTCTCGCTATGATGTTGTGTGCCATTTATAAGAGATTTATTAAGATCGTAAGCGCAAAATTTCGGGCCAATGCTTTTTTTCGAATCCTGAGAAAACTAATAAGTATTTTTGAAAAATTTAAACGCAGAATGAAAGATTACATTATTATCGAGGACCTAAAGTCCCTGAAAACTTCTATAATGTTTAGTTTAGTGAGTTACAGGGGTGAAAAAGAAGAGAAAATTAAGTGTAATTTTTAATTTCAAATATCTCATTCAAAAGAAACTTTTTGTTTATTCTAAGGGACTTTTGGCCCTCGATAATAATGTTATCTTTCATTCTGCATTTAAATTTTTTAAAAATATTTGAAATAATTATCTTGAACTCTAACTTTTGATTGGTCTTTCTTCAGTATAATCAAGTAGCTAGACGACATCTAGCTACTTGATTAATTTGGAGTCTCCTCGCCCTTTCTTTAACACTTTTATTATTTCGATGCTGGCCGTGGACTTCAGTGTTCTGTGCACTTGTGGCTTAGATCTGCCCTCACTGGTACTGGCATAAAGCGGACGATGTGTTTCAACAGGTTTCTTCAGCTTGCTCTCCACTTGTATTTACCCATTATTCACGAGAACTTGTTCGATGCTGGTACTGGCATGCTACACTAGGTGAGCTTTAACATCATATTCACGTCTTGCACGACCTTCTTCATTTTTCTTCGATTTTATACTATTTTGAACATATGTTTGAGTTTTATGTAAATTTGGAATTTAACATTGATGGATATATTTTCAAACGATGCTTTTTGCTTCATCATTCTGGGTTTCTTGAGGAGACTAGGACCTACGCAACCCTGCATGAATTATGAATGAAACATAATTAATAATACAAATACAAAAGGCTTTGAATCGAATTACAATACCTTCAGATAATACACAATTGTAGCACTTATTTCATTTGACTATAAGTGTAAACAAATATCGGCTAATTGTAACACAACTCCAGTAAATATCTATGCATGGAATTACCTTTTATCTAGAATTAATTTGTTAGCACCGGTTAATAGGTGCATATTTATCAGTAGGAAAAAACTGCATGCTTGAAAACAATGTGGTAACAAAGTTACAAAAAAAACGTTGTAGATCTACCAATAGGTGGCGCCACTGTTTTTTTGAATACAATGTACGAGTAAATAAACTGTACAAGTTTTACCTCTGGTGTCAGATTTTGAGTCATATAATTTTTTGTTTTGATATCCAACATCTATGCCAAGTTTGGATCAAATCGGATGTATAGTTTCTGAAATTTGATTTTTTTCGCGGACAGACAGACGGACACCACTTTTATTTTAGGATTTTTTTCGATTATTCATTTTTTCACTGTGTAATAGAAATAAATCAAAATGGATCTACAACTATTATGTATTTTCATCTTGTAAATGAACCCCACTTTTCAAAATGTAACTTTGTATTTAAAACTCTTATTAAATATAGAACATTCCAATAAATAACCATACTCTAGCCTTATACTTCACGGCAAAAATGAATTAAGAAGAAGAAAACTAACTAGAACCAGATTGTTTAAATTTTTGATTAATTTTTTAGTATCGAATGAAATATTTTAACCTAAAACTAATTTACGCTTTTTAGTTCGATATTGTTTAAAGTTTTTAACAATTCTAGTAGGCAATATATTATTATTTTATATGTATTCTATTTTGGTAGCACATTTATCATACAAATTATCCTAAATAGATAAACGAACTTTTTGGTAAGTACTTCAAATATTTAATTTAAGAATTAATCTAATCGTTAATTTTATAGCAACGCTACTCCCTATTTATTGTTAGAGTAATGATAAGGTTTATACAAAAGATTTTACAATAATTGACATTAAATAAAGTTTGTAGTACTATCGTTAACATTTTTATACCATATTAAAAGTAATTACATTACCATACGTACACGTTGAACTAAGAAAGATGTAATTTTAAAGTATATTTTACTATCTACAGTACATTAAACCAACTTACACCTCTAAACGATTAATGGAATTGGCAGAACACCTTTCGTTGTAGTAAAAGGCACGGTAAACTGCACTGGAGTTCTCAATAATCTTTTTCATTACTTACTTTGTTTAGAATATTTTTGCCTGTATTATCAGTTAATTTGTATAAAATGAGGAGCAAAAATTCAAATAGAATTTTAAATATTATTGTTTATTTTGTTTAAAAGTCTGGAAACGGCCAATTATCTCTTAAATTGCTAGTCATAATTATTAACTAAAACTGACAGTTTTGTTTCGAAAAGTTCTGCAAGATAAATTGCTTCTCTAAAATGGCTCTTAACGAAAAAGAATGAATTACTATTCTAATGATGAGAGGGTACGGTGACAGAAAAATATCTTATTGTGAAGTAGCCAACTAGTTCAATGATACTTTCCCAAACCGTTCTCCTATTCATAAGGCGACGGAACAAAAAACTGTAAAGCGATTTGAGGAATCTGGAGAAGTAAAAATTAGATACCGATCAGGTAGACCGAAAAGAGTTATGAATGACAACAAAACTTTAGATATAATGCAAAGTTTTGTTGAAGATCCACATACATCCTCACGCAGCGTTGCACAAGTACATGATGTAGGTCGTTCTTCAGTCTTACGTGTATTACGTAAGAATAAATTTAAACCATACAAAATTAACTTATTGCAAGAATTAAGTGAAGATGGCTTCGATCGTAGATTAGAGTTTACTGAGGTAATGATGGATAAAATTGAAAATGATGAAAATTTCGTTAACAGGTTATGCTTTTCCGATGAAGCAACCTTTACACTGTGTGGAAGTGTAAATCGACACAATTTAAGGTACTGGAGTGACGTAAATCCACACTGGATGCGTCAAAACCATACTCAAAGACCAAAAAAATTAAATGTATGGTCAGGTATAGTAGGTACTCAGTTAATTGGGCAATTTTTTATCGAAGGAAATTTAACGTCAGATAGTTACGAAATGTTACTTAGAAATGAAATTGTACCTACACTGAGAAACTTGTTTGGGGCCAATTTTAATCAGATATGGTTTCAGCAAGATGAAGATCCAGCTCATTTTGGTGTAAATGTTCGGCGTTATTTAGAATAAGGTAGAATTGAATGGTCTTCACGTTCACCTGATTTCAATCCTAAAGATGAAAAATTCAGTTTACAAAACTAAACCAGCAAGTCTTGCAGAACTAAGGCAACGAATTATTGATGAATCTCGAATAATTTCTAGACAATCATGGAGAAATGTGGTAGACGCATTCTACCATCGATTAGGGTACTGTCAACTTACACATGGAGCACATTTTGAACACTTGCTAAAGTAACCATTATGTTAAAAAATGTAATCTATCAATTATTACGTTTTAATGTAGTTGAAAATAGTTAGTATTAAAAAATTTATTGAGACAATTAGGCGTTGCCAGACTTCTGTTCTATTTATTTAAGACCTCCCAGACTACATAAAATCATAAGTGTTACATATGGCCGAACTCGTATTGAATAGGAGATTCCAATAATGACTGTATATACAGGGTGATGAATTTGAAAAACCAAAATTACTAATAATATTCAAGAAACGGCATATCTGGCAACATCGCAAATATCAAATAAGGAATCTTCGTATCCCAAAATAGCTGTACCTCAAATTTTGTACAATTATGACAAGCAATTTACGAGATAATTGGCCGTTTCCAGACTTTTGGGCCATTCTGTATAAATCTATAATCACTGGATTAATTTCACTAATTTTATTTTTCCGGATCCACCACTCTTCTATTAATTGTTCACATTTATTTACAGTTTTAAGATCTTCTTGCCACATTTCCCTAACTGCATCGTCACTGTATCCACTGCATCCAACGTGATTATCATAACACGTTTTACATATACCCCAGATGTGTTTGATGGGATTAAATTGGCAGTGATACGACGGTAACCGTATTACTTGATGTGCATAACTTGATACAATTTGGTCAACTATATAAACTGTTGGTTTTTCATTACGTTTCAAAATTTTCGATTTCCGATTTGAAGGCGTATTACGGAAAATTTATATTATTTTTAACTAACCAGTTTTTTATGCTCGGTACGTTCCACGACTGTTTTGGTTGTTTTTCCAAAATCTCCGAATGGTAAGGTGCATTATCTAAAACTATAACTGATGGTTCACTCAGACTAGGTAACAGTTTCTCCTCAAGCCATTTAACAAACATATCTGCATTATATATTATTTTTAACTCACCAATTTTTTATGCTCTGTACGAGTGTTTTGGTTGTTTCTCCAAAATTTCCGAATGGTAAGGTGCATTATCTAAAACTATAACTGATGGTTCACTAACAGTTTCTCCTCAAGCCATTTACAAACATATTTGCATTTATGTTTTCATGGTAATCAGCAGATTTTGATTTTGAAGAAAAAATCAAATCTGCGTTTTCTATAAAGCCTTCTTTCCCTCCTGCATGAAGAATGATGTGTCTTTTGCCTTCGCTATCTGTGCGTTTTATTGATTTTATGCTGTCGTCTTGCGAAATTCTTTTAATTCCACCCTTTGCAAATATCCATGTCTCATCTAAGTATACGAATGTTGCATTTTTAGATTTAAGTCTAGTATATTGTAAACCACACTACTCCTTTCGCATAAAAGTAAAGTATTATTTTCTTTTTTGAATTTAAATCATAAATCTGTCAACACTTTCCAAAGGCTAGTCCTTTTAATTTCAGAAACTTATCTTTCTCTTATTTTGGCCAGTAAAGTATTTAAACTGACATGTTGATTGTTTTCACACATTCTATACAAAATATTGCGAATCGGTAAGTCAATGCTCCTAGAATGTTTATGAGATGTTTTCTTGTCTTCGTGATACAGTTAGATCTTCTTGAGAATCTCTGGCAGTCTTCATTACAATTTTTAGCTAACTTTCACTTATCCCGAGTGCATCACAAACTTGTTGATTTATACATAATAATGACTTTAAAGGTCCACCATTGTCTCTTTCCATGGTAAAGTATTTATGTACATTTGCAATTAATTCATCAATTTCCAACTTACGTCTAGGCATGATGGTCACTTAAAACTACACGTTTGAATTGCAATATACTGAGTTTAGATCAATATTACAGAAACTTTCTAACTGTTGTGCTTGAGAGGTAAAATATAATATAACCGCTTGCAAAGATCCTAAACACATTAAGCAAATTAGCCTAATGATCATTAGGAATGCCGATTGTAATTTAATAATGTTTGATAAAAAATTTAGAAATGGTTGGAAACCGTACATAAACAAATTCAAATGTTTCCCACAATTATTTTCTTTTTAGTACAAGTATTTTCAGTTAAAAATAAAAAGTGAAATATATTTACCAAAGCTCTAACTTTAACCCGTAATCGCAGACGTCTCAAAACCGGTACAGTCTAACAGACATATGTTCAATTCACACCACTGTTTAAATTGAGAAAATGTTTTAGTTTACTCCGAAGTATTTTTTAACAAAAATTAAAAGTGATATTTTAGTACGTTCTATATCTACTTTGAATATAAATTACTATCCTTAGCACGGTAGTATTTGTTTCAGACAAAAATTATTAAACCAGTAGGTGAAAAAAAATTATGTTAAATAACATAATGCAAGAATCATCATCATCATGCAACCTCTTCTGTCCACTGCTGGACATAGATCTCTCCCATTTTTCGCCACTCTTCACGGTTCTGTGCTTCTTGTTGCCATTTCTTGGATATTCGTCCAATGTCGTCCATACAGCGTGTTGGTGGTCGTCCTCTGCTGCATTTGTCTTCTCTTGGACGCCAGTCAATAAATTCAATCAATGGACCAGAAAACTAATTGACTGGCGCCCAATGCAAGAATACTATTTATTAAAAAAAAATGTACCAAAGTATGCAAAACTATAAACAACGGGTTAATGACATATATATTTATTTTATACCTAAAATTTAGCAAAGTGTTAACATTATGGAGAACACCAGTGCAGTTAACCGTGCCTTTTGCTACAGCGAAAGGTTTTCTGCGAAGTCCGTTAATCGTATAGAGATGTAAGTTGGTTGAATGTACTGTATCTTCGCATATATTTATTCGCGTATATATTTTTTATATTTTTTTTTGAGACAAGTTTTAAAACAAGTTTTCAAATTTCAAACTTAAATCAGTTTAACATTCGTTCTTCATAAATAAACTAAATACACAATCGATAAAATTCTAATATTTTGAATAATCGGGAAATGTGGAAAATAATATATAGATATTTTTATGAGTCAAGATATAGTATTTACTAGTAAATTTTTACCACTCATAGAAACAACAAACTTTATTTTTTGTACGTTATTTGTTACACGATAAGATAAGAGTAAAAAGGTGCCATTAATATACAGTTTTGGCATTGACCAATTTATGTGAATGTGGAATACTGAATAGAAATTTAATTTATGAAAATGTATGAGAAGCATACTATTATACAGGTAGGCCATTAATGCGTTTATACTTACGGAGTTAATAAATGCTAAGGATTTTATCGTTAAAAGCAAATCCCTTCAAATATATTTTAATCGAACTTTATACGGAAAAAGCTATTTTTACCTCTTAGAAAGCAAATTCGGGTAGGAGGTTAATTTATAATAAAATATACACAAAACGACTTTCAGAGGTAGCAGTTTTCTTTTGTACATGAAATTTTTGTCGACCTGTACATACCGACTGTACAAAATGTTCTATTTTATGAGTTTATGTTATTTTTTTAAATGGACAATATTACATTTTTCTGTGGCTTCATCGATTAAGTGTTGCAAACGTGATTTAACTAACTTTATTTCAACTCCAAAAGAAAACTCACTAAATTATAAATATCATAACTTTTAATTATATTAATAATGATCGCTTACACAATAATTCGGCAATGTTAATAATCAAAAGCCGCCTCAGCGGGTTTATATAAGCAGAACAAGTGTTCTCGAAGTGCTAGCAGAGGCACGGCGATCGAATTCACGCGATAATACCAAATTCCAGTTAGTTACCGTCGACGAGAACATCAATAGAAACGGTGGGTGGAACAGTCGGGTGAAAAGAGTATTCTCGCTTCGCCAAAGCACAGGACCGCAATTAGGGCCATGTAAGATAGCAATATTTACGTTTTTATTTTATTAAAAACACATAAAGATAGCAGTTCTGTCATACCAACGAATGTTCTCCGTTTTAAATATAAATTAAAACGTTTTGTAATCCTGTTGAAAGAGACGCCGATAAGCAAATTGTTTGTGCAATGCATACAAACTTCTGGCAACCGCTGTGAAAACAAGGTTTGGTCGAGTGGCAAAGTGATTCAGTCTTTAAGATTATGAATTATAGGTATTTAAAATTTTCAGTGCCGTTATTGGTACAATTCCAAATTTTTACTGGTTCTTATTCTGTTGTTAAGTATTTGGTCTTTTCTTGGTTTATATCCAGTCTATTTTTTGGTTTCTTCTAGTTTTTGGAGCATATAGGATATATTTTTTTCCTCTTGAGTCGTTACCACTTGGCCATTTGCAAAACTTAACGTGTACAAGAAGTCGTCTCGAATTGGTATCCCCATACCTGCACATTTCCTTTTCCTTGACTTTAATATTTGTTCTAGGAATATCTTGAACAGCATCGGAGATGTAGAGCATCCCTGCAGTGAGCCTTCTGTAGTTCTAAATTCGTTCGAGTATTTATTGCCGATTTTAGCTCTTACCCTGTTGTTGTTGTATAGGAAAGATGATGATGATAATGATGAAATTCTATGTAGTTTTTTTCCTATACGTAATTATTTCATTAACGAATCGTCCTGATATGCTAGATTTTTGTTCTTTGGAGTTCTTATGACATTCTTCACTTCGCTTAAACTTAGCTCACTCTCATCAGATCACTCGTCATCTTCATTTTGATTTCCTTGTTGTTTATGTTCTGTGCCTGTCTCTATGAAATCTGGGTGGTTTTCTGTGAGTAGTTCTTTATAGCATTTATCCAATTTATCACATGCGACAAAACAATATTATACTTTTTTCTGTACATTCATATTATTACTATATCTACTGTATTACTCTATAAAAATTATCACTTAATCCAACCCTTAGTAATAATTCCTACTCCAATTCTAACCCCACCCTCAAGAAACAGACATTTTTTGGCCAATGAAAAATAAAATCTCTCTTGACTGTTGGCTCCCGTAAACAGGAGACGCTTTTTTCGATCCTATCTCTGATTTTGGTGCCCGTATGAATAGACGTTATTTATCACCTGTCTGACTGTTGGCTTCCGTAGAAAACAGACGTCTTTTTCCCCTCTATCTGATTTTTGTCCTTTATAGAACAGACATGTTCTTCGCACTCTCTGAAATTACCGTAACCAATAGACGCTTTTCACCTCTATGTCTTTATCTTTTATCTTATTCTTGGATTTTCCAACTGCTACACGTGATATTCCTCTCTCTCTCTGTTTCTGTTTTCGACGTTGGTTAAAATTTAAGAAGATTGGTTTCTTATTAAAAGCAGGATTGCCTCCCCCCTACAGTATCCGATGGGACTCCCTTCGTTCGAGGTGTGGATTACCATCCAGGAAACCACATCCTCATTTTAAATGCTATAGCCTGATGCCAAAACCCCACTTTGGAGGACACGTAATTTCAGCCGCCCATTCTGCATCTAACGATGTTTGCAACCGCCCACTCTGAACCCCCCTTGACTTTATACCAGCCCTAAAGTCTGGGATGCCACTTACGCCATTCCCGCCGTCGTGATCTTCGCTCATGTCCCTGGGCAGGGGTCTGTGATATACTCCACAGAACTGGGGGTCACTAGCTGAACTTTGTCATCTGTTCACTCCGGGCTATTGAAGTGAGAGGTGTCCACCCCTTCGACGTGGACGCGCCAGGCAAGAATTATCTATATGGGCGTTAGAGAAGGACGCTCTAACTCTTCACGGACCTCGTTAATGATCATGTATGATTTCATTTTATTTGATAAATATAATATTTTATTATATATTAAATTAGCAATATTAAAAAATGGTTAAAAAAGAAATAAAAAAAATTGTTTGATGCGGGACTCGATCCTACATCACGAAACTAGGCCGCTCGTTCAAAGCTTCACCTAACAATAACTACCAAAAGTTACTACCAAATAACTTCCAAAATATGAGCTGCGAAAAAATGATTATCTGAGCCTTTATCAAGTGGGATTTTGTTTCATATGGTTCTTCGCTTTATCGTTAGATGTAAATTGCCTAAGACTTGGAAATCCAAACTGATTAAACGTTGAAAATCCTTTTGTACACTGAATGTTGTTCATTAACTTATAATATGCTACATATATTTCACTGTACCACGATTAAACAGGAATGATCTAAACCTAGCTAATAGCTGTATTAGAAAACACAAATCGGTATATATAACTTCTATTAGAGATCGGTCGAGAACAACGACGTTTTTGCCATAGTTATCTCCAATTTCCATTGAACCAGAGGCACTAATAGAAGATAACTTAACCAATAATTACAAGATTTTAATCATACAAAATATTTATACTATATTCTCTATAGCGTGTTCTATTTGAAGAAATGTTAGGTTTGACTTTGGTAGCTTCCTGGTATCCATATTGTACGTAAACGACTTGTTGGATGACTTTCAGTCACAAGAGCCGGATGAAATATTGAATGTTAATCAATAGTGATTTCCTTTTCTCTCTCTTTTTCTCTCTCTCTCTCTTTCTCCCTCTCTATCGCTCTCTCCCTCTCTATAGCTCTCTCCCTCTCTGTGTTTTTTCCTCTTAAGAGAGATTAAAATGTAACTCTAAACACGATCTCAATTAACTCTAGCTAACAGAATCTTAAACTTAGCACCACAAAAAGATCATTTTTCCTTTTTACCTGCGATTAAGTTTTTTTTTTATGTGGAGCAACAGCATGAACGGTGGAAAAGCAGAATCAGGCAAGTGGGCAAGGGTTCTGTTTGCCAACTCCATAAATCGACCAGCCTCTGAGCCACTACACACTACGACAGACTAATTGTCCCGAAGCTCTTGCGAAGACGATCAAATTATTTGAATTATGTTGAAGATTTGGATTCAGCCGGTCAAAATACATACAAAACAATTGTAAAATCCCATGGACCTCAATCGGCCACAAAACCCCCAATTTGCCCCTAGACTACTCAGTACTCCGCAAGAAAAAGCAGTATTCCCTTTCCTTAGGTAGCTAAGGCGTATGGATCTTTCATCACGTTCATTATCGTGTAATGATTCTTTTGTGGTAAAGCTTTTGTGTCTTAGAATTTTCTCAACGGAAATATGACAATGTAACTCCTAACAGTACTCAAAATAATGATGAAACTTTGTATACGTCCAAGTAATTTTAATATTGTCGTCATCGTATTCCTTGCACGCACCTTGTATATTGCATCGTTGTATTTTTTAGATTATTTTAAAGCCAAATAAAACCTTTTAATATTGTTTGCGATTTGTAAAATTCCAAACATTCTTAAAAAACTGATTCACTACATTTTCATAACGATTTTGGGGTATCTTTTTACTCTTATTGGGAATATTTAAGAACCGAAATCCCTAATGTTTTCCCTATTTGTTCCAGAATGATATACGTGTTAATTTCCAACTGAGAATTGACGGCCTCCTCGACCGTACGACAAGACATTTTCGAACAGTAAAATCATTAGTTTTAGTAACAAATACAAAGACAGTTGGGAATTCGGTTCTCGATATTATGCAGAGTATTTCTGATGATGAAAAGTTATTGGAGGAATAGAAACGCATAATTTGCAGAACTGACTTACCCATGTAATCGCCAGGTATGATGGAAAGTATGTACTTTAATGTTTTGTTAGTATTTTTACAAGAGAAGCTAAGTAGGTTTTTGTGAAGAATTAGTTATTTGTTATACTGGATACTTTTTATTAACTCACTAATTAATTATATCCTACGAATCCCAATTTAATAATGCACACATTGGAAAAGTCTAGGGATATTTTTAGAAAGAGACGTAAGTTCTTCTATAATTGTTAATTGTTTTGGGTAATTAATATTCACTTTGTAGTGATTAGTAGTATTTAATGTACAACAAAATTTGCTGAAATGTCAAAAATACAAAGTATGGCGTCCATCCTGGTTTATTACAGCTCTACATGTGTTTTTCTTGTTATGGTACGTTTGCCCATTCTTCTATCAGACGTTCTCGGAAACGAAACGGCGTGTATATGTTACCCATGGGATATACGTGGAGTAATTCTTCATTGATGGGATTCAGGTCGCGGGATTGTGCTGGCCAAGGCAATACATCACTACCTTCGTTGGAAGCCAGTACTTATGTCACTAGGCGTGCGACATGTGGACGAGCATTATTATGCAGGAGGTGGAAGTTTTGACAAACAGCACCAGCAAACGGACGAACAATAGGTTGAAGAATGATGTTGAGATACTGCTGAGCTGTAAGGAAGCGATCTGGAAAACGAGGTTTTTTCAAATTCTGATTCATCTCATCGGAGAATAAAACTGTAGCCCAATCATTTGCATCCCAGTTTTGATATTCTTGACATCACTCTAATCTTGCAGCGCGATTGCCTCTGGAGATAGGTGGACATCTCAATGGTCTAAGACTGTGGAGATTGGCTTTATAGATACGATTTCTTACAATATCACGACCTATGGTTACCTGGTGTGCCCGCTGCAAGTCGATAACCAATTCAGGTGTGATCTTCTAGCGGTTAACACTAAAAAATCGGTCTTGAGCTGCAGTTGTAGCGCACTCACGTCCTGGATGACGTTCGGCTGGATTTCCAGTGTCACGAAAACGCCGCTACAATTGACTTATAACACTTTTTGAGACTCTCATGCGCTCAGCTACATTAGTTTGCCGCATACCATCTTGAATAAGGCCTACAGCCCTATGCATCTCATCCAAAGTTAATTTCATGATAAAAAAAAATATTTTTAGTGCACTAACTAAACAAGAACTTTCTAACGCGAACGTAATCGATAATTTACTGCAGTATAAAAACTTAATTTTTTCCTCTCCTGTTAAAAACTTTGTCAAATATTCGTTATCACTTTTGCCGTTTTGTTTGACTCATAAAAATCCACAGGATGAGCAACTATGCAAATTTAATTGAAATTAAAACCACATGAATTTATTTTTATTAATTTTATTATGTTATAAAAATATCCCTAGACTTTTCCGATGTGTGTATATAAAGATGTTGAAATAAAATACTTATTTGAATATACGAAAATACACTTCAAATATTGTTTCGGAATATTTATTGTAACTAGTAAGCTCAACCTATGAATAATGAAATGTTTTATCAATAACTATACCGTTCACGTTAATGTTATAACCAAAAAAATATAATTTTCAAACCTAAACTTTGGAGTTTTAATTATGAGAATGTTATTTATGAAATATTATTTAGAATTTAAAATGATTTTGCTTCTCTGTCTGGTAAAAAAATCTAATTTGTAAAAGTAAAACTTCTTGCAATGCAATGTAGTAAATTAGTTTTATAAAAACCCAATATTCGTACATTGTATTCAGAGTTTATAGCCCTTGGTCTGGAATTTTTTCTTCCAAGAACTACGGCAGTGATATGGAGTAGGCATAGACATATTTTCCTGTTGCCCCTAGCATTCACTGATGATCACTGTTCTTTTTTCGTAATGTTGCAGTCTCAAACTGTTTAGATGCAGATCCTCTTCTTTACACAGGCGTTTTTGAATTTTTTATAGCCTCTGAACATCAATGGATAGGCATGTGATATTCTACTAAGCATATGTGTTTTTTCGAATAAAATTTTGTCGTTTTTGTTCCTCAGTCCTCTTATGTTCAATTAAGCGAGCATTTACAGTCGTTTTTTGTTCCAATTTGTACTGAACCACAAGTAAAGGGAATATGGTAAATTCGTTGAGTGAATAACGACGTTGGTGAGGTGGACAATGAATGTCATATTTTGCGAAAATATTGACTATTCGATCTATAAAATTTAGCGGGAGAAAGCAAACATTTAAGAAAACAGGAGGCCTAATTGTTACTACTACCTGTTGTATACTGAGTTGTAAATCGCACTCTCTTAAAGGCCAATTCATGAATCCAAACCACAATTTATTTTCTTCAATAAATAAAGTGTGGGACCTGTTGCGTCATCTTATTGAAACCTCAACTCCACCACATCAAGGCGGTTCAATTCAGGAACAAAAACGTCATTCATCATAGTTCTATAAAGCAACCACTGACTTTTAACGTTTTCACCAGCAATGTTTTTCAAAAAATAAGTACCAGTCATTCCACCAGCCCATAAAACACCAAATGCTTTTCTGAATGTTGGATGTCTGGATCTTCTTAGCAATTGCTTAATGATTATGTTCACTGGCAATCTGGTTTTGGGCTGATTAAATGTATATCGTGTTCGGTCTAAAAATAACAACGTTAGCGAAGAAATTAAAAGGAGAATACTGTTTGCCAATAAGTGTTACTATGGCTTGACAAGATAGAAGACCTCAAAACGTGCTCACTTGCACAGAAGGACCAAGAACTGCTTAAACGTTTCGAGCCAAAAGTTCTAAGAAGAATATATGGAGAAATAATAGGTTTGTGGCGTGGGCGTTGCAACTTTGACTTATATAGAAGTTTTGGGGTCCTCCACCTTATAGTTTATTTGGGAAGCCTTTATTCTTCTATGTATCACCGTCTCTATCCTTGACTTGCCTGCTGCTCTTCTGCAGAAGTCCATTTCTGTTGCTGTAGCATTTTTTATCTTGAAGAGGCCATACGTCTGAGCTATATGTCTTCTTCTTCGTCTTTTTGTTTAGAGATGACTCTGTCTGTTTTTCAATGTGTCTCAGTATGTTGTCGTTCCATCGTTTTCGTGTCTTACCATCGATTTTTCAGAGGGTTTTTATCTCTGCTGTTTCTAGTATTCTTTTTTTTTTCTCTGTCTTAGATTGCGTATGTCATTATTGCTCTGATGAGTGTTTTGTAAATTATGCCTTTCATTTATTTCTCCATAATGTTTCATTCAGGCACCCTGCCACTCTGTTTGCTCTATTCACTTAATCTTCCACTTGTGTTTCGAGATTTCCGTAGCTAGATAATGTGATGCATAGATATTTAAAATCCGTAAACTAATTTTCGAAACCAAATTCAGATTTTTGCTTTAATCTGTGCCTTCTAAGAATTGCAAGGCAAAACAGACATGAGCGATAAAACCTTGTTGTTCTTCCGCTGGTGCTATAATTTCATTCCGTTTATTTGTTATCACTTTGATTGGCAATGTTAGTGTTGTGTTTAATAAATTAATTCCTCTGTTGTAGTTCTTCGGGTTCGATAGCCTTTGAAAAGAGCTATTACGATAATTGATCTCCATTCTTTTTGTTTTGTTCGATCATTTTTTGGATTAATTTCAATAGTTATTTGGTCAGATCTGGTCCTCTATACTTTAGAAGCTCGTTCGGTATTCTGTCCTCTCCTGGCGATTTTCAATTTTTTAATTTCCTTAATGCTTCTCTTACCTCTCTCTCCTCAATGTTCATTTTTTCGTTTGTCATCACTTCTGGTATTGGTGGTTTATTATCATCTTTTTAGTAAATAGGGATCAAAAGTAGTCTGCCCATGTTTCCTTCTGAATGTTTCTCGTTTTTTTAGTTCGTTCATTTCGTTTCTTTGTCTTATGAGCATTCTCCACATTTCTCTTTGTGTTCTTTGAAAGATCTTTTGTTTATATCTTCCGTATATGTTTGTGGCTTTCGAGTAGGTGTTGACGAGTTGTTTGGGTCATTTCACAATTTAGCCACGATCCAAATGCGAGCATGGCGTCATCAATGCTTGTTTACTGGACTTTTTTTGGTCCTTGTTGAAGCTGATCTTAATCACGGTTTTCCTTACTAATTTTAAGTCGTCCCTCTTTTGAAGTATAGCCTGTATCCCATCCACTTAAATGGTCAATTGAAGCAAGCCCTCACATTCTCATCAGGCATCGACTTACCGATGTGACTTATTTATTTCAGTTGCTGGATATGTTTCTTGCTTTTTTTTATATTTCATATAGTAATTTTTCATAGTGCAAAATAATATATCCAATAAAGTTTAGCAAACTCTTAAAAGCAATAAAACTATTCATAATAGCAATCCTACTAAGCAGACTAGTAAAAATATAAAATATCAAACATGTTACAATTAATGTATTTGTTTTACTCCCACATGTATATACCAATCCGTTTTTAATGTTCATTTTTAAGTCATATAATTTATTGAACTTTTTTGATTGTGTATTGTACTCAGATTTAAAACACTTATGTTACCTCAATATTTATTTAACTAAAAAAATTCTGTAATTGGCAATATTTCCAGATCTAATTGTTAAACCTTGATCTGAACATTCATATCTTTTTGTCCAACTAGAAGTAGTATCAACCGCTATTACTACGTAAACAAAGGCATGTAGTTAATTTTTTTAGTACCCTTAAACTTAATTTAATAAATTTACTTCAATATTTTTAAAAATATACCAATTTTTTAATTCACTCATTTTCCTCCCGGGTAGTAAACATTTATAAAATGAAGTATTACATATATTTAATAAAAATTTAACAATCTAAGTCACATAATTATATTTTCCAGATATTTTTAGTTGCAGTACTCTCAATCATAGTTGGCTACTTTATGACAGAGATCCTGGAAAGATCAATTCACTTCAAACATTCAAAAAATGTTTCCTCAAATTTGTTTCCTTGTACGTTCAATAGGCCTTGGAAATCTAAAACAAGTTATATTTAAACATAAACTTCATCATCATCAACCTCACATAGGTCTTCCTCAGCTCTTTCCATCTGTAATCTGCATCTGTCTGTAGAGATGTATTGGAAGAGGATTTTCAAAAAACTGTGACAACTGTTACTGTTCCACTGAAAAAACTGTGACAAAAAATTGTTTTTTATTGGAGCAGCTTTCCAATGAGAAATCAATCATCAATCTGGTTCCTCTTCCTGCACTCTATTAAGTTATTTACTTAACACAGTATTTTGAGTTCAGATAATAACATGTTACAAATATTTGGTTAATATTAAAAATCATCAGTATGAATAAAAAATTAATGGTTGCGTCTGCAATTTTTTAAACGCTCAACTGTATGATTGATTGCATTAAAATATGTGGTTACATTGCAGTAGGCAATCGATTCCCGGGATTCCCCTAAATAGTGTTTTGATTTCTGACAAGTATCTTTTTTATTATCTACGTACTCAACAGCCTGCCTTGCAGTTGCAAATAAAAATATAAAAGTGCTTCATTTGTTTCGTTAAGATTTCGTAAAGTTAATTTATTAAACAATAATGAACAGGAAAATAAATCTGTGATCTGGAACTATTTTAAAGCCGATAACAGAGAGAAAGTGTAATTTATGCAGTCAAATAATAAGTTATAAATCAAGTTCCATTAATTAAAAAAAAAACATTTGCAAAGGAAACATCCGTTAGTTAACATAGAACAAGATTCCTCATCTTCACAAAATGAAATGACAAATGCATATAAGAGACAATTACCAGAAACAGAAAATAACGACGGTGATGATCCCACAGAAGGTTCTTGTTTTAGTAAGATATCTAAATAGACAAAATTAGATTATGCTCCAAGAACCTTCATACGTGCTGTCCAAAATAAAATCAAGAGATGCTTGATTAAGATAACTGAAGACTTTCAGGATTTTAGTGTTGTAGAGGACAAAGGTTTCCGAAGTGTTTTAAATCCTGCATATCAAGTACCTAGTAGGAAAACCATTACACATAATTTATTACCAACAATATACGAGGAAACTCTGACTGTAAGTCTTTAGTGAGAAATGTAAAATCTGTCACCATAACTACAGATAGTTGGACTTCCGTTAATATAGAGAGCTTTATGGCGGTAACAATACACTTATACATATTTTTGAAATAAAATCTATATTATTAGATTGCTCTGCCTTTTCACAAGCACATATAAATGTAAATTTAGCAACGGAGTTAAAGAAAGTCATTACTGAATGGGGACTCGAAAATAAAATATTAGCTGTTACAGATAATGCAGCTAATATTACCAAAGCTGTCAAAGATATCTTGCATTGGAAACATTTAGGATGTTTAGCCTATACCATTAACCTAATTGCCAAAGATTCTATTACTATTATCGAGCCTGTCATAGCAAAAATTAGGAACTTAGTGGCACACTTTAAACGCAGTACGTCAACTACAGAAAAATTATTAGATGTGGAGAAACAATCAGGCAAAATACCAAAAAAATTGCCCCAAGATGTTTCAACGAGATGGAACTCTACGTATTATATGGTAGAAAGGATTCTTGATTTAGAAGAAGCCGTAAGAACAACCATGGCACTTAGAACCGTTGGGAACAATTACAAAAATTATGAGCGGCGATACTTATATCACTCTATCTTCTGTGATCATTCTTACAAATAGACTTGTACACATGTTAACAGAATTGAAGAAAGAAGAACTATGTGCCTTTCCCCTTAATATGGTTTGTGCAATGCTACATAGCAGAAAAGAACGGCATTTAGGCCTAGAGAACAGTAAGACATTAGCAATATCAACTTTTCTAGATCCTAGATTTAAACATGTGGGATTTTCAACTGAAGCTGTGGCAGATCGTACAAAAAAATTAATCATAAATATGGTAGCTCATAAAATTAATGAAGAAAAACCATGTCAAGAAAATAAGATTGATCCCAGCGTTCCTTCTACCAGAAACCAAGCTTCTATAAAGAAAATATCTATTTGGAGTAATTTTAAAGATAAAGCAGCTATATTTCATCCCAGTGGTACATCCTCTTCGCGTGCTGTAGTTGAGGTCGAGATCATCATAGCTATTTTAATTTTTGAGGCAGTAGCTCTAAATAGTTGTTTTGAGCTGCATCCAAACCATTCTTTCAGGGTCTTAAGCCATGAAATTCGTCTTCCGATGCTTCTTCTGCCATCGAAGAAGCATCGGAAGAAGACGAATTTCATGGCTTAAGAACCTAAAAGAATGGTTTGGATCTTTCCTTGCATCATGAGTCGCAGGATACCATACTTCTCGCCCCGCATCACATGTCCGAGATACTATAGCTTTCTTTCTTTAATTGTAAGTGCAACTTCCTTCTCTTTACCTATTCTTCCAGTACTTCATTGTTCGTAACTCTATCTACCCAGGAAACCCTCATAATTCTTCTATAGGTCCACATTTTAAAGGCGTTAAGTCGTCTCATTGTGTCTAGTTTTAACGTCCATGATTCCACTCCATAGTATAGTACATAGTTACCCCTTAGTGTCAAAAGTGGTAATTGAAAAATTAGGTACAGTTGCCACCTCAGTACCGTGTGAGCGCATATTTTGAAGAACTGGGCTGATAATAACGGACCGAATATCAAGATTAAGTTCAGAAAGGGTGAAACAAATAGTATATTTAAACGTTAATTCAAAGTAAATTATTGTTTAAAGTTTATTGATAAATGTTTTGTTTTTTAAAGAATGTTTTTTGGTTTTTGTTTAATTAATATTATATTTTAAAATAAATATTTACATATCTTTCTTAGGAAATTTTTGTGAGTTTGTTAAAAACTTTTATTTTCGTAGAGTTAGGGACGATGTTCCAAAAGGGCATAGTGAACTAATCAGCCCGAGTCTCTGACGAAGCAGTGATGCTGAAACGATATAACACTATTGATTGATCTATTAATAGAATCTTTTTTACTTCTTGAAAGTACAGGATCCGTCAGTTAATAGATTTGCAGATCCAACAAAAAGAATAGAACAGTCTACAGAAGCATAATGTCTTGTTTAAAGTAAGAGTCTGACAACCTTCCTCAGTGTTAAAATGACATTGTCTATTTACAGTGTAGAGCAGGTTTTTCCTAGAGCGCGAAGAGTATCAAATTCCTTTTGAATCCTTGTTTTTAAACGGTAAATCTCAAGCAATAGGATGGCAAACACTTTATTCTTCAGTACACCGAACAAGGATAGTTGTATGGACTTAAATCTGTTGAGTGCGCATGTCACTTGATTCTTCTTTTTCTTTCTATCTATATGTCAATCATTCATATATTTAATTACATATTATAATAAATAAATTTAGTGACGGTATTTCATAAGCACAATATTTTTAATACGTATTTTATGATTTATTAAATTAAGTGGGTACATTTCCTATAATATTTTAACTTCTCGTTGCAGGTAAAGATACTCAATAAAATAAGAATTTTGCAATGTTCATAATATCGTTTATTTAATAATATTTAAATCAAAATCTGTATCGCCTTATCATCTGTAAATATTTGTAATAAAATGTTTTATTTACATGAACTCGTTTTAATTACAAGAAACATCGAAAATATTTTTTTATGTGTTTTATACATATAAGTAATCCAAATAGGTTATTTCCGTGACCTTGACCGGCCAGGTATCTGACAATTAATTTTTTGAGTTTTATGTACCTTGATAACTCAAATAGTCCATTGAAAAGTTACATTGAGATTACATTTTTGAGAGGACACAATTTTATTTTTTTTATGTGTGCGGGTGGTTAGTATAACCTTAAGTTTAAATTTGTAGGGTCGCCACTCTTGTCCCTCGGTCGCCATCTTGGAAAAATGGGGGCAAAGTGTTTTCGCGCTGTATCTCATAAATTAGCAACCCTGCAGAAAATTTTATCAAACATTATTTCTAGCAAATTAAATTTTCTAAACTTTATTTTCATTACTTTTTATCGTAAAATTGGAAATAAAAAAAATTATAAACAAAAATAACTAAAAATTCTTGATAAAATTTTCTTTTGGCCTTATTGTTTTTCTGGTCGTTTTACAATAAAATGGCATTAGGGCTATATTATAGAGGGTTTTTCATAGAGTTATTTTCAATACTAATTTGTTTAATTTCATTAATCTCTCTGGATTTAACAGCGCTCCGAAGTTTACCAGGTTCTTGAATACTCGCCATCTTGGAATAAGGAGTGCAAAGGGTTTTCGCGCTGTATCTCGTAAATTAGCAACACCATAGAAAATTGTATTAAACATTATTTGTAGCAAATTAAATTGTCTATAATCTTCCTATTATTTTTAATCGTAAAATGGAAAATAAAAAATATATAAACAAAAATAACTTAAAACTTTTGAACAAATTTTCTTTTTGGCTTTATAACCTTTTTCTGACTATTTTACAATAAAAAGTCTTCAGAACAATATTATAGAGAGTTTTCAAAGAATGATTTTCACTACAAATATGTTTAATGTCAATAATTTCTGTGGGTTTTACAGCACTCAGAAGTTAAGCGGGTTCTTGAATACTCATAAGAATACGATAAAACGAACGAACGAGCTGCATCTTGTATTGGCGGAAGCGATGATAAGTTAAATGTAAGTTTGGTCACTGTCTTGGTAAATCGTTTTGATCTCATGCTATTACGAGAATCATCTTTATTTCCACCAAGAGACGAAAAACCGTTCGCCAACGACAGTGGGCAAAGATGGATCTGCTTTCTCGCTGAGAAATAATGCTGTTCCGCTAGCTAACTCAGGATGTTTCTGCAAAATTTTGATGAATTTAAGTTTACCGATCTTGTAAGCTACTAATATTGTGTCGCATCCTGAAAAAGCATGGGAAAGCAGCAAATTCTCTGCAATGACGTAGCCATATACAAAACATAAAGGACACTATAATTGATGCGACTTCACCCTTTAGGTTTAAAAAAATTAGACACTTTGGACACACATTGGTAATGTCTAACGAGTCTTTTTTAAAAATTCTGCTCTAAATTATTCATTCAAGAAGAGCGCGCAAAATATATAAATATCGCATGACCATCTATACAATGATAGAATCTACTACCTATATACATTTGCCGAAGAATTGTAAAATAGCGCTAGAGAGAGTAGGCAAGGATCAGAATATTTAATCTGTATAATCTATTCACAAAAAAAAAATCGGTTGCCTGTAAAGTCGGTTTTACGGGCGAAGATTTTACGTGACAACGTCTTTTTTATATATTATTTTATATATTATATATTATTATATTATTATTTTATATATTATTTATATTTTATATATAATATTTTTATATATTATTTATTTTATATTATATTATTGATCTTATTATTTTCTACAAAATTTATTTGAAAATTTTTTCGATATATCAATTAGTTGCGGAGATAGCGATCATTGAAGTTATTGTTTGCTACCAGTATTTTATATATTTATTTTTTTCAGTTATAAAAAATTACTATTTCCAATTGTGTCTACCAAGTATGGTCACATGTATTTGCCTACATATTAAATAATAATAAGTACAGATAATGTTATGTGACGTTCACTTCTGATTATATATATTTTAATATTTTTAATTTTAAAGAATCAATTTGAAAATCAAAACACTTATTCAGATCGAAGGTTCAAATTTTTGCTAAATAAATTTGAAATTAATTAAAATTTGTAAATGTAAATGGTAAAGTTGAAAATTAAAACATTTACTAAAATTGGAATTTGAAATTCTTGCTAAACACAGTTAAATTCTAACTCCGCGCGTGGTGATTGGTCGGTTTAGTTCGTTTGTTTGGTCGCCCTGTTTTGACAGGTTAGAAGTTATAATTTGTTATTTTAAATGTTTGACTAGAAATACGCGCTGTTTCTTCTCAATCGACTGAATTACGATTGATTGCAGAGTGATTTAAACTAATAATTTACTTAACACTATCAACATTTGTCAATAGTATGACATAACCTATAAACTCAGTTTCTCAACTTTTGTGTCAATCTAACAATTAATCAATCAATCATAGTTTACGATAATGAAATATTAGTGTACAATTATTTACCTTTATTGTTGTAGTTGTTGTAAATGACGAATCTAAGCACTCCACATTTTCACTACAGACACAGCTGACGATACTTTCAACGATTTTCAACTTTAACGATTCAACGCGCCTAATTCTCTAGTGCCGCGCGCAGCGGACCGATCATGTTTGAGTGGGAGACGCAAGGCATTCGCCGGTCCGGCGGGCCTCTCTCTCGTTCGGCGACTCACTGTAACAGACGTGAGCGGGCGTTACACTTTTTCTTAAATGACTCCGAGCCACAACCTAATTTAAGACGTTGTCACGTCAAAAAGACGCGCTCTTTAAATTATACCCTATAAAGAAAATGTTTAGTAAGTCAGCGATTAATCGGTAAAATATCTTTTTTTAACTCCCAATGAGTATAGCAATCTGTCCACATAAGCAATAGCATTTATTTTGTTACTACAAATGACATGTGTAGAGAGTTAATACAGTGAAACCTCCTGAAAGCTAATCTAAAATTAAGATTTTTATTAATCTGAATGCATTTGACTAACTTTGATTGGGATCAGAAGGCAGTAATCGTTTCAGTCTACGAACGGTATTTCGCACTAAACTTAACGGTATTTCACACTAAAAGTCTGACGGATTTTAGGGAATGTCGTACTGAGTCACCTCATTTTGCATAATATGGCGAATGCACATTATTTTGGAATATTTGTAAGACGTTTATATTGGAGACACTGGTGGTGTCCCATAACTGGATCCCATAGATCCAAATGGGCTTAAGGATGGACTTATATAATAAAACCTTGGCATCCAAGGGCAATTTTGATTTGCGGCAATGAGTACATATTACTTAATTTAAGTCCAGGCTGTTTGGTGAATATATGTTTTTTCCGTTAGACGACGGTCTAATTGCATGCCGAGATATTTGGATTGAGCATCTTCGGATTGAGGAAGTTGACAATTTTCAATGTATAAAGGAGGAATGTTTCTCTATGTAGCGTAAATGTTACGTGAAGTGATTTATTTCCATTAGATTTCATGCGCCGTATTTTTAACCATCGGATCTTTGTGGGATGCTACAATACGAGTATCATCTGCATACGTTGCTGCTGTAGTTGTTGGAATGTCCGCTGTGTACAAAAGATATAGTATTAGGCCAAGGACACTGCCTTGCAGGACGCCCGAATACATAGGTATTCAGGCACATATACATTCAGTGCACTCGGTTCATTTTTCATTCAGGAAATGTCCATTTTCCAGATAGAATTTTAAGAACTGGGAATGAGGGTAGGGTATGATCTTCTTTAGTTTTATTTTCAGTCCTGTATGACAAACCTTAAGAAATACCCGGAATATGTCAATGAAAACAGCTGATCAATTTTAAGGTTAAAGATCTAAAAAATATATATATTTAAGACTAATTGTTTATTAAAAATTCATGTACATTATATTAACAGGTATACTGGAGTTATGATTTTTGGACCAACTCTGTACAAATATACTACACATTTGGTTAACTTTGGAATGTATTAGCAGTTTACAGTTTTTGGCAAATTGTTATTTATTTTAATATAAAAATTACATGGATGACAGTTTTAAGAGTGTCTATAAGGCAAGACTATAATCACATGTTTAATTAGTAAACAGTATAGTGATAGCAAAAATGAAGTTTTCATTTATAAACATTTCGAAATATGGCAGCAAAAATCACATTTTTAATTTTCCAATTATGGGTAGATATGTAAACATTTCTCACATAGAACAATAAAAGACTATAGTGATTATAGTGAGTATAGAAACGATTATAGTGAGTAGATTAGATGATGAATTTATACATAAAACCATATGATCGATTAATTCATGCAATTCATTCATTAATTCTATTGGGAAGTTTTTATGAATTTTTTTAAATACTATGACAAAATCAACCAAAATAAAGAACTTTTAACAATAATGAATGTTATATGAACCCATTCCCAAGAAAGTTTTCTCAAAAAAATGTAAACATATGATTTAAAAAAATAAAACAAACAATATATGACACCCCCATCTTCTGATAAAGAATATATTGAGAAGAAAGTTTCGGTTTCTGGTTAACTAGGTTAGTAAAAGTATATTTAAAATCGAAAAAGTTAAATTAATATCAACAATTGGATCAAAAGTATTTTATCACTTTGTGTACCAGTACCAATGGACTATCTTGTTTACAAATATGGAATAAAATGTTAAAACATATATCAAAACTTCATTTTTTTAATAAAAGATATGGCAGTGTTACATTATTTGTTTTTGCATAAACACCCTTAAAATTGCAATGGATAAGATATAAAATTCATACATAAATTAAGGCTTTACATCAATATATAATACTTTTTAAACAGTTCAATATTATAAGTCGTTCAATATTTAGATGCATTGGCAAACAAACTACTTAGTTAATTTCGCAAAAAAAATAATAAATCCAGAAACTAACTAGGAGTAAATTTTAAATTATAAAAGTTAAATTTCTGGATTAACATAACAAACACCTACTTGCTTCATCTATACAGTATATCCTCTCCGTGGCACATAGAATCGAACACTCAATACGCTAACAGAGCGCAAATGACAGATAGGAACTGTTAAATATTATTATGCCACGAAAAAACAGTTTCAGATCCTTTTTAGGAACTGTTACTTACTGTTTAGAGAGTTCAATTTATATTTTTATTGCCGCAAACTTGTGTGCAAGAGTAAGAGACGCACTTTCGCAAAATAATTTTGAGTCGATTATTTTGCACTCAAGTATAGTTAGTGATTATGAATATTTTGTCAAGTCGTAGTCTAGTTTGTATTTAAATTTAATAACACAAATTATTATTCATTATTTTTGTCGTTAAAATCTTTCATTGTGTACTTTTGAACATATGAATTAGTAATAACTTAAATTTTTTTATTTCCTAATTCTCTACTTTGTCTACTATTCCGACAATACGGCAACACCGTGCGATAATTATAAGGTTACATCGAGGAAAAGCTATAAAAATGGATTTTATTGACGTAGAACTTTAAAAAAAATGTAATAATTGCATTTTATCATTTGTTATAAATTTTATATCGTATTATCAATTATGACCATGGTCCCATATTTGACAAAGTTCCATTGCCCAACGCATAAATACTGAACCACTTATATTTTCAGGTACCTATATTTAAAACAAATAAATTCTGTGTATGTAAAAAATGTACAATTTCGCGTTGTGAAAATTTATTTTTATTTTGGTCTGTCAGATAACGGTAAAAAGCGATTAAAGTTTTCTTTTTGGCATAACCTTATCGTTTTTCACGAGATCTTATTACTAAAAATATGCTTTGCAACATGAGTTCACTAGAAAATGACTGAAGAATGGACGGATATGTACATTATTAATGTTCATTGTCTATTATTTCAACCATAAACTCAAAATTTTGTAAAAAACGTTAAATAGTGGGACTGTAGATATCTTATTGATCCATATAAGACTTAATTTCAATTGAACTAGTCATACATTCAATCTTAACAAAAAACTGGCATCGAATTGTTGAAATATGGAGGACCCGAACTCTGGGGAAGAATCCATTACCTGATAAAGTTGATATGGACCAGGAAGCAAATGCCGGAGGAATGGGCAGTTGGTCTTATACAGCCAATATATCAAAAAGGAGATAAGAGGAAATGCCAGAATTACAGACCAATTACATTGCTAAATGTAATATACAAAATCCTTTCTGGCATTATCTACACTAGATTGTCAGAATACTTCGAAAATATAATTGGTGATTATCAAAATGGATTCAGACCAAATAGAGCCACTACAGACAACATATTCATACTTAGAACAATACAAGAGAAAGCTTACGAATCCGACATAGAACTATATAATATGTATATAGACTTTAAACAAGCTTTTTGATAGTGTGAAAAGAGACAAAATGCTGGAAGGCCTCTGAAATCTAGGTATACCAAAAAAATATATCAGCCTCATAAAAATGACGTTGCAGGGTTCAAAAGCCGCAGTTAGAGTAGATGGAGAACTGTCTCCCCTGTTTGACATGAACATGGGGGTGAGACAGGGAGACGCACTTTCAACCATGCTGTTCAATTTAGTTCTTGAAGCAGTCATCAGAAACACCAATGTAACCGGACATATAAACACCAAAACAACACAAATTACTGCATATGCAGACGATGTCGCCATTATTAGTAGAAGCGAGACACGATTAATGGAAACGTTCAAGGAAATTGATCTTGAATCACAAAAAAGAGGGCTTAAAATAAACGAAACAAAACTAAGTATATGACCATCAAAAGAACACCTGAGAATGAAAATAATGTAGCAATAGACAACTATACTAGTGAACAGTGTGGATGACTTCACATATCTGGGCACAGAAATCAATAAGAAGAATTCCGTAAGATGTGAAATTAATGCACGTATTTCCAGTGGAAATCGTACATACTATGCTGATAAAGGATTGATGACATCGAAATTATTAGACAAAAGAACCAAAATGACTCTATCTACAGAACTTTAATTAGACCCGTAGTAACCTATGGTTGTGAAACCTGGGTAATGACGAAAAAAAGAGGAAGCCTAACTCAGGACATTCGAGAGAAAGATACTGACAAAAGTATATGGCCCGGTGCAAGAGGAAGACGGCACATGGAAAATCAGGAGAAACGACGAGGTTAATGAACTGATTGAAGGGTATGACATTGTTAGATTTGTGGAGAGTCAAAGACTGTCATGGCTGGGACATGTTCAGCGACAAGAAACGAAATCGACAAAGAAAATGTTACAGTGGAAGGCGGAAAAAAGGAAGGCTCAGGACAAGATGGTTGGATGACGTGGAAGACGACCTGAAAACCATGAATATAAGACAATGGAGGAGAAGGGCCCAAGAGAGATCTGAATGGAAGGACGAAGCCAGACAGGCAAAGACCCATTCAGGGTTATGATGCCAAAAGAAGAAGAAGAAGTATGACCATTTGAGTTTGGCAATTTTTATTTTGATATCCTCAAATTTTGTTTTTGATCTTACCCATCGTTCCTCTTTTTATCTGACACTCGTATACCTAACATTGATCTTTCCATTGCCTTTCTGTTGTGGATAGTTTATTCATATTTGCCTTGGTTAGGGTCCAGGTTTGACATTAATATGTCATGATAGGAAGGATGCATTGGTTGAACAATTTGCTCCTCAAGTATTGAGGTATTTTGCGGTTGGTCATTGTTTTTGTCATATTCATTTTAAGGCCGGTGTATTAGGAGCTGTCTGTGAGTTCCTTCATCATAATTCGTAATTCCTCGAATGTGCTCGCTATAATCACGATATCGTCAGCGAATCTGAGGTGGTTTAACTTGTTGCCATTAACATTGATGCGATATGTTGACCAATTTGTAGTTTTGAAGACGTCTTCTAGAGCTAGATTAAAAAGCTTTGGAGATATTACGTCGCCTGGCATAATTCCTCTCTTAATGGGGATGGGATTTGTATTTTCATCTACTTGCATTTTCATATATATTATGTATTAGTTGCCTATATCTCGAATCTATTCTACAATTATTAATAGCTTGTTCTATAGCCCACATCTCGAGTTCTATATGTATACAGGCGCCTTGAAACTTAAAAAAGCCAATTCTCGCACTATCTACGTCAGTTTAAAATAGAAGGGTAAATTAAAAGTTGTAATGTTACTTTTGTGCCAACAAAAAACATATATTGTACCAAACAGACCAACAAAATATTGCGTACACTGTTAATATGTTGCAAAAAATATATAGTACAGCAGAAATACTTAAATTAGGGTAGATTTTAAAGGTAAATCGAGATTAATATCAAAATTAATGTGTGTTGATGGAAATCTGAGGTTATACCATATTTTTACCATGATACACTGGACTGCGTACATTATTTATAAGTACTCCATGATTTATATTTTTTAAATGTTCCAAATATTTCTGCAACATACCAACGGTATATATTGTACCATATGAGAACATCTTTGAGATCATTTTATTGCTTTCTAATCAAGATCTGTGTATTTAGTAGTAAAATAAAACTGACTACTTTCTGATTGCATAAACTAAATACAATATTTGTAATAATAACTTTCAAATATATAATAAAAGAATCTTATGCTAATTTTGTTCATAATCAGTTACATATGTTACTATTTTTAACTTAATATTTTGTTTATTATAAACTGTCGGTGATGTCACAATCCTAATGATGTTTGCTAAAAAATATACTGACTTAAGCTCCTTTTTAGATAAAAAATAATTTCAGTCACTACATGTCCAACAGTATAGGGGTGTCCACAAAGAAAATTAAGAATTCTAGAATTCATTTTATGTCTGTTTGACGCAAATCACCTTATCCAAAAGTGCTTTAAAAACGAGCTTGAGCTCTTTAAAGATGGCGAACTAACATCGGTTTGGTTCAACTGTCTTCAAAACGGTTGTCATTTAGTTGTGATAGAATTCTATAAATTTATTTAGTGGAATGTACCCAATCGTTTGGCGTGAATAAGTTTTTTAATTGCGTCATAAATGTCTCGTTTTTGACATTTTTATTCATAACTTATTTAAATATAAGGTTGAATGCTCGGATAAATGAACTTTGATCAAATAAAAGGCATATATCGAGCACAGTTTAATTTAATCTTGCCCAAGTACTTTCGACCCCTAGAAATGCCCCTGAAGATGATCTGGGTATCGAAAGTACTTGGGCAAGATTAAATTAAACTGTGCTCGATATATGCCTTTTATTTGATCAAAGTTCATAACTTATTTGTTGTTTAAAATTTCATCATTTTAACATAGCATTTATTTAACAAATTTCGATTTCGAAAAAATGTAGTTCTTATTTAAAGTCCCTAGAACGCATTTTTAGAAAAATCGGTTTTTACTTGTCATGTATCAATGTATTGGTTTCCATTGACTAACAAATTCATTGCTAATTTTGAAAGATGGCTATGGAAAACAAACAAAATAACAACTGTATTGAATTCATAGTTATTTTGTATACTGCCAATGGTTATCTTTCACAATTAGAAACGAATTTTTTAGTTAATGGAAACGTATTCATTGATACATGAGTAAAAATAGATTTTTCTCGAATATGATGCGTCATAGGGACTTCCAATCACAGCATCATTTTTTAAAGTCGAAATTGTTTA
The DNA here is from genome assembly GCF_040954645.1 of Diabrotica undecimpunctata. Taxonomy (NCBI): domain Eukaryota; kingdom Metazoa; phylum Arthropoda; class Insecta; order Coleoptera; family Chrysomelidae; genus Diabrotica; species Diabrotica undecimpunctata. Next base: position 140,758,171 of record NC_092810.1, on the reverse strand, counting down.
ACTTTATGTCAAAATAGTAAAATTTTGAAAGAGAAAAAAGTTATGAATAAAAATGTCCAATGTCCAAATCGCATGATGGTAATTAAAAAAGGGTGCGTGGCACTTGGAGAGTGCCGACAGAAGTGAATACTTCTTATAACGTGTTATTACTATATGTAGTTTAATGAAATTGTATGCCTGCTTATTACTGAATTGTTAATATTCTTTTATAATAACAGCACACATTTAAATTTTTTTAAATTTTAAAAATCCTAATTTTTTTCCTTTCATTATTATCTTGTATTTATGTTTAATTACTTCATTTTGATTATCACTGCATTCTAAAAAATAAAACTACTGGTTTATGATGAATAAAATAAGATTATTTTATTTTTATTTTTATCATTTTATATCTTATTCATGGTGCTGTTGGGGTGCCATTTTTAAAGAACTCTAACACCCTTAAAAAACAGTTTTCGATAACGTGATGCATGTGAAATCGACATAAAAGTTCCAGAATTTGCAGTTTTCTTATGAAGAGCGTTTGTGAACACCCTGGATATGCAATATCGTTGAAATGATTGGTGTAATGTTATGATGTTCAATATAGGAGTTATAGTCTAATCAATAAGAAAATTTTTCAACAATTCTTATTATTGTATATTTAAAACCACGTAAAATAATTGCTCCATAAGTTTTTGTGATAACTAAGGCACATTTTACTTGTGCACATTGATGTGCAATATACACTCAGATGCAAAAAAAAATTTTGGTCAAATTCAAAGTATTTCAATTTTTTTATTTTTAGCCCTATTTTGATGATTTTTTAGCACACTATGTATAAATTTATAAATTTTAATTTGATATAGTCAGTTTTTTGATAAAATTTTATATTTGATTTATTGTACGTGGTTAATTAAAACGTGGTTTTATTATCCTAATTTTGAAACATCCTGTGGAATAATCGTTTGCGAATTTTCGTAAAACGTTATTTTTCGGTTGCAACCATGTCTCATAAGGACTTTTTAAATTATGATTATTTTGGAGTTATTTTGTAATACGACGAGGTGGCTTTGGTGACTGTTATCATTATGTCATATTGACACTTACATTTTGTTTACCCATGATTGATCATAGTTCTTAGTGTCGAAGATTGTGCGAAAGCCGTTGCTCTGGTTGAAGATGGGCGAAATTATGAATATGTGGCTAGAATACTACACACTCATCGCTCTATCATCCAAAGTGTAGTCCATCCATTATACGAACTGGAACAAACAATCGGAAAGTGGCAAGAAGCGCAAAACTACCGCTTTACATGATCGTTTTATACGAGTCAACGCTTCGCGCGATGGTCATTTAACAGCGGTGCAAACAAGAAATCAGCTTCAAGAGGTTCTAGGCAATAATGTAAGTGTATTTACAGTTAGTCGAAGATTACAGTTTCAAATTACTTACACGGCACAGAGTGGCTAGACTACAATTTTCCAGGGAACATTTACATTGGAATTTAGGACAATGGAATAATGTTCTTTTTAAGGATGAGTCTGTCTAGGGATGTCTATCTTCACTTATCAGATGGGAGAGAACGAGTATGGCGTCGAACTGGAGAGAGATTTGTGGAGTGCGCTTTAAGTCCCCGCGTTAGCCATAGAGGGGGTTTGGTGATGGTATGGGCAGGAATATCCCGAGAGGCGCACACTGAATTGGTATTTATTGAGGGTTCGTTGACTGCACACCGGTATATTGAGGAAATTTTAGCGAATCACGTAGTACCCTTTTCTCAATATATCAACCATAATTTTCATTAATGCAAGATAATCCGCGACCCCACTCTGCAATGTGTGTCACGCAATATTTAGATCTGTTCGCCAGATCTGAATCCAATAGAGCACGTTTGGGACATGTTTGGTAGAAATATTAGAGGTCGCGAAGTCGCACCAGCCTCAATTAACGAACTTCGCTTGGCTCTAGAAGAGGAATGGCAAAACATCCAGCAAGATGATATTCGTAACCTCATAGACAGCATGAGCCGACGTGTACAGGAAGTTATAGAGGCTAGGGAAGGCAATACAAAGTATTGAACTATTTTTTAGTAGTTTTTCTTTGTTAATTGCGTACTTAGGTTCAGTTATATTTAAGTTGTTTTTTTTTATGTTTTATTATTGTTATCATTGTTCATTAGAACCAAGATTATGTCGTTGCTTTTAATCATTATTTAAATACAGTGCTTCTGGGATGTCGACATGACAATCCTTCGATATCAGTCACCAAAGCCCCCATCGTCGTATTAAAAATTAATACAAAAGATAATGGTAATAATAGGAAAAGTCGTAAATTGTGGGTGGCAAAGTCATTTCGATCCTAAAAATGAACCAATCCATATTTTCACATGAAACAAAAAACATAATACTTAGAAGACATGGTTGCAACAGAAAAAAAAGGTGTTACGAAAATCCGCTAAAGGAATTATTCCACAGGATGTTTCAAAGTTAGGATAAACAACCACCTTTCGATTAGCCTTGTATAATAAGTCAAATACAAAATTTTATTAAAAACTCACTATACTAAATTAATATTTATAAATTTTTACACAGTTTGCTAAAAAACTCATCAAAATAGGGCTGAAAAATAAAAATGAATTTGAACTTTGAATTTTACCAAAATTTTCTCCATTACGTTTTTTTTTGCATCCGAGTGTATATATATATATATATATATATATATATATATATATATATATATATATATATATATATATATATATATATATATATTCATTTATTTGTCAGTTTTATAATTTATTTGATTATGGTAGATTAGAGGTTACAGTTTTCTATTGAACTGTTACAAAAATTACAAAGCCGTAAACAAAATGAATTTATTATGAATGGACAAAGAATAATACTCTGTGGAACTCCCACTTTTATTACTTTAAGATCAAAATATGCATTGTCAACTCCCAAAGTGTAAGACAGTTAATATGATTTGGTATATCAATTTATCTGTAAGTTTACAGATATCAATTCACAATTTTTCGCTTTTTATGTACAACAAATTCAATTCCTAATGTTGTTTTAATACATTATCAATACAATTAAATAAAAAACGTTGATGAACCTTATTATCGTACATCACCGCCAGTTTATAATTAATGTTATGAAGTTACCACGCAGGAAATATTTATAAAAATAAAGAATTGTACATAAACAAAGCATATAATTTATAAAGGAACTATTGATGTCTGGATATATATTGTCTTCTCCTGAAATATACAATTTTTCATTAAAAGTATTGTTAAATCTATTAAGAGAAAGTTATATACATACAGAGCGTGTTTACCCTGTATGTATATGACTTTCTCCACCCCAAACTGTTTAATAATTATTATCTGTGTTACTGTCAGTTTAAATAACTTTATTTGTTTTATTTACCAAAACACCTGTGTTAAAATACATTATTGTTTCCTGCATTATTAGGATTTGTATACATATTATAATCATTAGCAATTTCTACAAGGCTTTGTAAGACAACTTCACAACTGGTTATTATATTCAAAGTTCCCATTTTTATCACTTCATTTTTTCAAATTTTTCTCTTTTCCCTCACATTTCGCTTCTCATAGTCTGATTATCATTTTTCTTCCTTTTTATCCATTACTCTTTTATTGGTATCCGTTTTCGTTCTTGGTGTCTCATACTCCGATTTCTTCAACACCTTGTTACTAGTTTTTTATTTTTTGTTTGTTTGTTATATTCCATTATATACAGGATGAGTCATGAGAAACTGTACATAAGCAGAAATCCTTAAATTTCCTGTTAGAAAGTTGCTTGCATTTATCAAGAACATAATGCTTCTTGGTAAAGCTTAACGGAATAATATGAGGTTGATACAAAGGTCCCACAACCAAGTATCAGACGTAGGAAATATGCGCCTGATTAAAGAAGAGGAAGAATAGAAGAGGAAGTTGATTTTACTATATGCTATAATGCAAGAAAGGTAATAAAACATTAAATATCATACTTACTTATTCCTTAATTCCCCAACTTCTCCAATAACCACTCTTCAGTTAAATCTTCCAATTCTCTTATTTCAAAGCTTCTAGTAAGTTCAGCTTCTTTTTGCAATGCAATCTTTGAACCAGCATACATCATCTGCAATTCTGCATGACTATCTCTTGGAGTAAAGAATATAAAGCATAATGGGTACGATATTCTTCCGTCTCTATGTTCTTGTCTATAAGATAGTACTACATATCGGGGTTGATGGCTAGGTAAAATATCTTGAAGTTGGTCAATGGAAAGGTCATCGAGTTTTTCATCTATAATTATTTCCTGCTTTTCTCTATCAACTTTCACTGAAAATCAAAATTACGTTTAATACAAATTATCCTTTATCAAAAATATCATTACAAATATAGGGCAGTAAAGGAAAAAAAAAGCTGAAAAAATTGTATACAGGTTTTTGAAGTTTCTAAAAGAAAAAATCATTTTTGGTCTATAAAATGTTTCTTATACAGTTTAGAGAAAAATTTCTTTAATTTGCAAGTTTCTAAATTAAAATACATGAACAATTGACTGAAGCAATTGCATAAACCCTTATTTTGCAGTAATTTATAAATGTTACTTAATAACTTCAAATAGACTTCAAATAGACAGCACAAACATCTTTAAAAGATGCACAAAAATCTTCATATAAGACTGCTGAAGAGCCAGGTGGAATATATACTCCTGCTACTATAAATTGTTATGATCCATGCCTGAAAATAAGGAATAGCTGTTCTATGTGATCTCTTGAAGTTTTCACAATACTAGCTTGAATGTGGTACATGAAGTATTTATGTAAATATTGAGGAAAAATTTGCCAAAAAATCAAAATATAATATGAAATGTCAAGACAAATGCGTTCAGAAGGATTTTGTCTGTTGACTATAAGCCACTGGTTACAACCACCAAGCCACTTTGTACTTAAAATCAGCTGCTAAGAGCTGGTGAACATACCCACTGTCAAACCATAAATTTCACATCATTGAGCATGGCAATATATGCCACTACTGACCCATAGAAATAAGCAATTCCATGGCCTCCTTAAATTATGATAAATTTTTTTGTATGACTATATAAAAACCATTGATAGTTATAATTTTTTGCTTGGCTTTCTTATGACAAGAAAATTTCTTATTAAGTTAGCCTTGTCTATTACCAATTCCCAAAAGCTTTCTGTTTGGAAGCCATTTGTCCCTGGTCATACTGCAGCCAATTGGTTTATTGTACATGTTGCATTCATATAACCTTCTAGCTCTGGTTTTGGGGTTAACAGTTTCTTATGTAGCAAGGACCAACAGATTATGTGGCCTCAGAATATCAGTGGTGGCCCATTTAAATTAGAAATTAAAAAAATTTCTGTTTTGTTTTGAGCTTTTATTGTTCTCTCTATTTTATATAACAACTAAAGTATAGATAAGGAGGAAGATAAATATATGACAATTCCTATGCTAAAATTTTAAATCTGATTTAGAGGTAGTATTAAATTTTATCTATATTAGTTGTACAATAAATGTTTTAAATTGCCAATGCGTTGAAGGCAGAGTCACTTTAACAAATGCATTATAATAAAATTATGTATACACAATTATCAATTGAAAGCAGATTGTCTGTTATGTGTGACAATTCATACATTTCCTCCTCCAATTTGAAACATAAATATTAAAAATAAATAAATGCAAAAAATGTAAAATATCTTATGGGGATGATAGTCTTAATGTATTGTAATATGGATGATTAACAATGGGGTGTTTCCCAATTATCTGTATCAAAATTATGAGTCATCAATTAGTAACACATTAAAATTAGAACATTGTTAAATAACTAAATATTAACACTTACGAACTAATGCAGCTGTATCATTTGCTTTTCTAAATCTGAATTCTGTTAATGCCTGTTTAACTTCTGTAGTTACACTGCAGATGTTTACGCTTCCTCCTGACTGCAAATAAATGTATTACATTATTTTGAAGTAATATATCAAACAGTTATTGCTTACCATTGTTATTAAATAAATGTGAAGATTTTCCTCAACTATATAAATTATTTTCTTGTAAGTTGTAATATAAAAACATTAGCCTAACCTAAAATATCTTGGAATGACATGTTTGTTAATTTTTTGTATTGTTTGTTAGTTGCGGAGCACATTTTTGGTATTCGGATTTGTCGGATCAATGGATCCGGGTGCTATTCAATCACCGAAATTTGACAACCTGGCCAACAGCACGAGTTATTCAACTGTTAGAAAAACCTTTGAAATTTGAATGTTCTATCAAATAATATTAGATGCATATGAATTTTAATAAAAACTATTTGGAAGCCGAAACGTCAAAAATAAAGTAATTTTAATTTAACGATTGAGGTAAATTTCCATTACATTATTATCATTACAAGTCAAATATCACATAATAATATTTCTTTTAGTGTGTGCTGTCGGTTTCCTTTGAAATATTTCTATTTGTATTATTCACAATGATTGAGAAATGTTTTCCTAAATACAAGCAACAATGTTGCCAAGTATTTTACCTCCAGTGTTCCGGTCTGGAGGTAAAACAGGCCATAAAATGATAATAAAACAAAATATTTTTTATTGTTAAACTATGTAAAACAATGCCATGAACTATGTTCATTGTGTAAAAATACATAAATACTAAGTGTTCTATATATTCTGGTGCCAATTTTTAAATTAATGCAATTCGCCACATTTGGAACAAAACTTAAAATAATTCTGCGGTATAGCTCAAAAATGGAAAAATTATAGTTATCCACATTTGGAACCAAGCCATCGATATGTCAGCTGTCAGCTGTGACAATTTAAGCAACCTAGAACCTAAAAAGGCAATAGAACCAAAATAATTTCAGAAAATTTCATATACACTGATAATAGTAATTTATAATTTTTTATAACGATAGTCGAATATGACGTCATATACAGTACTATCACCGAACAACTATTATTCATATCACAGAATACAGTTGGGTTGGTGTATTCTGTGATCATATTTTCGGCAAAAGTATAGAGAAAGTGTCGATCGGATAGCCAAGCGGGCTGGGCGGCCGGCTTCTCCTTCGCTTCAATGCGAGAGATGTCAGTTCAAATCCCCGGCTCGGTGAACAGAAAACAAAAAGGCTAACAGTAACGCAGTAGTTTAAAATTCTAAAATGAATCTGCGGCTTAGTCTAGAATATGCTGGTATCTGATCGGCCTATGGTGGAGCAGTACGGCAAGAGATAAGGGCTTGCGGCTAGGTGATACTCCTCCATAGATCCCTACCGGAAGGGCGTGGAACGCCTAAATACCGGGTATATATATAGTATAGAGAAAGTGCCGATGAAGTTAGCTACAAATGATCCGTCAAATTTGTGTTTGCGGTATTGCCATGTCCTTATTATGTATGTTTTATGCCTGCCTCGAATATGCTTTGAAACAGTAAATTTTTATTATATTATTTTATGAAATTTTGTATATTTTAAAATATTTTAAATTTTTATAAAACACGAATGAATGAATATTTGTTTCTTTTGATAAAGTTGCAGTTAGTTATTAGAAAAAAAATTTATAATTGGCCTTTGGTAGATTAGAAAATAGACTTGGTAATACTGTCAAAACTTTAAAAACGCTTGTTGCCAGATTGCAACAGTAGTTGTTCAGCAGATTTCAATTTTTTGACTATTTTTTTATAATTTTGGGATGAAATGGTACCTGAATAAAAATTAAAGTCAATTTAAATTATAATAAATTAAACTTAAATTAATTAAACTTCTTTTAAAAACTTAAAAAGAATGTTTACTTGTTTACTAACATGAATTAATATTATATCGCATACTCTTTCGTGATTTATTTGTGATATGGAAACACTGCCAAATACAAATCCTGTCCCTAATTTGTAGCTAACTTCATCGGCACTATCTCTATTCTATACTTCTGCCATATTTTCAAATTTCAAATAATTTGTGGTTATGTGTATGTTTTTTTGTCAGTTTTATGAAAATTGAAAAGACAAGCAAAAATTAATTTCTTAAAATTGTGTATGGTAGAGAGTAATAATTAAAATATAAAACCAAGTATAGGATATATACATAATAGGAAAGAATATTTCCATCTAATAAAAATAAGAAAGATGTTGAAAACTTGTCCTGATCCTGTAGATGTAAATGTAAGTTTTATAAAAATACTGTTAAGACTTATAAAAACCCTGCATTTTCTATTTTAGGATATTCAATTTAAATTACACTGCAGTCTGAAGATTTTCGATAATAGTAGTATTGAAACATTTCAAAACAATCACAGTTTAATTTCTTGTGCCAGTCGTTATGGTTTATTATTTGCTGGATCAAATTCACCATGTTTAAAGGGTATGTTTGGCCATTCTAACAAAAGTTCATTTAATATACTGGTTAAAGTCTTATAAACAAAAACCTGTATATTTTTAGTTATGTACAGGGTTGAACTGTATATTTTCAATTAGATGAAGTTCTTTTTAAGCTAAATAATCTTATTTAAAAATAACTGGTGTGGGCTATATTGTATCAATTTTAATGGAACAAAAGTATTCTAAAACCAAACAAATGATGAATATTATAATGTATAAGTAAAAATTCCAATATTAACAAGAAATATGAATTGTAATATACATATAGCATATAATTTACAAGGCTATATTTTAAAACCTATTGTAAATTTTTAGATGTATTATAAAGCATGTGTGATGAACTACCTATTGTTACATTAAATTTTTTTTTCAAATATTTTATACTACATGCATTTAGCATTAAGTTAAGTAAAGATGAACTTATTATTTAATATAATTATTTTTATATTTTATTAAATATAAAACTGGTATTCAACTCAGCATTTACTGATATTAAACTTAAATTTTCATCATTTAAATCAAATCTTATTAACCTAAATTTTGTAAATCTAGCTACTCATCAAAACAACAAAAACAACTACCTTTTTACTGCACTTTACTTAGTAGCACACCTAGAATTTGCCTCGGGGGGATTTTGGTTGGTCACCGATTTTTTTTTATGATGCTACCTCCTTTTTGAGTCCTTAAAATGCGTGAGTAACAAAACTTAGAAAACCAAAAGTTTAGAAATAAAATAAACTCACTTTATTTTCATTGTTCGCCTCGCTTTAAATACCCCACTTGTAAAAATTATATTATAAAATTAGGATTTTTGATTTATTATAAACAACTTGATTCAGGTGAAAGTTTGTATGATTTGTAATAACTTTGTTTATCAGGATATATTTTCATAAAAATATTTTTCAGTTATTCAAGTTAAGACTGTAGAAAATTTCACCCACAAAGATAAAGAAATTTCAAAATTTCCAAGAAGAACTATCCCCTTACCTTCTCCTGCTAAACATGTATCTGTTAATTGTGACGGTACACTATTAGCAGTGGTTATACAAAGAGACAATTGTCCTGTTGTTATTTTTTATGATGTGTTATCGTTCTATAAACAAAATGTAGTAGTTGTAAAGGAGGTAAGACTTTCTGCAACACCAGGAACCTTCATTACTGAAGTGGGTTGGAATCCAGCAATACCAGGGATATTTACAGCCTGTAAAAATGATAAAATCTTGGGAGTTTACGAACTTAAAGGTAAGTTAAATATACAGCATTGCATATGTAGCAAAGTTATTTTTGTTTCCTGTGTGGATCTCTGTATTCAAAGTAAATATGAAACTCACAACTTGATCACCTGAGTAGTTTTCAGAGTACCTTCACTTGGGTATTTTTCAGGCCTTTAATTACAGTTTTGTTTTGAAGTTCATTATTAATTAACACTTAGCAGTAACTAACAATTCATAGATACACCAATGACTAAATGTTAGATCTCAATTGTTTCTGATTCCTAGAGTCCAGTGACTCTATAAGAAAATATATCATTCATGCACTCAGCTGCAATCAGACCAGGGATGATTTCACATATGATTTCACGTATGCTTTAATAATGTAATCTTATAATTTTATTTTGTTAAAAATAAATACATTAGTGTAATTAAAAATAAACTTCCATTTACAGGCAGTTCTGTAGAAATTAATGAACTACCAGCGGCTGCAGGCAGCTTGAGTTTCAGTTGGAGTCCCAAAGGAAAGCAAATTGCTGTAGGTTCTAAAACTGGCACTATTGTTCAATACAAGCCAGACTTAAAAGCTGTTCGCAAAATTGAGGCGCCCCCTTTCGAAATTGCTCCTTCTCTAATATCTTTATGTTGGGTTTCAAATTTTCAATTTATTGGAGTTTATCAATTTCCGGAAGAGGCTAAGCTAATTGTGGTAGACGCCCCAAAGACTGGAGAAACCAGTTACACAAACTATGATGATGTTTGTTATAGTGGATCTACCAGAATTTCCCAATTTTACCTAATTTTACTACAACATTGGTAAGTAAAAATATATACTTACACTCATCATTTTTAAATACCTTATTTTAAACCAATTATATAATACCTGGTTTATACTAAATGTATATTTCTTTTTATAAATATTTTAGGAATCTTTTAATGATAGCTTCCTCGAATAGTATGGAGCTTGGTTTACTAGGTGCCGTTTCTGAATTCTGGACTCAGTGGAATGTACCAGATTTTGCTCGTGCAGAATTACCATTGGGCTCTGATAAACAAGAGACGCTTCCTGTAGGAATGGCTTTAGATATAAGCAACACAAAACCATTGCCTTGGGGCGAAGGAATCAAACCGCCATGTCCTTATTTGCTGCTATTGAGCCACACTGGAGTTCTCTATTTCTATAATTTAGTTAATTTGAAGGAAGGTATCCCTAGTATAAATAGTCCTCCTGATACTATTGCTGACAACAGTGGACTTGGCCAATTTGTATTAGACACTCAACAAACTGAAGTTCCAGGTAGGTGAATAAATGAATGTCCGCCCCGAATAAGGTTGTAATCCTCAATATTTGTGAATCAGTCTTATTAGCGGAATAAGATTGTAATCATCATTTCTGTTATACTGGTGTACAATCGGCCGTAGAAAATCACTTCATTTCATGTTTCTAAGAACATTCAAGTCGACCCGCTTTGAATAAGGTAACATCATTAGAAATATTAGACATGGCAGATGAAGCATGTGTGAACGTGAGTGTGGCCACAGAAAAACAATTAAATAAGTCTCGAAAAAGAAAAATTAGGTTTAGTGAGTGGAAAAACCCTACGAGACACTGGGAAGCAATATGTTTTTAGAAAAGGTACTGTTGTTCCTGAAAAAGTACCTCCAGTAAACGTAAGTACAGAAAACTGTATTTATTTCGTGATGTTTAAGTAACTAAATAGCTTTAGATATATAAATTAGGTTAATAAGGTTAATATAGGTCATTTTTTAAATATGTTTAACACTACTGGAGCGTGTCAAATTATACATTTTTAAAACGCTTGCATAAAAATGTGTTTAATCCAAATTGAAAGCAACTTTTAAATTTTAATTAACTATATAAAAAAATAAATTTTAATACAAAAATAAGTAAATTGAAATTTTATTAGCAACTGTGTTTTGCTTCAACGCGTTTTTTTTTGTTGCAGGCTAGAACTTGTCGCTGTAAGTGTGGGTGTGATGAAATTAACTTGGAGCAAAATTAATTAATTTTTAAACAATTCTACAGTGTTAGCTACTATAGACAAAGAATGTTGTTACACCAATATATGGATTTAGTAGATGTGAAAAGACGATATGTTCCTGAAGGCGAATCGCAACGAAACTGTTCAGTTACTTATATGTTGCCTCTTGCAAACACAAATATATGTGTATGTCAAAAAACGATATGTTCCATATTAAAAGTTACGCTCAGACGTATCCAAAAATTGCAAGAAAAAATTAAGTGTAATCAAACATTGTCTGATCAAAGAGAAAAACATAAACATAGACCACAAGCGATCTCTGATGAAGTAAATTAGCTGTAAGAGAGCACATTAAATCTTTTCCAAAAGAAGTGAGCCACTATTCCAGAAATAACACTCAAGAGCTTATTTTGTATCCAGACTTATCCATAACAAAATGTATCTACTTTTTAAGGCAAAATTTCCAGAATTTGTATGTGCCAAAACTGATGCTGAAATGCAGAGACTTTAAATCGAAAGCAAGCTACACCAAGCAAAAGCAGAACAAGCATATGCTACCTTAAACGAGGATATAGAATTAGCTCGAAATAATCCCAATATTATTGTTCTATGTACAGATCTACAACAGGTACTGTTTTGCCAGATGCTAAAACATTCTGATTTATTCTACCAACGTCAATATTCATGTTAAAATCAAGCAATCCACAATATGGGTACAAACGAGGGTTTTATGTGTCTGTGGCATGGAATTATAGCAAAAAGAGGTTCAGCTGAAACAACATCCTGCCTACGGAAGTATATTACCACTAACTTTAAGTCCATAGAAAAATCAGAAAGAAAATTAATTGTTTGGTCTGATGTATAGGACAAAATAATAATTGGCGTAGTATTGCATTATACCAGTACCTGGTCAATATGAAATATTTTACATCTGTGGAGCAAAAGTTTTTAATTAGCGGACACAGCTTCTTGCCCTGCGATAGGGATTACTTATTGAGCGTAAGAAAAAACCATCAACACTGTATCATCCAAAAGATTGGATTGAAGTTATAGCCAATGTAAGACCCTCTAAGACATTTATTGTGTGTTTTCTTGAGAAGACCGATTTTAAAGACTTAACCATAGTCGAGTCATCTTTAATGAAAAACAAGACTAAAATAATTGAAGCGGTCAGGTACAAAATTACCAGTGATGATCCTACAAATC